>NC_141707.1:34254362-34657809 GCF_971803275.1 Cyanistes caeruleus
AAAAGCAAGCCAACAAACAAACAAACAATAATACCATCTTTGGATTTATTGGTGTGATTGTTTTTTTTCCAAACTTGATTTCTAGCAGGTCTTTCTAGTGTGGCTAAAAACCCCTGCATTGTACATAGGATTTTCTTGTTCAGATCAATTTGCTAAATTTTCATTTAGTTTCAAAGTGGTTCATTTTGTTGAGGCTTCATTTTGTTCAGACTAGCAGCTCAAGTGGTTTCCTGTAGCTTAGAGAGATTGCTTTTGAATTGGTACATTATTCAGCCATGAATTGTTTCTTTAGTATATGAGCAGCTGAGTGGGGCTTTTATTACAAATATGAATTTCAGTGCAGAACTATGACTATTTTTGCCAAATGAAGAATGTAAAATTAAGCACAAGTCTTCATACTATACTGAGGTGCTTTTCCACACTGTGTCCATTGGGTGTTTTTTTAAGCTCTTAGCAAAAAACTCCTATAGGGCATGGTAATATGATTGACTGCAAACAAGATTTTAAAAATAATACAGTTTAATGTAGAAATGTGGCCACAGCAATAAGAATTGAATAAGAAGCTTTTCCTATTATCTGGAGGAGCAAGTAAGTACATTCTGTTTTCTGTGATCAGCTACTAATTAAACAGGTTTTCAGCTGCATTCAGCACCTGATCCTGTTGTGAAGTTCTGAGTAGCAGGATTTCTGCAATCACTGAGGTAATGAGGTGGCTCAGGGTAGCAGAGCAAGTGCAATCTCACTGCTATGCACTAGCCTTTTAAAGTATGGTTTTCCTCTGTGTTGTTTCTTGTTATTTAGCAGTGTACATGATTGCTTTTACCTACCTGGAATCAGTTTCCATCTCTGCAGGATTTTTTGCCCAATAAATTAACTTGGGTATATGGAAAGCAGTAGGAAAGAAGTGCCTGGGTTTTGAAGATGCTGCCTCTGGATTTAGGGAGATGCTGTAGATGGAATATTCTTGTAGCAAGTCGGGTGACATTATTTACTTGGTGCTTTAATTGGAGGCCCCCGTGTGTTCCAGCTGCCTCGGTGGGGAAGTGGAGGAGCCCATCAGTGCCCCAGAGCAGATTTCCTGCTCTGTTTTTCTCTAGCAGGCTTCAGCCACCGAGAGAGTTCTCCCTGACTTCAGAGGTGGGAGGCAGGGTTTGGAAGGGCATCTTGCCACCCCCATCTCAGCTACCCAGGGGTCACTGGAGCACCAAGTCCTGGCTCTTGGCTCTCTGGCTTCAAGGAGAGACGAATCCATTTTTACTCTGCTAGCATAGGAGAGAGATGCTTGTCCTTTGCTCTTTGACTTCCTGGTCAAAGAAGTTTCTTGCCATATGGGAAGATGATTTATGCTTTTTGGGTTAATCTCTTGAATACTTTGAGAAAAATTAGCTCCATTATCTCTTGGGAGTTAGGGTCTCACTCATTAGTAGGTAGAAATCTTACAAAGTTCAAAAGGAGGTATTTGAAAATCTCTTTCCAAGATGTCTTAGTTGATTGTAAGAGAGAAAAACTGAGTAGAAAAACTTATTTCAAAGGAAGAGACCATTCTGAAAAGAGGACCAATAATGAAAGTCCAGTGGATATAGCTGTGTTAACAGGGCCAGAACAGCTACTTAATTACATAGCAATGTCAGGAGCAATAGGATTATCTATTTCTGTCATGGTCTGGGTCAAACTGAAGACCAGCAGTTGAACTTAAAGTGCTATATAAATGCATAGGAAAGTTCCCAAATGCTTATAATCACCCTCTCAGTTGCTGTGAATTCTGATATTTAATGATCTTCTTTCTCTCTTTCACAGTTGTATTTTTTTTATATGTGAAAGGGTTATTGTAGTCTTTTCTCTTCACACGTGTCCTGTGTGTCCACAGTTGGAGCCAGCTGCATGAGGCTGGAGGAAGAAATATATTTTTTAATTTACAGTGGGGTAGATTTAGTTCTTGCTAAAATCCTCTGCATCATCACTGTGTTCCAGGAAACACCATATTTATCACTGGATTCCAGAGTTTATGTTAAAAATGGCATAATGGAATACAATTCTATATCTTGATTCTTGCTCTTTGTTCATAGAGTTTCCTTCAAAAAAGCACCATTTTGTTCCTTCATTTTCTGGAAGAGAGGGATAGAGCAAGCTGTTGGCTACTTGGAGCTGAAGCTTAATTAGTTTTCTCAGGTCTGCAGGAATATCTTATGGTTCTTAGTGTTTCTTGGAAAGGTGCTGCAAAAGATAGAGAGAGCTGCATGCTCCAATTCCACCTGGCATACTCTGGTTAGCTGTGGATTCACCTCAAGGAAATAAAAGAGAGTTAAAAGGCCAGCAAAATGTACCCTGTACAGCTTGGATAAAAGAAAGGAGCACACAGTGATTTTTTCCAAACATTAAATCATTATAAGGGAGATTATTTTGAATAAATTCTATGCACCAAAGTGAGCTGACATCTTGTGCTATGGCTGAGTTTGCATTGTGGGGCAGAAGAAGAAGCCCTGGCTGATGTCTGCTGTCAGCTGCCCCCCTGAGACATTTTGGAGGTCCCCAGCAGCTTCTGGAAGCAAAGTGCAAATATCACAGCACAGACAGCAGGCTCTCAAACCAAACGGTGTCAGTGTGCTGGGTGAATCCATGCCCAGGTGTTTACCTGAATGCCATTTGCACAGCATTTTCACCTTCTAACCTGGTGTGGGAAACTTGGAATTAGGCTGCTGCCAAGGCTGTGCTGAGGGGGGAGAATGCTCTTCAGCTTGTATATATATATATATATATATATATATATATATATTCCTTGAAAAGGTGACAGGTTTGCACTTATTGCAATTCTCTGGACAGCTCCAAAATGTAAATAAAAGGAGATTCAGTGTTAACAGAGAGAAAACTTCGCTGCAATCAAAATACTACAGCTCCCTGAAAAGGCCTCTTGGAGGGACGTTGCAAACAAGCCCTGTTTGCCTGGGACATTTTTCTTAGAATGATTTCAAGGAGCTTTGCCACTACCCAGGGGTTTGATCCAAATAATCAAAGGTTAGGCCTAATTTAGAAATAAAGCTGCCTCGTTGCTTAGCATTTACTTTGTTTCCCCCACTGACTTGCTAGCCAGGACACAATTCAGAGTCAATCTAGAATTCAGCCTTTGTTCTCCTGCAGGGCTGGGATTGCCACTGGAGATGGCTGAATCAGAGATTCCTCCTCTCCCCACCCTTTCCAAAGGATTCCTGACTGCCACCACCAAACACCCCATTCCTCACCCTGCTGCAGGTTATGACAGTGACTGTTCTCAGGGACAGAGGAGAACAAAGAAGTGACCTTCAGTCTGAAAGCTGAGCCCCTGAGCTGTCAGCCTCATGCCAGTGGTGCCACAGCTGCTTTGTGAATTTCTGCTCTTCCATTCCCTGGCTCCTGCTTCATGTTGCAGATTTTGGTTGGTGGAATTTGGAGAACTACACATGATTTTGATGGCAATTTGCTTTGGTTTCTCTTCTCACTTAGGCTGCTGAACATAAACTCCAATTGCATTTGTTTTTTAAAGCAGCTGGCAAGCATGATCGTGCTGCCATTTGTGCATCAATAATTCCATTTTCATCTCACTTGCTGAAATAGAGCAAGTTTTATTCATTTGCAAGTTTTTAGTACAAAAATCTGACTTGTGTATTGATAATGCCTCTCATTTAGGAAGATCTTTGCTGATCCCCCATGATGATCAGTTCCATATAACATATATTTAAAGCTTGTCTTTCTGGCAGAGCTCACAAGTATCTGATATATCTGCAGAGCTAATAGAGCATGGTTCTGTATTTGTATTCTGCAGTTGATTGTTCAATGATTTCTCCTGCTGAATTGCAATAGATGAGCTGTTTAATGTTGCAACGGCTCATTTTGTAATGTAAAAACAAAAAAAACCTCTCAATTCCAAATTGTGTTTGCTGGTTAGAATGCAGAATTTAAATGAGATTTATATGGAAGATGTATTTTTCCCATTGTTTCGCCAATGCAGAAGGAAAACAGGTCTTCACTCTTTCTAAAAGAAAATCAAAGCAACCATGGTAAGAATTTGTTTTGCAAGAAAGAAACATCAATAAAAACTAAACCTCTTCCCTTCTACACATTTCAGTCCATATTAGTGATTTTTAAAATGCTTTCTCAATTCAGAAATAACAATTTCCAATAAGCAGGTTTTTCCTGACAGCTGGAATGTTAAAATTTCTAAAAGTGAGCACTTTATATTTATTTTACCCTGTTATGTCTTCTGCTGCCAAGTCTATGAATATTTCCATAACATTCTTGATCTTCTTTTCGCCAAAGTAGCCCTGATTTTAAAGGGGCTTTTATGTTTTACTGGTGAACTCTGCTCATGAATGGCAATGGAGGGCTCAGAAGCAGATACTGGATTTTGTCTTTTGTTGACAAATTACACGAGTTGGGCACCTGAACGAACAGTCAGCCCTCACTTCAAATGCCAGGTTGGTATTTATTGTATGTTCATGACTGTTTACCCACCTGGGTGAGGGAGGGCACCCAAGAGGACAAGGGAGTGTAGGAAATTCTGCTGGCTTTTATGTTTGGGGGCAGCCTTGGCTCTGTCCAGAGGGTTGGGGTCCCAGGCAAAGTGCTGTGGTGTGTTGGTGAGTGACCTGAAGGACAAACCCGTGCTCATGGGCTCCTCACCTCATGGGGAATTCAGCACTGAATTATCCACTTACAGCATTATAGAATGTTAAATAATAGAAATTAAAAAAATGTATAAAAGAGATATAAAGAATATCTATAAAACATATAAAATATAAAAAAATATAAATATAGAAATTTATATAAAATATAAATATAAAGAATAATTAAAGAAGCATCATCTCTGTGCACAGTTGTGCAAATTTAGGACTGAATTACAGCCGATGAGGAGTGCTAAGATGGAGTTTGGTGTTGTAAGATTAACGCTGAAGAGCAAGATAAATCTCCAGTGTCCATCCTGGTGTCACTGCTATTGGCTCCACTGGACATGGGGGAAGCTTCTGGCAGCTCCTCACAGCAGCCACCCACTGCCAGACCCTTGACATGCAAACCAAACACAGAGTATTAAAACTGACACGATTCCTTCTGGTTTTACGAGCATGTCTGGTTTTTAAAAGCGTGTCACGACTTTAATCACTATTTCACAAAACGTCTGCTGACGTTCAGTAACGATACTCCTGCCATGAAGCCTTCTCGAGTGTTTTTAGGCTTTTTCTAGTGTTTGTACTGCGAAATGACAGTATTTAAAAATATTTGAGAAGCAAAACTTGACCCTGCTAGGAACTGAAGATAATTGTCAGACATTTTAAATTGCTAAGAAGTAAAACTGTTAACACTTGTGTCCTCACTAATTATGTTCTGCATATCTGTGTTCCCCTGGCAACTTCTGGTACCTCTGGTTCCACTCTGACTGAGGGCTGTGGGCTGTTAGATGATGGTGGAAAGTAAAAATAACTTATTCTTCTGAAGAGCAGTGCTTGTCATTGCTTGTGGAGAAGTGTGTGATGGGATCCCCCTAAGCTTTTATGTTTCAGTGCTGCAGAAAAGATTTTGCTGTAGTGCCCTGCAAGTCCCAGATGTGTGGATCAATGATACACAGACCTGGGAATTTGTTTCAGCTCCATGTAAATGTCTCATTAACTTGCTGTTTAATGTCAGTGTTTGTGTTTCTCAGCCCAATGTGCTGTTATCAGCTCCAGAGAGCCAAAGTACAATGGACACTGAAGCATCATCACTCTGCAAGGAAGCTCAGGTGTTCTCCTAGGCAGGTTCCCTCAGCATGGGCTTCTCTTAAAGGTCAGGTTTTTGGAAACACAAAACTGGCCTCACTCTTTTCCAATGAATCACTGATGGGATATTGCTGTGCTTCAGCCAGCCCAGAGCAACTCTCTGTGGCCAGTCAAGAGAAGAAAAGTTTGTGTGGCAGGGCAGGGAGGTTTGCTGCTCCTGAATGGAGCAAACTGCTGGGTGATGCTGGGGTTTCAGCCAGAGGGAGGAACTGTGAACGTGCTTGGTATCCCTGGTTTGGCTCAATGACACCACACTTGGCCAGAAGCTCTGAGCAGAGAAGCTTGGTCTCAGTGATCTCATGGCACCCTTAAGGGGATTTCAGGCAGGAGAGTAAGTCCAGTCCAAGTGAGATGTACATTTTGGATTCTGCAGCATCTGCTGGGCCTCAGTGATGATTTACGTAGTCACCTGTGAAATGAAGTGTCAAAAGCAGCAGCAGATGATATTCTGGTGCCATGGGGCAAGTACTTGTGAGAAATTCTTCTTCATACACCTGACAACTCCAGTTATCTACAGAAGCTTTAAATAAAATAAAAAATACCGTGTTGTCACTGCCCCACATTGAACACATTGCTGTTCTGAGCAGAGAATGGCCACTTACAGGAGGAATTCATGTAGCACTTTAGCATTTGGGATTTAGTGAGACTCTTAATGGTGGCTTCAGCTGGAAGAGACACAACTTTATGTGCAACAGAACAGCAATATATTTATTAAAATCTTGCAGGTTTGGTTAATTTGTTGCCCCAAGAGGCAGCTTGTTCTTCCTCAGTGCCTTTCATTTATTGCAGCGGTTCCTGGGACAGCGCTCTCCTGTCACCCAAGCGTGCTCGCTAATGAGACGTGGCCTCAGTGCTCAGCACCCCTGGAGCTGGGAGGAGCATAATGAGATGGACCCAAATGCCTCTGAAGGCTGTGGGACTTGCTGGTCCATTGGTTTTTTGCTGGAAGCTGTCGATGGGATGTACATAGAGCTGGTTTTCAGCTGTTTGTCCCAGGCCATATGTTTAATCCTTCCACAGTATTTAAAACAACAAGTTTGTTGCTGGCTTCTGTTCAGTTCAAACCCATTCTGAGAAGGGCTGTGGGGTGTTTGCCAGAGCCTCTCTGTGCACACTTAGAGATTTTCCTGCCTGTGCTGGTGACAGAGATGCTGTCTCACTGTCTCCTTTGCCCCTGGTCCCCCTGCAGAACCAGCAGAGGCAGGGGCAGGGGGCTGACCTGGTTTTGCGTTGCCGCTGGCACAAGTGTTTGTGGTCTGTAAGTGAGGTGGCTCCACAGCAGAGAGCTGCTGATGTGCAGCCATGAGGAATTCCCTGCTCTCTGAGGAGGCTGCACACACCAGAGCCAGTGGCAGAGCCCACAGGGAACCTGAGGGTCTCCCTGCTGCTTAGAAAAACTGAATGGGAAATGGGAAATCCCTGGGAGATAGACACCAGCCATTCTCAATTTTTCTCCCTGTAGTTACTGCCTGAGTAGGGCTAATTTACTTATTGCCTTCTTGTCTTACAGAGAAGCATTTCTAAGAGGCAAATCTGTGATTCTGAAAGCTGAGGATAAAATAAAGAGAACTGCTGAATAACTTGAGCTTATAGAAAATGCATGCAGCAATGCATGTATTGACTTGTTTCAGTGAATATCAAAATTTATTGTCCCTTGAACTAAATATTGACATGGACAAAGCAATATCAATATTTATCTCTTGGGTTAATACATTTTATATTCGCTACAGCATACATCAGTTTGTGCTTATTATTACTATAATGCTTGTCCTTCAGCAGAAGAAACTTGCATGTGGTTGAGAGGGGCAGGGGAGAAGTGTGTATTAGTATTCTTCTCCTGTTTTTAATCTTTGTCAGAAGTTTATCCTGCCCATGGAGCACAGTGCTGCCCTCATTCAAGCAAAACCCTCACCGATGGTTGTGACACTGCACACTGAATACAGATTGGGTGCTGGGGTTTTGGGAAATGGGAGATTAATGGTCACGAGCACACTTGTAAGGGCAGTGAAACCACCCCTTCTGTTTTATAGACTTGGTGGTGCTCCCTGCAGTGACTCTGTACCCAGGAGCTGCCTCACTGCCCATCCAAACAGGGACACAGAGCCTGGGACATGAGGGACGAGGCTTTGATCTGACAGCTGTGAATCTCTGCCTGTGAAAGGATGCTGCAAGTGCTGGACAGAGGCACACAGGCACATCTGACAGGAACCTGTGGCAGGCTTATCTCACCTGTGTGACGTGTGAGTGTGTCTGTGTGCCAGCTGGGGCTGGAGTTGTGGGCACTCTGGTGCCACAGAGAACTCAGCAGCCTGCTTGGGCCTTCTGCAATTGTGTGTGGGCAAGAGGAGTGTGGCCACTTCTGTGTCTGGAGGATTGATTATCCCTCGGATCTGTCCCATTGCCTTTTTCCCCTTTAGATCTTAGAGAGCAAGGCAGAGGTTTCCTAGAGAGATGATGACAGGCTGTACAAAAAGGATGAAGGCATGACAGCACTGAATATCACAAGACTAATTTAGGATATACAAAAGCCTTTTATGATTTGTGCTATGCAGACCCTTTTATGCGGAGATACCAGCTCTGGCAGAAACACTGCAATTTCCACTGAAGCCTTGAAGAGCTATTGCAGTTCCTCTGTGGATCTTGCTTTTAAACTTTCTGACCTTAAACCCAAGGGAGACAATGGGGGAGGCAATGATGGGTCTGGGAGGAGAAGGTGTGTTTCTGTTTCCCACCCTCCCACACACCCTTCTGCTCATCAGCAGCTCAGTGCTGTCACTTTCTGGACAGTGGCTGACACCAGGTACTCACCTGGAGCTGTTAAAAGCTGCAGGCTTGGGTCTGAAATTCTGCTCAGCTGCTTGAGGAGCAGAGACACTGCTCCAAACTCTTCCCTGTCCAAAGAGGAACCAGTGGGAGATCCTTGAGACTGGAGAACATGGAGGACCTTCCCCTCCTTGAGGTGCTGCAGCCTGCCTCAGTTTCCCACGCCGAGGCAGAGCAGCCTGCAGTGCTGCCATTGGGGCATCACTCTGCCCGGTCTCCTTGCTGCACTTGGAAGCCAGACTTGCAGCAATGGAAGTAACAGCTGTTTGTAAAGTGACATTTCAATGACAATTGTAGGGAGACAAGAAGCATATGGCAGCTGAGTCCTCGCATGCAGGGAGCTGCAGCAGCAGAGGCACGGAGCAGCTGCAGATGCCGGAACACAGAGCTGCATTGATCTGCAGTTGGGAAGGTCATCTCAGTGATTGAAGGCTGCATTTCATGCCTTGAGTCTTCCTGGAAGCTAGAAAGACAATAAACTAGTGTCTTATGTTCTTATTTCTAGCACAAAGCATGATTTTTGTCTTGGTTAAAATAGTAAATGTAACACAAACAGAAGCCAAAACCCCACCTCCTGAAAGTAACATTCTTAATTAGTACTTCAGGCTTCGCTTTTTTCCCTTCTCCTCAGTTATTAGTGGCTGATTTTGAGACCACTGAGACCCTGATTAGTGGGAAGGTATCTTTGCACATGTTTCCAAAGCCGTTTGTAGCAGAATCCAGTAGGGACCAAGTGCTTTCTTTATGATTAGCATTGCTTTATGATGGTAAACTTAATAATTAAAGGTGGTCTTATTTTCCTCTGTTGTGACTTCTTGGCACTTCTGATGTGCTGTTTGAAGACTTTGTGACTGAGCATTAGTGTCATATTGTGCCTTTGAGTATAGTCAGGCCAAATACACAAAAGTGAAACGAAGGCTAAAAAAAAAGCTCTTCCTCTGAACCAAGTGCATTTCTGCCTGCACTTGACTCACAGCTCAGTAACCATATGCTTATATTCCACTGACAATTGCCATTTAAATGTCAGTTTACAAGCAGATGCTGAGAGCCCGCCTTTGTGTCATTAATTACATCCCAGAGAGGCAAAGTCTGAGGTCTAACTGTGTTTTGGGCAGCCTGGGACAGAGCAGCAGCAGCAGCAGCAGGGTCTGGCAGACCTTGACCCACCAGGATGGACAGGGTTAAACACACAGGCAAAGGTCTGTGTACCTGAGACACCAACAGCCCTGGCTAAGGGGCTGTGGCAGCCAAAGGAAACCTGTTCTTGGCACTGTCTGGTGGCTATTATGATCATGTTGACAATTTCAGGCTTTTTGGGATGCCTGGCAGCAGCCGGATAGAGGCAAAACACTGGGTTATAAAAGGAGGCAGATTTAAGTGCCCAGGTACAGAAAAAAAAAAAGAAAAATCCAGTCAACACAAGAAGAAGGGGAAGGGTGAAGGAAGTTCTCTCTACCAGACATCTGCACATATTTAAAATCCTTCCCAATAAAATTCATAATGAATTTAATTCAGTCCCCTATGGCCCAGAGGAATTTTCTGAGTAATAAAAAAGTATTGCTAAGGGATAGATGACTGCCAAACTCTTATTCTCTGCCAGCAATGAATATTTATACTATTGGCACTTAAATGCTAGGTTTATTTTACTACATAAATGATCCTTTGTCACATATTAAGAATTAATACTGTGAGATTGACTTTTGGGAAGTTAGAATAACGATTCCCAAATTTAAAGTGTTGTTAAATTTGTATGCTTTGTTTGTTAAGAGGCCTGGGCTGGATTTCAGATTAAAATAGTAGTAGGATGTGGTAATTCCTATTTTGAGGTAAACTGTTTTGTGGGTTTTTTATGGTTTAGCTTTATAATGTAGTTTAAGTTAAGGATCTCTTCATGTCTTTTGTTTTGTTTTGTTTGTTACCTTGAAATATCTAAATCAATGTTAAACGAATTCTAAGCTCCTTACTTAAAGGTTGAGATGTTCTCACTTACAGAAGGTAACACAAGGGCTCCTGGCTTCTGCTGGCATTTTTCTAGTGCCCTTCTGATGATTGAACTGGAATGATTCAAATGTGACGTGGAAATTTCAATCACCAGTGATGGAGGTTGCAGAACCACAGCATTACTTTGTTTCTAAACACTGTTATTCCATGGAAGATAAAGCTCTGCTCTGCATCACTTCCATGCAGTGGTCAGAAAAATGGGGGGGAAAAAAGCAGAGCTACTGATCTTTTTCCCTTTAATGAGTGGCAGGCAAAGTTGGACATGAGCTGAAAGGTGAAGAATTATTCCTATCAGGCAGCAAGCTCACAGGAAAAACACATCAGTGCTGGTGTAAGATTCAGTGTGGTTTACATTCAAGCTGGTTAAGGCTGTTCAAGCACCTTTGGCACACTGCAGCACAACACAAACTCCTCGTGTCCAGGATGAAACTGGCAGCAGCTGAGCACAGAGGCTTCCCGAGGTGCTCTTCTGCCGCGCTTCCGTCTACTCCGCACTGCCGTGCCAAGTGTGAAAGTTGGAAAAAATATTGTGAGTCTGTCAGCATGTTTATTTGCATGGTGCATCTCCTTCGAGTCAACAAGCATCTTTTCAAAGTGTAAAAATGAACAATTAGTCATCCCAGGAAAACAACAGTTTTGCAGACATCCCCTCCCTCCCCCCGAAAGACAAACCTCACTGTGCTGCACAAGGGCACACGCAGCTCATTTTTCACTCGCTGTACACACTACCAAATACTCAGTTCTCCAGAACAAAAGGGTCTGAAGAATATAAGAGGGTATCTTAAGCACTTGGCAGTTTGAATTAAAAAGAAAGATCAATGCCAAGGAATTCAGATAGAAGCTGAAAAAAATCAGACATCCCAGAGCAATGCAGTTGGGCTTTAAAAGTGAATGCACGCATTGTTTGCTCACAGTTTTTCGCAGCAGCATTCATAATTTAGGAAACTATTAATCAGCATGATGAAGTATCCTGTTTCTAAGCAAGAAGAAAAATAAAAATAAACTGTACAATACAGCTTATTTTCTTCTCTCTTGAAAGAGATCTTCTGGTAAAATTTGATGAGAATTCCACAGATCTGGGCTTGTGAAATTTGTGTTTAAGTTGTACCAGAGAAAAAGCCCCAGTGAAGTAACAGAATCCTTCCACAGCCTTTTCATAAGGCTCATCACAAGTCACTGCTCAGGGGCCTTATTTTCTTTTGGCCCATGCCAGGACTGATACCCTATAGCTGTTAAGCTGACAGCAGAAAAAGAGCACTGAAGGCCACAAACATTTGCAGGATTAATACAAAATTCAGATCAGCTTTTGACAGAGGCACAGCAGGTACAGAACAGCAAGGCAAGGCAGCAGGGAAAAAGCAGGGCAGCAAGCAAAGGGACAGGAAGGGGACTGTGGGACTGAGAGCAAAGAAACATTGGCTGAGAGTTATAATAGGCAAAGAACTGAAAATGGCAAAGGTTTTGGCTGATTTACTGCTGGCCTGCCAACAACAGCCCTCCAGGTTCTTAAGCCAGTGCTGTAAGTTTAAGATCTTGTACTTCCCCATCCCAACAGAGATATTCCAACAGTAAGTGATTTCAGAAGCAAGGGATCCAAAGCACAGGTTTTATTTGGTAGCTCATTCAGGGAGATAATAAATTCGTTAAAGTAATTATCCCTTTTATGGATTTTTTTTTTTACAGGTATTTCATACTTTTTCTTTGCTTGGGGGTACTGGTGGTGAGAAATTGGACATACCCTGATGAAGCCCTGGCAGTTTCAAAGTTACAAAAAAAATCTTTCTTCTATTTTCTGCCTCCTTTTCCTGCTACATTCACATCTTCCTGCTAGTGAAGCATCCTTTTCCTGGCTTCAGAAACCTGCTGTTTCTGAATGGCATTGCTACAGTGACCCGTGGGGCAATGTGGCTCAGCCTAGAGGAATAAGAATTGAACAGCTTCTGTGCTGCTGTTGGGAGCAGAGCTCAGGCATTGGATGAGGTTAACAAGGTGACACAGAGAGAGCTGCCCCACCAGAACACTCCCTGCCGTGGGGAAACAGCCAGGCTGCAGCTTCTGCTCCCTCCCAGCGTTCGTGTAAGGCACGGTTCCTGCAGAGAGAGAAGCAGAGAGGGGACAGTGAGCTGGCAGCTGCACTGCTGGGTGGCAGGGGAGCAGCAGCAGGAGCGGCTCTGCGTACCTGGGATGTCACACACGGTGTCAGGACTCGCAGGGCTGGCACACAGGAGCAGCAGAAGATGGCACTGGGGAGCCAGGTGCCCTGCTCCTGCTCCATCTCCTGCCTGGGAACAGCCAGCTCCGCTCCCTGACGTGTTCCTGCAGGGCTGCTGCCCCAGCATCACCGCCGCGCCCTGCGGAACACGCTCCACGCAGGCACAACTTCCAGACATCCAACACTTCAGCCACCCCTTTTTAATGCCATTAGTGATGCAGCAACATGTATTTATATTTACATATAAATACAAAATGGTCAGATACCACATTTTAAAGCGTAATTTACAATCTGAAACTGCTTACACTTTCATGACTAGGCTCGGGTTTTTCTCATTTACATTCATCATTTAATTCCACTGGAATTTGATTTTTAAGAAAGCCTAACATATCTTAATTACCATAAAAAGATCCATTCACATTTTACTTAAAAATAGCTTCTGTAAGAGGAAATCTACCAAAAATAACACGAAATATATTATTATGCATACATTTTCTTTTTTTTTGTAAAGTACAAACAAGAATCTGATCTCTTCTGGGTATTGCCTGATCTAATATGGCTATAGGTTCTATTTATTTTGTTTGTTTTTCAAAGTAAAGGGAAAGACAGAAGAAATGTAAGAGCACAAACCAAAATAAAACCGCATTCTTCCCAAAGACACAGATGATCAGAGAAAGAACACTTTGAAAACTAATAAATGACAACAGGTACAAAGAAACACCATCCAAGCGCTATGCAGTGTTTTGTCTGAGCATGTGCCGCAATGACCTTGTAACAGTTATTAAAAACAACAACCAAAAAAAATGCTACTGGCAGAAAAAGCTGTCAAGCAGAACATTGAAAAACTGGTACCACTTCCTAACAGGTAAGTGCAGAACTGACAGTATTTTATGTGTCTTCCCCCATGTAAGCAGAACTCTTTCTCGCTCTCTCTGCCCGCAGGACTGATCGTTGTGACCCTGGCGGTTTGCTGGATGCCAAACCAGGTCAGAAGGATCATGGCTGCTGCTAAACCCAAGCAGGACTGGACCTACACCTACTTCAGAGCCTACATCACCCTCCTTCCCATCGCCGACATCTTCTTCTACCTCAGCTCGGTGGTGAACCCGCTGCTGTACAACATCTCCTCCCGGCAGTTCCGCAGCGTGTTCCTGCAGGTCCTGTGCTGCCGCCTCACCCTCCAGCACGCCAACAGGGAGAGGTTCCTCAGGGCCAACCAGAGCTCCAGGGCGCGCAGCAGCCGCTCCCTGCGCCCGCTGCTCTTCAGGTCCTCCAGGAGCAGCTCTTCCACCAAGGGCAACGCCAAAGTTTTCCTGAGCACCTTCCAGGGGGAGCCCACGGCCGGCTGCAGCCCACAGGAGCCGGGTCCTGCATCACCAGACCCCAGCCTGGAAGAGGTGCCCCTCGAGGCTGGCTCAGAGCCCGGCCAGGGCGCACAGAACGGCCTTTGTGAACACCAAGTGTGACTTCATAAGGCAAAGTTAATGCTTAGCAATGAGCTCAGAAACATGGAAATGGAAATGACCGAGGAAAGCGACAGCATCGCAAAAGGAATAACACAGATGGATTTGTTTCCAGTTATGCAGAAGGAACAGGAGTTCTGTATCCTGCTGGGATTTTTAAGTGCACACTGGAAATTCAATCTGCTAACTGAACTCATTAGCTGACAAAAATATCAGCCCCTCTTCTCCACACAACCACTGAACTTTCCTTGCTGTTGACAGGAATTTGGAAACAAATAGAAAATAATTGCAGCGTCTTTGAAGAAAGAAGGATGCAGGACAAATTGTGTCAGGGCAAAAAAAAACCAAACAACCCAAACAAAACCAAACCAACTTGCTTGAAGTTTAGCAGTACAAAAACAGCAGAGCAAATTTAAGAAGCAGAAGTGTAGTTATCACGCGTGCCCTCGGCACCACGGCAGAGTTCCCCCTCTTCTTGGGCCGGGGTCCATTGCAGAGGGGAGTGTTGCAGCAGCTGATGCAGACGGAGTTCACCTTGCCAGGGGAGCAGAAGGACTGGTAGCCGGCGGAGGCGATCAGACACGCTGCCGAGGAGGCGCAGGACTTGCGGTACATGATTCCTGTGACACAGAACAAGGGTTACTGCGTTTGAGGGGAACACTTCACAGCAGGATTCGTGCTCAAAACCCAGTTTACATCCCCAAAGCACCGCTGTGCTTAGGGCAGACACCTCAGCAGTGACGGGATCTACAGCCCTGCACTGCAGGAGCATCACGGTCGCCCTGCTTGGGATTTCTCCGTAGTTCGATTCTGGTTGGAACCAAAAATATTACAGACTTAATTTGCATAATGTATATCAAATGATGCATTTTCTAACTGGAATTCTTCATCTTTCAGAATAAACTGTTTGAATAGCTATAACTGAAATGCAATTAGTGAGAAAATTAGTTTTGTTTCTATTGCTGAACATGTCTGAGTTAAGGTGTCTGAGTAATTACAGCTTTCTGTGCTCTTAATTTGTCTTTTGAGAATTTTTTTCCTTTTCTTGTTCCTTTGCCACACACAGACAAGTAACCAAGAGTGAAAAGAGGATGATTATCAGCAAAACTTTCATCCTACTTCCTCCCCTTTAATTTTTTTTTTTTTGAAGAACTAGAAGTACTTTTCCAGGTAATCTCAGTTCTTGCTTGTCTTTGAAGTTCAATATCCTCAATAACAAAAACTTCCATTTCTACAGAAGTGTCTTTCTTGAGTTGAAAGTCTTCCCTTTTTGAATGCAATTTAAGGTAATTTTAATTAATAAGCTAATTTTTAATTTCTCAGATTGTTTTTAACTGAAAAAAGTACATTCTGATGCATGTACTTTTAGCTGTCATTTTAACATGGTTTATAAAGGCTTTAAAATACACAGTTGTATTTTCTTCTGTCACAGCAGAAAATGGTTATGGCAGTTCCTCATCTCATTACTCCAAAATTTTCCTGCAAGTGATACAGTAGAAATTGTGTCTTAGAAAAACATACACATAATAGAAAATAGATAATGGAGGCTTGCCTGCTTATAGTTACAAATAGATGTAGGAATACTCCTAAGGATGATAAAATCACTATTCCTTTTGAATATGGGGTTTTCAAAAAACCCATTATTTTTTTCCCTCCTGGAAAGCAAGGGAACAGGATTCCCTTGGAGAATGGTGCCTTTGCATCCTGTGGCATGGTCCCAAAATGTCTTTAAATGCACAGTGATTGATACTTTTTTTGGAGGGAGCGAAGTGGGAGTATGGCCAGCAGGTACTGGATGTACAGTGCCTGCAGACACTTCTTCAGTCCCCAGGGATTTAATAACCACTACAGCACCTCCATGGTCCAGGAGAAACCTCTGCAATTTGGCATCAGCCACTGCACCTCTGAGCACTGTGAGTAGCAGCAGAACACACCCTTTGTTTGGGCTGTGCTCAGGAAGAAAGATTTCCTGTCTTCGGAGACTTTTAATTAAAAGCAATTCTTTTATACTGTCACAACACTGCTGCCATCCCAACAATGCAGGGGTTTCCTTGTTTTGTGTTCTCCCTCTGCAAATCTCCACTCTGAAACGTGTTTTTAGGCTATCTATCTCGTTAAACTTATGAAGAGAAGCCCTCAAGTGAGTGTTAAATCTTCCTCAGTCTCCAGCGAGCTTCAATCAATCAACACAGCAGGTAGAGCCTTTTCTCAAGAAGGAAGAGGAGCTGTGGGCTGTTCTCCCTGTAACAGCAAAAGCTCACAGATCAAGCAATGCAATCTTTATTACTACAGTTTGCAAAAAGAAGGGAGTTCTGTCTCTGCTGACAAACCACTGCTGTCAAGGAGCCTCAGTGGTGCTGCCACTGATCGGCTTTACAATGCCAAAATCTCAGCTCATGTTCCCCAAAAAGACCTGGTGCTTTGTCCATGTTCCTCCTGAAGTCTTCCCAGTGCACAGACAGATATGGCCCTTCCCATGGCTACAATTAATGTTTTTTCTTCCCCTTCCCTCTTGAGAGAGGACTCCTGTATTCAATTAAACCAAGCACAATGACTGTTCTCCATTCCCTAATCCCACATCTCCCCATCACAGATCATTTCCCTGAGCAACAAATGCACACCAAACTCAGCCACTCCTCAGTCTTCCATATGAATAGCAGTGAATTTGACTTTCCCCTCAAAGACCAAGCCTCTAAAAAGCTTTTGACCCTGGCAGATTTCCTATTCCCATCATTTTATAGATCACTCTCTTCCTGCTGTTTCCTATTCACAACTTGAGCTAGTGATTTATTAATTTGGATCCCTGAAATATCACACTTTGCACTTCTCCCATAGATTAGGAGACTAGAATCATTCACTGCTCTGAACAATTAGATGATGCCCTCTGAGGCATGGTTTTCACCAGGCAACTCCAGGAAACCTCTCGCAAAAAATATCAAAGTCCTGCAGCTTAACTCCATGTGTTTACAACAGATCTGTTCTCCAGGATCAATCCTATAGAACAATCCTGAACTCCTTTTGAAGTCAAAACACAGTATTCCTGCACAGACCGAAATTTTACTACTCCAAGTTTCACAAACAGATGGACCATGTTCACACATAAATAGGGAGAATAATCTGACTAGTAGCAAAATCCCCTTGTAATACTTCTCCAGTGGCTTTTCAGTAAATGCCTTACAATAGGAAATTTCACACCCAAATGATTGTTTATTCCCATTCCCTGTTCTAGTAATCTAAATTTTAGAAAGATTTTTTTACATCAAAAACTCAGCATTTCCATCAGGTTTTTAACAGCCCCTTTGCTGACAGCATGCCCTTCACATCCAAGATTTTTTTCCTTTAAGATTAGATTCTCTGCTCTCACAAACCAGCTGCTATCACACTAAGTGCTTTCTACAAAGCATCAGGTACGAAGCAAGCTTGATCAGCATAGAAGGGCTGTGCTCTCTCTGGTTCTGCAGTGTCTTGACAGGAAGACAATGCAAACAGGCACAGAAGTTGGTGGAAGAAGAGGGAATGTTAGCACTGCAGGAGTGACATTCTTAAAACACTTGTGCTGTGACTTCACTTACTCTTAAACCCTCTTCCTACCGTAATTCTGGTAGGAAATACATCAGTAGAATTGATTTTCATGATCTGATGGCAGGGACACCATCTCCTTTCCCCAGCAAACAGGTTTATGGGTCCCAGTAACTTCAGCTCACGCTGAGCTCAGCCAGGACAGCAGCCTCCCCTCTGGGCTACACCCAGAGATCTCTCAAACTCCTCCTTTGCAGCACTGCTGAGCCAGCTCCAAAACGATCCCCAAGATCTCCCTGAATCATTTGGCACCAGCAGGCTGAACTGCAGACAGCTCTTCAAATGGTTATCTGCCTCATAAGACTCATACCACAGACATTACTGCTAATTACTGGGTATTCTTGCCTGAGCAATCAGCTTGATGCATTCATTAACATATCACCCAGAAAAATAATTGCAAACCTTTCTGGAAGCTTTTCCTCTACCTCAGATTGTTCTGAGTCACTGGCTAAGCAAGGAGACTTCACTTTTTACACTGCTTTTGCTGGGATGGGGTCATCCCCAGCTACCCACTCTCAACAATTGACACCAGTGATCAATTAGCATATTTACAACTACTCAATTAGTATATTTATTGCCCAATTACTTGATGGATGAATACAGAGTAATTTGTCCTTTTTCACAGATTCAGCAGACTCCCAACAACAGTTTAGGTGCTGCAAGGATGTTTTACTGCAAAGGACCTACTACTGAGGAAAAGATTTTCCTTTATTTTGGCTTCAAGCTTTGTGGGATGCAGATCAAGAACTTTTAAGAAAAGAGGGGAGTATACACAACTAAAACAGCTGTGTGATAACATGCTAATATCCCACACCCTCTCCTGTCACATATACCTACGACAGCCACCTTTGTTATCAGGGTTTTGTGGGTTTTTTTAAGGAGATTTGGGGTTAAATTTGGCATTGAACATTTATTTCTAGACTAAGCAAGTTGCCCATGGTTACATCTCTCTCTGCCCCACAAGTCATCACATATTTAGACAGTGTCAAAGCCCAAACTACTATTTCTGCCTTATTCCTTGCAGTGAAGGGATGGGTGTAAATCTTAAGGCTTCTCTATAGTTCCTACTTGCAATATTTATTTTCTCAGCTGGATCCAGTCTAGTCCTGTGCATCTGCACCCTGGCACTGTTTTGGCCACAAGCAGGTGCATTCTGTCTTGACTGCAACAAATAATTCAAGCAATAATTTATTCAAATCCAGAAGTGAGTGTTCTTTCCTCTACCCTGTCTGCACAGCCCAGTGCATTTCTCTTGAATAACAGCTTAACTTGTTACTAGGACAACCAAAAAAGGTGACATCACACCTACTTCTTACACTGTGTTTATGCAGAAGGCACCAGAAGATCCACGGTTTTTCTCTTACTGATTGAGAAGGATCTTATTAGACACCTCTGATTCTTCTGTTCTAGGAGGTACAGACAAAAAAGATGCTGTGTAAGCATGACTCTCCAACTTTTAAGAGCCAACCACAATCCAAGCAGTGTGCAGCTTCATTTTGCACCTGCACTCTCAAGGGTGTCCTCCAGCAAAATGCACAGAGGCTCTATGAAGCCAAAACAGGCAACCAGGGTATCACCTCTGAGATCAGTGGCCTCATTTCCAAAAAGAGTCACCTTCCCACTCCTATGACCCAGCTACTCTGAAACTGCTTTCTGCAATGGCACAGCTCAGCAGGAAATCACAGCCCTGTCCTCCACCCCAGGACCTCATGGCCACAAAACCCTCCCCTCTCTGTTTGCCTCAGTCAATGGGACAAGCCCCACTCCAAGCTTTCCAAGCCACCATCTTCTCTGACCTTGTGGGCTGTGACTGACACTCCACTTTTTTAAAGGGAGCTTTTTCTACACTGTTTTGTATCTAACCAATTTCACAGTGTGAAGTCAGTCTGGTGCAGCTCATTCCACAAACAGTGCAAAATCCCCTGCACGTGCTCGCAGCAAACCTGCCACCTAAATCTTCTGGAGCTTAGAAAGGAGTCTGTGTCCAACTGGGGCTCAGCCCTGAGCCATCCTTGAGCCCTTTCAAGACTGCACCAGGTGGAAGCAAAGAAAAGAGCTGTAGAAAAGTTTTGGATCTAAAGTGAGCAGCTGAAAAAGCCAGCAGGTAGATCAAGGCAAGTTTGAGGTGTACACTTAACATTTTGACAGAAACTCCACTTGGCTCTTTTAGATTGGGTATTTAAATCTTGCCCATCTCTTCTAAGCAAAAGGTGGGAAATTGGCCAACAGTGTATTCATGGTGTAGCACACAGGACTCAGGAGAAGCCCCCAAAGGTGTCCTAGCTCTTGCAGGATGAATAGCAGAGGATCTATTAAGGTGGTCTCTAACTGCTCACAGAGAAGTCAAGGACTGTGCTTATGTACCAATACTCCTTTCTTTTAATATAGTTCCAACTCTCTTATTTCCCCAAAACTTTTGATTTTCTGCTCTTGGTGGATCTGCAAGCTTTCCCTATCATGGTCCATAGACTTGGTGTGTGCTCTGCCCAGCCACTCTTGCTTTGTGATTTCATTCATATGTTTCATTCTTTATTTTTTGCCCTAAACTGTCACTAGCTTACCCTGCACTCAAGCAAAATTCAGCACCCTGTAGGACTTACAGAAGCTCTTTTCTGATGAGAATTTATACTAGTGCTAGAATAACGTGTAAACATCACTTTCTAAGGAACATAAAACATAAATGTGACTATTTCTGCATTTTACTGTATCACTAATGCTACCAAAACTGGCTTCAGACTATAGATAAATAGGTTTGTAAATGATGTTTTTTAATTTCCGTATTAGGTTTTACGCCCATCTTTTTATGCCTTCAGTGGTTTTGCTATGGTAATTATCAGTTCCTCAGCTAGTACCAGTTCACATACATCAAACAGTGACAGACTTCAGAGGTCCTGTTGTGATTTGCTGTTTTCTTGAGAAAGTGATTATAAATATTTTATCTAATAAGGTCCTAAATATCGTAGAAGGTGACTGAATATTGAAGAGCAATCAATCATTTACCTGACACTGTGCTTCCCCAAACAATTGCTTTAGTCAGATCATGTTTTTATTGGTTTAAAGTATGAATTAAGCTTCCTCAACACACAGCCTTTCAGCCATGGCTGTAAATCCATTGCTACAAAAAACCCTCCCAAAAACCCCAAACAATTCAAGCAAGTGTAAAATATAATCATATCCAACCATGTCCTGTGAGTTTCACTTCACACTAAGTCTTCTTATCCTTTTGAACTCCAGAGAGAAAGTTGATGAGACAGGTGGTTTAAATAATTTGTACCTTGCCAGAAATTTTATCACAAAATTTTCTAATCACCTTGTAAACAGCCACTTAAATACTGTGAGCTACCATGATTGGTGTTTTCCAGACCAGAAAAACACCCAAGGCACTGGAAGTATGTGACTTGAAATCTATTGCAAAGCTATATACACACTTCCTGATTTTTAATCTTGTGTTTTAGGACTGCAGCTATTTCATCCTGGTCCTCCCTTTGATGCATTCTATAGACAAGATAAAAGCATATTCATGCTGTTAGGTTCTTACAGAGTAGACAATTCTATTAAAAACAAAACAAATCCCCTCTTCCCCCCCCAGCAAAATGAAAATAAAACACCCCCCCCCCCCCAGCAAATCCAACCTGGTTCAATTAGCATACTGTCATCATGATTTTGTATAAAACCCTAGTGTCATCACAAATCCTCCATACTT
Source organism: Cyanistes caeruleus (assembly GCF_971803275.1). Lineage (NCBI taxonomy): Eukaryota > Metazoa > Chordata > Aves > Passeriformes > Paridae > Cyanistes > Cyanistes caeruleus. The sequence continues at coordinate 34,275,927 of NC_141707.1, forward strand.
GTGGCACTTTTTAAAAAGTTGCACATTTTCTCAGGAACTAACAGGAAGCTTTTGACAATGAAACTCTGGCCTCCTCACTCTCCTTCTGACCCCGACACGACACCTTGCAGAAATTAAATCAGCTCAGGAGAAAACTGGACAATTGTCAACTGACAGAGGACAAGGGTTTAGATTACCCTGATATCTTTTTGTAAGTTGTGCCTTCTAATTCTGGTACTGGAAATGTGACTCAAAACGGTGTTGTTAGCAACAAAAACCACCCACCAAAAAGTCTCTGTCACTGCTTGCAAAGCTGAAGCATGGCATTAAAATGCTTAAAAATGCATAGGCTGGGAAAGTGAAGTACAGCTGCTAATGGTGGTGTTATCAAATATTTTTTGAAGCCACGGGAGGCTACAAATGAGAGGTCATAGCTCAGCTTTCACCTGCATATCTAATAATTCTTTTGTTTCCTACTGTTTTTGTTTGTTTCTGTGCTCTCTAATGTGGATGCAGAGTCAAGCACTACACCAAAATCTTCCCAGCAAGCTCACAGCCTTCCATCCTCTCCTCTTACCTGATACAAGGGTTTCAAGATCTAAATGTCCTTTGCCATCAAGACCTAAATATATTTGATCTTGTAAAGAGAGGTGAACTTGGACTCAATTTTCAGAATTCTGTATGAGCATTTTTCTTGACAATCCTTATGTGCTGAGCTGAAGGGAAGCCACAGCCCTTTTGCCTTTACAAATGTTAAAATGCTACATCCTTGCAAAAAGTCACATAAATAATTTTACAGGTGAACAGTCTTGCTGCATCCCTAATTAATGTCCTTACCAATTTCAATGGAATGGCTCAGATGTTGGCACTTGCATGCCAGAACTTTGGAAATTCATTCCACTCTTAAATCTTTAGCTATCTTCATACTCAGGGTTTTACACCCTCTTCAATTTAGGACCAGGGTTTTCCTGGGTTTTTTGAAACTTTTTCCAGTTTCAAAGACTTTTTGGTAAGTTGTCAAAATCCAGTTTTATCAGGTTTTCCCAAAAAACCATTCATACTACAAAGGAAAAATGGAAATGAAAACTGTTTGGATTAATTAAAGCTTGCTTGCTTGCCAATGCTTTGATAAGGTCACTGTGAGCTAAGATGAGTGACAGGGTCAGGCATCAAGAAGGTTTGGAAAACACAAACTCATTTGTGTGTAAATGTGCAATAGGAAACTCTCAGGAGAGGTTTAAGAGAAACCAGGCTGTGGGCACTGTATTATCAACCAAGTTCATTTGTATATCTTTCATATAAGCCTGAGAAATAAAATTACATAAAAAGCTACTGTCCATGACCTGTGAAAAATGAAACTTGCTGGACCAGATACCCCATCTTCCTTAAAATAATGCAGCCTTCATCTCTTCTGCACTTGGATCTTTGTCATGACTTTCAAGTCATAAACTGCTTGAACTGTTAACTCCACTGCTGTTTTTCTTTATTGAGAGGCAGTCAGAACAGCAACTGCTGCACACTCTCATCATTTCTCCTTAGCTGACACACTTAGGTCAGTTCATTCCATAAGTGGCTGAAAGTTTTCTGAGAAAGCCAAAGATTGGAAAAAATTTACAAAAGTAAGGAAATGGCTTTGACATTTGAGAAGAAGTGTTTCTGCATGGTAATGTATCCATGGATCCAAGAGTTCAGCATACAGTGCAAATTAACAACATCCACTGCAAGTCTTTTATTCAATATCAAAAGTGAACTGTGTTTCCAATACAATATCAATATATTATTAATATAATATCAATATATTATGTCTTCATTGCACTGGGCACCTGGTAGCACAACATGTGATGTTATAGGTATCAACTGTCCCATGCAAAATTTTTATTTGTCCTTTAAAACTGTCAATAAAGATTTATTATATTGTGCTTTGCTTTGATTAAAAACAAACAAACAAAAAAGCCCAACCCCAAAAACCCAACAAATTCTGTTGAGTTATGTTGATATCCTTTGACCAAAAAAGTGTAGAGAAAATAAAAAAAATAATAATAAAAAAAATCCACCACCAATTTAGTGGATGTGTCTTACTGTTTCTAAATGAATACTGGGGATGCAGCATCTTCCTATAAAGCTTTAATGCCTACAGTAATTTTGGCAACATTAAACTTTGTTTGCTGTTTTAATCACTTTGTCAATAAAAGTACGCCAGAGCATAATTTTCCCTTGATATAAATATGCAATTAATGTTAGTACTAATGGATTCTATGCATGAACATAGAAAAAAGTATGTGATTCTGTAATCTTTGACAGGCACACATGAACAATTCAATCCTGGCAAAACCAAGTAATAATCACAGGCAAAGAAATTACCACAGCCCAACTCATCATACAACATAGCCACTGATAAAACAAATGATGGGAAAACCAATACTGGAAAGAGTTCAAAGAAATAGATAAAGTTCTAATTCAACACTGAGATGCTGATCTTGCTCATGGTGTTTCCATGCACTTCTTTTAAGCACACAATCACAGCAACTGCTTTAACTACACTGCAGAGTTATATACTAATTAATTACATTAAAAGCACCATTGTAAACCAAACAAATAAGTTTCTTATTGCAGATTAATACAATAACTGGATTGTTTCCTGAGTTGCTTGCAAAAGGAAAAATGCTTGATATTTTAAAGTATTTGCATTGCTACCATGGATCATTTTTTATTCCTTGCAAAAGTTAGTAGAAGTATGCTCACAACTAGATTAGAACAGACGGTAAATTGTTCAAAACATGCACGTGGGCAGGTTTGCTTGCAGAGAGTTCCAAGAAACTGAGGCAGGCTACCTCTCTGGGCTGTGCCATCCTTCCTGCTTTATCCCTCTCTGATGTATTCACATTGCAAGTTTCATTTTGCCTTAAGTAGGTTTTAGATCAGCCTTTATGCTCAGATAACTCTTTCCCTCTGTAAAAGGCAAGACTATCATTACCAGTATGTTTTCTATGATATATAACATATATAAAAGCATACACACATTATATACTCATCTATATATCACCAAGATGTTTCACTTGATCCCAATATACTGTGGGATTTCTTTGTTGCTACATATATTCTAAAAATGAAGGAGCACTGACATTTCTAATTTAAAAGTCCATAGACTGGAAAGAGAGGGGCAAGTGGGATCAGGGAATCTACCACGGGTATTTCCACAAAGTATCTGCAAGTAGAATTATTGTAAGAACTTCGATCCTTTGTCAAATATTCAATTTACACAGTTTTCAAACATCAGCTTATTCAGTTGAAGAATGCACTAGAAACTTATCCTTTACATTAATTTTTGTGGGATAAAACATTTATTGGTACAGTCTTGAGTGCCACTTTCCATTCTCATCACTCCTCCTTCTAAAAGAAGGCTTTTTCTTTTTTTTGGGATTTAATTAAGAAATTAATTTGTAAGATTCTTTATCAAAGGGAAATACGGTCTTGTCCTATATCTCCCACTGGAACAGAATGATAATAATCATTAAATTTTTTCTGGCAAAATTTTTAAATACAACTCAGCCTGAAGAGAGAAAAATATTTTGCCATTTGCTGCTCAATTCACTTTAAGTTGTCCAAAGGACCAAATGTCTTCCTGATACAACAAACACCTGAGATCAGATGCCTGATGATCTAATTCAAAATTAAAGTTACTAACACCTACTTTCTTAGCTGCTCACATCAGAGGCTGCCACAGGAACAGCCACTTTTTAAGCTCTGGGTTAGGAACATGCCTGAGCTGCTGTTATTTCTCACCTGAAGCTGAGATAATGTTCTGAGAGAACCCAGTGAAGCACTGATTTGAGAGCAACTGTAGAGTTTAGCTGTGAACAGGCATAAGGAACCTTCTACAACATAAATGGGAAGAACAGCACAGGGCTGTAATTTGCCAGCTTTGTAATTTGTGTTGGATTTTAAGCCAGAAGTGGAGCTGAGCCACAGGGCTGCCCTGCACAGCCCCTGAACACAAACCCTGAACACCACCAGAGCCCCTGGCCACTGCTGGGGACTGCAGGCACCACACAGAACGTGACCAGCAACCCCCTGAGAGCAGCACACACAAAGTGATGCCTCCTGCTCCCTCAGCAGGGTGGGACCCACTCACCACCAGCTCCGTCCCAAAACACCGCGCCTAACTTCAAAATGAAGTTTGAGAGAACTTGCAGCGCTTTGCTCACTGCACAGCTATGTTTTATTAATGACAAAAATGGGTTAATCTGCAAAAATTGCACTCCTTTGACTGTATTTAGTCAAGAGTAAAAAAACTCTAATTATGAGATTGTGCTGTCAAATAAATGCAAATTCACATCTTTCATATTCTGGGTTAAAAGCTCAAACTCAAGTCTATTATAAATTAAAATCAATACTTGAAACATTTCAGCTTTCAGTAATAAGCAACAACCAAAAGAAACAGGTTATGAAATATACTGGTAGAAGTAGAATGAATTATTAAATAAAAATTGGGAGAGTAAGGCATTTATATTGCACACATTTAAATATCAATTAGGAATAAAACCAATAAAGGATGATGAACTGAATCATCTCTGTTTTACAACCAACCCTCTCTAAAATTGACTGAGGGTAACAGAAACTAAGCTTGCAATGTAAATTTTATTCAATTTCAAATAGGTTAAAATTTTAATTTATTAACTCGCTGAAATTTACAATCTCTGAACTTAAAATTAATAAGAAATGCATTTATAGAAATAAATGTAAAAGAACAGTGCCACTTGCTATGCACAGCATGCTAGTAACCTCCTAATGGAAAAATCCAAGGTTCTATTCAGAGAAAAAATAAAATTGCACAGAAAAAAACAAAAGCAAAAAAAAAAAACCCAAACCAAGAAGTTTAAGAGCTGCTTATTTACTGTACTGCAAACAATTTCTTCACAGGAGTAATGGCCAGTTATGCATCAATGAATAGAGTTCAAATCTGACTTTTTTGTCTGTGTCTAGATGATATTTGTCACCTAGAGCCCTCCAAATCACCACAACATCCTGTCTAACCTCATGAAAGTACTACAGAAGCTGCGGTGTGGAGATAGCAAAGCCTTCAAGCAGCCATTTAGAGACACTCAAGATTTTAAAAGTACACTGCAAGCTGTAGCTATCTCACATCCTCACCACCCTTTCCAAGAAAACTTGAAATAAAATACTTCAGTAAAAAAATAACTTAAGAGAGACTAATCTTCCTTTAAACAGCTTAAAACACCTTTTTTCCCCCCTACACTGGACAGGTTCTAAGTATCTCACAGCAGTACTCACTGTGGTTGGTATTACCCAGGATGAGTATCAGCAGTTCAGCTACTTTTGATGCTTAACAACAATTGTTATTATTTATCCAGGACTGATTACACATAGACCTGAAATTACCAGCACAGGTGGGGCTGGCTGAGTGACAAGCACTTGGAAGAGGAGTTTGCTAAGCCCAAGAACCACAGTTGCTGCTCAGGACGGATGAGTGCACACGTTTGCTGGGTGCAGAGGCATCCTGCTGCTCCTGGAGGATTTGCTGGGTAAGGACAGGTGACAGCTGGGTCTCCATCAACAGCAAAACACCAAAGCTGCAGCCCCAGAGAGCAGCTTCCCCCTAAACCAGGGTTCTGAAGCCTCAGTCTGTTCTCTGCCCCCAGGCTTGGCACAGGGGGCACATCCAGGCTGGGACTCCCCAGGGAGTGACTGCTCCTTGTCCATCCCAATGCCCAACACCTTCTCAGCTGCTGCAGTCAGAGCAGGAGGCTCCACGAGCTCCAGCTCCCTTCCTGCCATCCCACACTGCCTCAGAGCCCCTAGTAAAGTTCTTGTTGTCTGCTCACACAGAAAGCTGCAAAGCAGCACAGTGTGTAAGACCTGACAGTTCTCTCTACATCTCAAATGCCTTCCATGATGCTGAACAAAACCCAGCCGTTTAAAACACAGCTCAAAAGACAATAGAGACAAGGTGCAGAATCACAGCTGATTTCCTCTTGGACACATTGCTGTCCTAATATGTTAACTTTAATATTAATTGCAGTAAGGGGGGAAAAAAAAACAAACTTAAAAAATTGGTATGACAAATCCATTTGTGCTTTTCTCTTCCCCCCTAAACTCCCCCCACCCCCCCCCCCCCCCATTTTTTTTAAAAACCCTTTCTCTCTTTTGCTTGATGGCTTCTTTAATGGATGAAAGCATCACTCTGCTTTCCTTCCCTTAAGATGAACCTTCAGAGTATATAAATTGCCTGAGTAAATAAAAGAAAGGAGGGAATTACTAATTTAATGCTCTTCTATCTCTTGGGGAAAAAGCCCATGTAATTAACTGTAATGAGATTAAACTAACTTGTTGTTATTAATTTCCCAATGCTGGGAAACTATATCAGAGACCCGTAAGGCTGTGTATTAACCAGCTTTATCAACATTTGGCTTGTATCCTTCAGTTTTCATATGAGTTTTAAAGGAAGATGTTTAACTTCATCGAGCTGCAAAGCCACTCAGAAGTGTAAGACATGGACACACGAGATGCATCTGTAGCTGAACACCATGAATGGGTGGAGCCAAAACCAACAAATGCTACCTAAACCAGATAAACAGAAGAATAATTATTAAATTCTTACCAAAACTTTTTTCCATTACTTCTTTCTGACACATATCTTGAACATTCACTGTACAATTCACGATGAACTCTGGAGAGGAGCAGTCATTATTTAGCTGGAACTCCTCACACTGGTAACACTGTATTTGCAAACCCGAACCTGAAACAGATAGAGATTTGTTCAAAATCACAGAATGCTTTCTTTTGGAAAGGACCTTATAGATCATCTCATCCCGAGCCATCTGCTCAACCGGGATGTTCAAAGCCCCATCTACCCTATCCTTAAATAATAGCAGTAGTATTATAAAAAAAACAAAACAAACAAAAACCAGGCACCGAAGAAAACCAAACAACCAACACGCGCCAGAAATCTTCCTTATCTTTCACCCCTCGCCTTACGCTGCTCCTAGCTACTGCACAGCTCAGCCCAAGTATCCCTCTGACAAATATAAAGTAAAACAAGCGTGCCGCCCGCTCATCAGCTCTGCCGATGCTCCTTTCCGCGGGGCGGCCGCTCCAGCGCTGGAGACACCGCCGCCAGGAGGCGACGGGCACCGGTACCGGCATCGCCACCGGTACCGACACCGGCACCGGTACCGGCATCGCCACCGGTACCGACACCGGCATCACCACCGGTACCGACACCGACACCGGCATCGACACCGCCACAGCCCCGCAGAGAGCAGCCCAGCTCCTAGCTACGCTCCGGCTCTTATCTGTGCCGACGGGTTTACTTAGCTACTAATTAATTACAAATGATTTAATTACTATTTTGCCATGCACAATTAAAGCGGCGGAGCATCCCTCGCCAGCCGCCTTTATCATGCAAACGAGGGCTCGCCAGCAGCGCTCCGCCAGCGGCTCCCGCAGCCCCCGTCCCGCGGCGGGGACCCCCGGCCCGTGCCCGCCCTCCGCCGGGAGCGCTGCGGCGGCGGGACCCGACCCACGGCATCCGCCGACAGGCTCCGGCTGCCGCGCCTCGCCTCGCCCGGCCCCGCGGGCAGCCGGCGCTGGGGACAGCGGCGGGGAGCTCTGCGGGCCGCGGGCAGGACGGGAGCTCCGCCGCCCCGTTCCTCTTCAGCGCCCGCCGGCAGCCCCGTCGAGGGGCTACGAGGGGACGGCGGCTCCCAGCGCCGGGCTGGCCGCGGGCGCCTCCGGGCGAGCGGAGCGGAGCGGAGCCCTTACCTGGCGCCAGGCACAATCCCCAGAAAGTTGCAGCGAGGAGGAAGAGCCGCATCCTCCCGGAGCCGCGGCCGCCGGGCTGGCGAGCAGTCGCGAAGGGGCATCAGAAGCAGAGATGCAGCGGAGGCGCCGCGCACTTGTGCCGCTTCCCCGCCGCCTCCGCTGCGGAGCGGCGCCCCGGGAGCAGGCGGCGGAGCCCGCCCTGCCCAGCCCCGCGCCGCGCTCCAGCCTCGCCGGAGTTGAGCGCTGAGACTGGAAGAAACTGTAGGAGAAGCGAGAGCTGGGGGGCGGCTCCCCCCTCCCTCCCCCAGCACCATGTGATGCCGGCGGAGCGGGGCGGGGATCCCCGCCAGCCTCCCCGCACCTCGCCGGGCGAAGTTCAGCGAGGGAGGGGAGCCCCCGCTCCGCCGGCTCCGGCTCGCACACCCACTCGTACCCCCGGGCCTCCTCCTCGGCTCGGGCACGGCCCCCGCGGCCCGGCCCGGTCCCTGCCGCGCCCCCGCCCGCCCGAGCCCACAGGTGGCGGCCGGAGCGCTCTGTGGGGGCTGAGGGCAGGCCGGCCTCCCACAGCCGCCCCCAGCACCCGCGTCCCCGGCAGGGACTGAGGGGAGGCGCGGCCCCGCCGTTCCCTCCTCCCAGCCCCCTAATAGGGAATTCAAGCGTAAAAAAACCGGGGGAAAAGGGCGCGGTGGCCGCGTACGTGCCGGAGCGGCCCTCAGACCCTGCCTCCGCCGCGGCCACACGGCGGGATGGGGCGGCAGGAGCTGATGGTGGGGCGGGACGAGGTGGGATGGAGCGGGATGGGGAGGGACGAGGTGGGATGGAGCGGGATGGGGAGGGACGAGGTGGGATATGGAGCGGGATGGGGCACCGAGAGCGGCGAGGAAGCCGCCGGGGCTGGGCAGCGCCCGCCCGCGGGGAAGGAGGGGCAGGGGCGGCCCGCGGTGCTGCGCCCACGCCGGCCCTGCTGGGACCTCACTGTGGGTCTCCTCCTCTCAGGATAACCGCGTTATTTCCCAGTGATAGTTTCCCAGCTCTGCTCCAAGGAAGAGTTAATTCAGATGAAATCTCTGTTTAACAGCCCCGCGTCACGAATTCTCCGAACGCCGCCTGGCCGTGCGCGGTCCCGGAGCTCGGTGGGTGCCCCCGACCCCTGCACGCCCGAGCTGTCGCACCATCCCCTCCCCAAAACCCCTCAGCAGGCACCGCTAGGCAAGAGAAGTTTTATTTACGAAAAATGTTTCAATGAAAATTTCTTAAAAGTTGAAAAAAGACGATGCAAGTTTACGGCAAAAATGACTTAAAATATAACAAATTGCACAAAATATTAACACTGATCATACAATATTTCAAAGATTAACAAGGGTGTGCTAAAGAAACCGTAGAGTCTAGAAATACCCCAAATATATCTAGTTTACAATTGCTGTACAAAAAGCAGTTATAAATACTTCACATCTAGAAAAAATACACAGAACCTTTGAAATAGACTCTCCGTTACATATAAACAACCTTTGTAGAAAAAAAACAAAAACACCCAATGCAAGCCAATCCCCCCCGCTCCCAGATATGTTTGAACTAGTACTGGTTAGCACCAACATCTTAGTGTGTCACAAACAGGAGTTGTTTTGTTTTTCAAAAAATAATTTTAGTGTTCAGAATATACTTAAGACCAGACAGAGACTAGAAAAGCTAACACAGAATGGTACATTCATAATTTGATGGGACATGAGTACAGAGGAGGTGGAAGTTGAAAAGCCACGTTACAAAGTCAGAAGTACAGGGTGGTTCATGTGGTTCTCATTCCTACAAGACTCCTGTTTGTGTCAGCAGTGAATTGCTTTGACCCTGATCTTTCAAACAGTTATGTGCATGATTGATGAAGCCAATGCCAGCAGTATCAGGCTTTAATCTATTCATTTTCTTGCCGTGTCAAAAGTCAAAACCCCTTTGAAATAGGACACCTGTTGCGAAGTTGTAATAACTGAAACACATGTTTCCCTAGAATACCTGTGTGGAATTGCACTAAAAGGAAAAAATGTGTTTGCTAAGAGGAAGTCCATGAGAGTTTATTAAAGACAATCTGGCAGGCTCAAGTTCCTGGTAATGCAGTGTTTCTACATACAGTTTTAAGACTAGGACAATTATAACTCTTTTTAAAAAAATCTACTAGCTTTTCTTGTTAATATTAACACCAATTTCTTTAAGTTAGTAATCTGCCGTTACAGGAGCATAGCACCAATTTAATATTTATTGCTGTCGTGTATCCCTACAAATATATTTTCCCAAGGTATTTACAACTGTACAAATATTCACAAAAGTGCAAAATTAAGACTTTATTCTGTGTATTTGTTGTGTTGGGTGTGTTGAGTCCCACGCACCACCGTGACACTGCCCTGCCTTATTGCTGTGTGGTGGGGGTCAGAACACCCTGCTGAGAGCACAGCGAGCTCGAGGGGGAATTTTCAAGCACAGTCTCCTCTCCCTCCTCACTCCAAGCTCACCTTCAGCTCCATTCCGTGCTCAGCCCATTGGGAAGCGTCCCTAAACGTCGTTGGAGCCTTGGCTGGTGCAAGAGGAGAAGCTGTCGTACAGGGAATCGCTCAAGGATTCCAAATTGTCCACATCCTGCCGACCCGAGCTGTGCAAGGAGGCTGCTTCTTTCTTTCCATTTTCTTCCTTCTGTCCTTCAGCCTTGTTCAGACAGTTCTTCTCTTCTTCTAATAAAAGTACATTATTGCTGTTAAATTTATTGAGAGACTCCAGGGAAATTTTAGATACTCTGTTCCGGGAATCTTCTTTTGTGTCTTCAGTTTGCTTCAATTTCTGTAAAAGTAAGGGAAATATTGGAAGCATATTCCTTAAAAAGTTATCCTATTGTACACCATTCATTACCATATTTCTAAAGTTCACAGGGTGAGAGGAAATAGATTGCTAGATGCTTAAATAATTGTTATGATTAAATAGAACATTAGTATCCATTTTAGGATAAATCATAACTTTAATGATTCTGCTGAGACAAATAGGACTCCATTTACGTAACACCCAAGTGCTATTAATGTCCTAAGTAGCAGACCCTGGCTCTGCACGTGTTAAACATCTCCAGCATCCTCACAGTAATTTAGATCTTCTCCTGCATGAATACTTTGGGGGTTATGTTTAAATAGGTATTTGTTTCAGTAGAGTTTTAAAAAAAAAAAAAAAAAAGTGCAGAGGAGAAAACAGCATTTTCCATAAATTAAGGATGCAAATGAAACTTGCTAGGGAATAGCCTCACACTTTGCATGTATAAGCCTATCGATTTCCACAAACCTAAACCCTCTCTAATAGACAAGAAAGCAACAAGACAGGAAATTACACTGAACTGGGCCGATCCCCACAGACCAGAATCAATCAGATATTGGCCAGGCCTTCGTGGAGAAGTGGTGTAATTCTGTGGGAACACTGGACAATGTATTAGCACATTATATTAAAAACACACAGTAGGATTGTGCCAGAGTAATTTTATCCCTTTGTTAGCTACTGGTATTTTCAATCAGAGATCTGACCAAGGAATCATTAGGGAGCTGGGTAGGGAGCAGCTCAATAAAAATGACCTGCTGTTCATATACAGAGTGTTTCAAAATCTGAGTAACTAACTTCTCTTACAGATCATATTACCAGAGAAATATGGGATAGCATTCACCATTTTACAATCAACAGTCAATAAGCTCCTGGGCAGATAAGAGTGAAGCATTCTGAGATCTGCCATCAGAGTGCAGAGCCATTCCTCGTTTTTGGTACTGCCATCAGATGGCAAAGACGGAATCAGTAAATGATTGTAAACACAAGGCATCAATATTTTTGTTTGGCTAGAAAATGAGATGGCATTTGAAGCACACTGCAGATGCAGCTTGGGCAGATGTGGGGATGCTGTGGGTCATGTGCAGTTGTAAAGGGTCCTTAGAACTTCCTGAAGAACTCAAGCTTCAAGTCAGTCAAATGTGCACACTGTTCTGCTTCTCCTTGGAAATCTTTGGTGAGAGGAAGACAAATTGTTACATAGTTTGATTGCTTCTTTTGATGGTTAGTTAGATAAAAACTGACATGCCAGTCCAATGACTGTTTTTGCTCTGATCTTGTCACAATCCATAAGATGACAATGCATGGATTAGATTACTGTTTTTGGAAAATGTTTCAAACAAGCTTAAGCAAAGCAACAGAACATCCTAGAGTCCTAGAAAATGAACACTTTCTGCTTGGTGCATTAATTAATATTAAGTTTAAAAGGTTTTAGGGAATGTTGTGTTGGACTCTATTTTTAGATGATAGTTAAAACTAAGGTCTTCAATATCTGTAACTAAAATGTTTTCTGAGATTGAGGAATATAACCCTTGGTAATGGGAATGAACACAAATTTAGGACCCTACAATAGAAATTTTTCATAATTCCACCTTAAAATGTTCTTCCCTTTGCCCTCATTTGAAATACTGAAAAAGCTGTTTCACTCCTCTGCAGACCAGAGGAGAAAATTCTCGGCCATGGCATCAATAACACACGTTAGCACTTTTTGCTTTTCAGAGTGCTAAGCCTAAAATACTTTATTATATGACAGACAAAATGATATTTCTTTGTCTTTAATTTTCCCACTTCACAGCTTTTCTTTAGATAAATTGAATGTGACTAGTTAGCACAGACTAGGGACTGCAGGACTCAATACTGGAGTTAGTAAGGCCTGTGATAAAACTCTTATTGATTCAAGTGGAGCCAATTTCAGCTCCTGGGTAGGAGGAGCACAGACACCTGGAGAGTCTGCAGGACAGAGCAGTCTGGGTGAAGCATCACAATCCAAGGAGGATTTTGGTTATCCTACTGAAGGATGGATTTACACCTCAGGACAGACCAGACTGAATTCACTGGTATATCCTGCATATACGCAGTACCAATAATTTTTTATACCCTTCAGGCACAACCTAGATTACAATCCTACTTTAATCACACCCTAGATTCTCATTTATTTTATAGAGTGCATTAGAGAAACTGCAGGGAATAAAATTACTCTACAAATTTTAAGCAAAAACATTGAATCAAGTGAAGTTGAAGTGAACGGAAGCCCATCAGAGAAACCTGTTGGTGAAAGATCCCTACACCTACAATAGATCAGGGCTTAAAGGGAAAGTAAATTCTAACATTGGAAGCAGAATTTGTTACCAAAACAAGAAACAACTCAGAAATAAGTTATGGGTATTTTTTGGATATAGAGTTGTCCTTTTTAGGTCTCCTAGTGCCCAGTTACATCCTTCTGTAAAAAAACCCTGAAATTTCCTTTCTTTAACACAAAGAAAACTCATAAGCAAAAATAAAACTTTAAGCAGAGATATTAATGTAAGAATCTGTACAATCAACAAATCATTTTCTCTCACAATAACACAATTATGTATATTCTTAGAGCTGAAAAGTCACTGCTCATTTCTTTAACCTTGGTGCATGTCAGGACAGAAATGTTAATCCAAGTTAAGAATTTTTTCTCTAGTTACTATAGCTACAATTTGTTAAAAATTACCAAAGATTGTTTATTTAGATTCATCCTTAAATAAGTTTCTTATTATTCATGGCAGTCTCAAAAGCTGCTAGATGAAACAAAAGGCAAAAGCAAAACAACTATTGTTAGAATTTGATTGATAAATTGTGTATGTGGTTACATAGTATCTTTGGGGTTTTTTAATGTAGATTTCCTATTAACTGCAGCAGAGTCACAGCTATAACAAAGAACAAGGGTTAGCCCAAAGACATTAGCATTGTTTATTTTAAAGTAATTAGTTCATTAATGCATTTGAGAGTCACACAAATGTGACTCAGAATCTTCTTCTGCAGAGTGGAGCGTGAGGCTGGTGTGTTCTACACCAGGAGAGCTGGCTGAGATTTGGGAAGAACTGTGGAGAGCACCTAACCTCTAAGTCATGGCTTCCAGTCAAGTCTCTCCTGTGATCAAATCTCAGGAGTGGCTTTCTGCATAGTGAACAGGTGGTTTTGTCACCACAGCCAAGAGAAAAACCCCATGACTTTGCTCAGTGCTGCCACAAGGGCTAAGATGGGACCAACAGCATTTGCTGTTCTCACACAGGATCCTTCTCAGCAGTAATGCTTGAAACCATTTCATCCTTAGAATTGACTTTGCTGCTGGTTATTCTGACCTGTTCTGTGGACAAGGTGAGTGCTGCATTTGCTGTGGGCGCTATATGTTTTCCTAAGTATTAATTAAGGGAAAAGACAGAAACATGCAGTCAGAGATTTTGGTCTACAAGAGACAGATAATAGAAAAAAAAGGCTCAGAGCAGACAAGAACTGTAGTTTTCACAGTGCCCCTGTAACAGCTCTGGCCCATCACCCTAAAGCAGATCAATGGTTAGCTTGTTTTACTTGTCTTGAGTGTATTTTGTATGGAAAATCTGTACTATTATGGCCTTAGGGTATGGGGAGCATTTGCTCTACTCCAGTGTATAGCTGGAGAGATTCCCAGGGCTGGAGTTTCTTACCTGCCCAGTATGGGGTGCCTTGCACCACCTGAGAACAGAGACCAGTTGTCAAAAGAGGAGAAACTCTTCCTGACATACACAGACACTCATCATGAGCCACATCACTTTGAAATAAACCCATGAGTCATGAATCAGAATAATGTTTCCTTGCTGGCAACATCCTAAAGGGAATAACTAAAACCCATTTGTGATGTAATAAAATCTGGCATGTCACTTCAAGCACAGCAAATTAGGAAAACAAAACTAGCCTGCAGTTACACTGATACATTATAAATAGGTGTTATTTCTACATTAATACATCAAATTAGGTTTCCTGCAAACTGTAAAAACCAGAGGTTACATGTGGGTAGAACGCCTTTCCAGAGCTGTGTGGTCAAGGAGCAGGAGGATTCTGAAGGGCACAAGGATTCCTCAGGGGTAGAGGGGAGGAGGAGCAGGGAAGGATGGGCTGGTTCACAGGCACAAAGGACCCCACACTCGTGTGCAGAAAGACCATTTCTGAATGTGGTAACACACAGAAGCTCTGATTATCTGGAGGTGAGGCTATGCTTATAAGTCCTGCCAGAGGCCAGAAATAGCAATGAACCATTCTGCAGGATAAATGTATTTTCCAGCTGTCTAAGTTTAGTTAACCAGCACTTTAAAGAGCTCAGAATCAGTTACAAAAAAGGAACAAAACAAACTTTATTTATCTCTCTCATGCATTGGGCAATTTAGTTTTTAGATTAACACAAAAGCAAGAAGGGTATTGCTTCAAGTGAAGTATAACTGCAAAACGCTATTGGGTAAAAACAACAAAATTGCTATGAGAATTAAATATAGATCAACAAAATCAATACTTAATTGTATAACTCAAGGTCTTTCATTTCAGATCCGATCTATCTCTTACAGAAGGTACAAAGTATGTTCCCTTTTGGTTTTTTTAGTTATTGCACATAACTTTATTGTGAGGGAAAACAATTTTCTAGATTCTTTTCTTTTTAAAAATTGCTTGTTACTTTGTCTGCATATGTTCAGGGTAAAGTTGATCCCAGGAGCCACTATTTCTTATTTTAAATTCACAGTTCTTCCAATTTAGATATCCTCTAACTGCTGTAGCTGTTAGTATTTGGGACACAGTGGGTCTAAGCAGGGTATGCTGTTGCAGCACCACATAGGCTGCTCATACATAACCTGTTTAGTAGGACAATTTTAACACGTTCACAGCTTCTTGTAGAGCAGGTGCAGGGAGATACAGGGCAGTTTTCTGAGCAGAGATGTGTTAGTCTAGCCAGAAGAAACTTCTCACTGAGTTCTCTGGTGTCACACGGCCGTCTGCAGTAGGAGGTGAGATGTGGAAAGGGCTGGGCAGTGTCTGTGTGTCATCCAGCCAGGACAGAATGCCATGCAAGCTCTCTGTGCAAAGAGAACAGTCTCCAGATCTCACTGAACATCAGGTGAGCGAGTGACACTGCACTGGAAATAGTTACACAGCCACATCCAGCAAACTACAAAGGTGAAAGCTGTAACTGCGTGACCTCTGCTGCATTACAGCTGAGCTAAAAATGGGATGTTTGAACCTCTTTCTCTTTAAAGCATAACTTTAAATAATAAGATAAGCCTTGCTCTCCATTGTACATTGTCAGAGGCTTTCATCTATTTTCTGGACAGACAGTAAAATAATTTCTGAAATAATGAATCATTTTCCTTTTTTTCTACTTGAGCAGAAATCCTAAAATTATTTCGCTGTAGCAGATAATAACATGCTCAGAGACACACCATCAGATTTCCATGATAAACAATAAGTGCCAGTTTCTTTTGGGGGAAAAAATGCATTGCTAGGAAGCATTTTTAAGTTAATTAGTCTGTTCTGCAGCTGATAGGAAAGCCAGATATACATTGGTATGTATCATTCCCTGATGGCACTATGGGTAATATAACAATGACAATGTAATCAAAGTTTACCCTACTGTATTTCAGAGTATAAAAATCTACAAATATATTTTAGTGTCACAAGAATAGCATTTCTCATGATCCTGAATTTTAAGGGAATTACCTTAGAAGAAAACCAGCTGATTAGCACAAACTGTGTATGATTCATGGCTGCAGATCTGGACAAACAGCTATTGCCTAAAGAACAGGTGGCTGAGGAGTCGAGACTTACATTGTCTATAGCTTGAATTCTTGTGTGGTTTAGGAGATAAAAGAATTTAGTTTAGTGAATTGGGCCTTATGCTTTCAAAAGCATAATTTTTATAAAATGATGAGATGACTCAGGACATTCAGCATTCTAATGCCAAGATTACCATCCTCATACATGAATATTTCCCTGACATGACAAGACTGTTTGACCTGATTAGGTTTACACCAACCCTCTTTGAACTTCTGCATAATTTAATAAACCAGGATGTTGAGGTCTGAGTTCCCAGGCCTTTTGCCTTCTGTTCAGGTACAAAGTGAATGGCACAAATTGGTTGTTTTGTCATAGTGCCACAGAATGGCCACTGGCTGCATCAACTCTGCATGGACAGAGTTTATTTAAAAAGGAATAAGAAAATACAATTCTAAGTGACAATACCTTGGAAAATGATAACAGTGCTGGTGCTCAGCCAAGTGTGCTGAGGCAATGCATTAAAAAGAAAAGCAATTAAACACCAGTACTTTCTCCAGAAGGCAAAGCACAGCCTCACTCTGTTCACATTGGCAGAATCACCAATTTTGATTCTCACAGAGGGAATCTACCCACTAAAAGCAATGCTTAGTGCAATCAGAAGCTCACCACAAGGCATTAAGGAAGAAATATCCATGGTGAGAAAGGAAGCTGTTACTCAGTTTTTAGAACCTGATGGACTGAAAATGAACAAGAGACGTATAGGATTCACTTAACTTCTCAGAGATCCTTTTAGCTTTTCTTGTAGGGGGAATTAAATAGCAAAATTTCTCTGATTTCCTACTGATTGAAAAAAATAGCAGTGAAAAAAAGTCGTGCTGGAAGGTAACACTGGTGACAAAGTTATTGAACTTGACTTAACCATTTGAAGGTGAATACTCTTCCTTGACAGAATTATAGGAAGGGTTATGTTGTCAGTGATAACCAGATGGTACTGGAACTATGCAGTCCTAAATAACTTCATTGTTTCAGTCTTCATCAGACTGTATTTCACCCCACAGAATTTAAATATACAGAGTTTTTTCCTACTGAATAAAAGTAGTTATCCTTACTTTGATGAAAGTAAGGCTGATTGTTTTAATAAAGAAGGGGCTTTGTACAAAAAGAGAGTCTAAATTTTAGCCTAAACTAGAGGTTTGGTTGATTTTTTTTTTTTTTAATTGGAATACTTACATGGACCTGAATCCAGAAGGGGAAAAAATATAGCTAAAAGTTTGTTTTTTAAAAAAATCCAGTAGCATATGTAGTTCTTAAAGAGACAGGTTCTATCTCCCATTTGCCTGATGAGAAAAAATTCTCTCAAACTCAGTAAATGCAGGATTGTACCCATATAACATATAATCTCACACACATTTCCAGTAATCAAAGTAATTTTTTTTCTGTATGGCTGAACTATTCTCAGACTACTGTTCCTGAGTATTAGCTGTGTTCTTACCTGTCTTCATCTTCCACCTTTGGCTTTTTTGAATAAGACAATTCAGTTTGGTAGTTACAAAGACACTTATCCCATCTCTCTCTCTCTAGTGATGCCCCAGCTCCTGGCCTGTAATGTCTTACATCAGTCACCTGGAATTCTGGAACTGGAAAAATGGAATTGCACACCAAGATTGTACTGCTAAAGGTAATTGGAAGTGGGTAAAGATTTTCCTCACTATTAATCCTGTCTTTTGTGTACTGGACTAGAGTCATAGCCTGTGACCATCCAGCTGACCTGTGAGTAAAAAGACAGGAGCACTAGAAAGAAAATCATGGAATAGCAGGACTGTTTAGGTTGGAAAAGACCTTTAAGATATAATTGAGTCCAACCACTGAAGAAGCAAGATTATATGGCAGGATCAAGAGGAGCTCAGCAGGATGTCAAAACCATGTAGAAATAACTCTCCCAGCTATGAAGACTGGCTTGTTTTGGGTGTTACGAGGGCTGTGCTGTCCCGGGGAGAGTTCAGTGAGTGTGAATCTCTGCTGGAAGACCTGCAGAGGAAGGAAAGGGAATGTCCCTTCTTGCAAGTTCTCAAAATGATTCAGGGAGGTAGTTTAAACAAAGGAATGAGTTCCACAGCAAATAGGGCTTTTTATTTTTAGCCTCTGAGGGAGAAGGAAATTTGGGAAGAGACAATCTTTCCAGACCCATCAGTTCTCCTCTGTGTGACCGCAAAGCTGGGCCGCTGCAGAGGGAGCCTTCATGTCCACAGTGCACACACATCAGAACTAAAGCTCTTCCATGCTCTCATCAGGAATACAGAGGTCAAAATTTTAGAATTTGGAAACAGGGTCTTCTTCATTGTTAAAAAATTTTGAATTAGCTTGCTTAAAACCCTGTCCAACAACATAGTTTATTTTAAGAGCCTGAAGCTGACACTTCCCTTTCCACTACAGATTTTAATCAACTCTGCAAAACAGAGATTTTTTACCTCTAATGATTCAAACCAAAACCCACTGCCCTTTCTTTCCCTTTCTGTAACACCTCTCTTCTGAGAGGCAGTAATGAAACCCACTGGTGTTCTCTCCTCTGCACCTCCCCTAAGCGAGGGTCAGGGGCTGGGGCTGGGCTAAGAGCTCCTGGAGAAGCAGGGGAAGAGGGTGGAGCCCAGGCTCTTCCCAGTAAGATTGGGTAGAATCCCTCTTCCCAGTAAATCTGTAGCAGCCTGAACCACATACACTCTGTTTTCTGACTCTGCAATGAGACCAGAGAAGTTCCCTTGTAATTAGAGGAAAGTGGGACAGGATAGATGTAAATAATGATGCTGGTTACACGACTGTGCTTGCCACCTCTCCAGCTGATATTATCAGCTGCATGGTTTTCAGCACTGATTCGAGCAAAGCATGAATTGCAGATGGAAACCTGTGTTTTAAATTCATCTGCTATCAAATCCTACATAACAGTACAGTTATTTACATGGACTTTCTAAATTTATGCAAACAATTTATCTCTGCTGTAGGGCACAGTATTTCAGGGACAGCAGCACAACACGCACAAAAATCCAAGACAGAGTTTCAAGTACGGGCTGCAAAACCAAATTAAAGTAGAAGGATAAATCCTCTCTTGCAATTTTTAGTTCATTTCAGTACAGCAAGTTGTATCAATAAAAAGCCTATAGTATAAGTCAGCTAGAAAATAAATGCTATGAAGGATGTTCCATTTTATGTTGTTTGAATTTGATTAGTGATTAGGCCTGGCAGTTAAACCACATGGGAACAGTAATCAAGAGTTCTCTGCTGCGGTTCTGTAACAACTGGAAAACACTATTGGCTCATGTCCTATTCCATGATAGGATATTAACCTAAAATCTAATTAATATATGAATGAATTACGTTTCTAGAAACATACTATATTATAATCAATTTTAAGTGAGTTCCTAAAGGGAGATAAGATGAAGAAAAAACTGTAGAATTACCAGAGGCTGATAAATTCTGTTTACTGTGACTGATGATTTTTATGGAGGATAATTTTACAATCCATCAAACTTTTGTCAGTTCAAGAATCATGCTGCCAAACGTATGCAGTAAATTAATTTTTAAATTTACATATTTATTAAAAATCTTATTGAAAACAGCAGGAAGTAAGCCTTGTTTGAATAATAAAATAACTTGTTATTCTACTGGAAAGAAAACAAAAACCCCCAATCTTCTATTAAGATGATTTCATAGGGAGGCAATAATTATAAACAACTACATGAATTAGTTAACCAAACACTGTTTAAATAGCCAACCCAAAAATTAATCAAGAATTTAAAAAACCTTTATGGAAGATAATCAGATAAAAAAAAAATGCAATGTAGAAGCTAAGAAATGAATGTCTGAGTTTCAGATGTGCTGGAGGACAGGTTTTCCCAGCCAGGCCTGTTGGCTGGAGCTCCTGGATTCCCAGGGAAAGCCCGGAGAGCTGCAGGTGCCTGCCTGTGGCTGAAGGGGTGTCAGCAATGCTCCCATGCACGTGGCCACAGGCAGGTGCCCACTGGGGTGTGGGATCTTTGATCCCTTCCCTGCAGTTTTCTCTGGCTGCTCCTGACCCTGGGGCCAGCCATTCACACTCTTAAAGCACCTACTCTGTGTGTACAAAATGCACTTTGGGGTACCTGCAGGCAATAGCAATTCATGTCTGAGGTGCTGATGGCAGGTGAAAATCCTTTTTTGAACTCTAAAGGATGCTCAAAAAGAAACACTGCTTCTCTATGATTAGAATTAAGGATTAGAATTACTAGAAATAAGAATTATTTAGAATTAAGCAGAGCAGTGCTGGGCACCAAGATGACCACTGCTACAGGTGCAGATGGAAGCTCCTACAGCCAGGAGGTTTATAAATGTTGAACTTGCCTCCTCACTGAATTAAAGCAGTGATATCCATTTTGATTAACATGCATATCATCTGGCTGTGATCCGAGGGGAATTTTAGTTAATTTATGGATTTAGATGTGTTTACTTCATCTTTTAGAAACGAGTACATCTGTTTCTGGTCATGAGAAGCTCTATCCTACTTCGTGGCGCAGCCAGGCGTACAGAATGTCTCCCACTGGGATCTGGCAGGAGGCATTACTGGTTGCAAACTCTCTGTGAGGGGCTCAGCCTCAAAGCAGAAAACTCAAGGACAAGTTCTGGACAGACCTTTGCCTTTCCACCTTCCCTGGATACCAGCAAGGCTCAGCTTAAGCATCTAACAGGGACCTGAAAGGATGGCAGCTCGTTGTGCTGAGCCCACCTGGGCTGTAAAAGGCCTTCCCTAGGTTGGGAGGTGATATTTTGGCAAGGCTTTTGAGGCTTTTTCAGAGAAAGAAGACACAGTGAAAAGATACATTGGGAACCCTGGTTTTGTGGGTTCTGACTCCCCTTGTCTGGCTGTGAGAAAACCTTTGTTGGGAGTGACTGAAGAAGGAATTTGGTGTGAAGAAGCAGCATAGGCTCCTGCTCCCACAGTGGAATTCCTGCAGGGAAAGAATCATGTAGTGGGGGTTTTTTTGCATTGATTTAGTTGCAATTTCTATATAAAAAGAGAAATGTGTGAAGTGATAGCTGCCATGTGACTGCATCTGTTGGACAAATGCTTTAGGAGATTTGTTGACCTTAGCAATGCAGAAGCGTTAGTGCAGTATCAGTGCTGCAACTGCAGTGAGATACTGGTGATATAAAACATGTTCCTATGCCTAAACCACAGGCTGTAATATTGTTAATATAATAGGCCACTAGGAGGACTAAAATACAACTGGAATTCATGCAGACACATTGTACAGCTAATGTACACTCACGTTTTCAGTGCCCAAAGATGATACAAATAGAATATCTGGATGAAAATACAGAACAAAGAAGTTGCCAGGCCATACTAGTGAATGAATAATTTGCAAAAATGTTGCTGAAAATGAGCAGGCATTTAATATTTATTAGAATACAAAAAAAAACCCAACAAACCAACAAAAATCTAAAAAAACAAAACCAAAACCAAACAAACTTCTCAGTGTTGATTTCCTCAATATCTTGGGTTCAAATACTCATAACAATGGAATAAAAATTTCCTCCATGCACAGGCATGGTTAGGAGCCCTGTATGAACAGCAGGACTGCTGAAGGAGGTAGAATTCTGCCCATGCAAAACTCTTTGTGGGACCAGGGTATGAATTTGCTTCTGACATTCTGAAAATTCCTCATCAGAGGAATAATGTGTTTACAGTTAGCCCTTGTAATGCAAGATCCCATCTTCAGCAAGAATGCTTGATGAGAATATTAAGTGATAATGATTATTTGCTTAGCACTGCTATGGGGCCTTCAAAGCTCTCAAAGCAGCCTGCTAGCAGTACTAGATTAAATTCCAAATGCAGCTGGAATGTATTATTTATATTATTTTTTTAAAAAATGGGGAATTTAATAGCAAGAGAGGCTTAGCAATTTGGACATTCAGCCAGAGCATTATCCCTATCTCCACAGTCCTGCACTCTTGACTCTTAAGATGTCAGTATTTGAATATTTTTTTTATTTGCAGGCAAAAATTTCTCCATGGAAAGGCAGAGGCCTATTGTTCTCACTAGGGAGCATCTGAAATACTCTTCAACATACAGAACCTGGCATTTAATCCACTGAACGTGGTAGTTAATCAAATGTTTTGTACTGACTTTAGTAGAGTTTGGATCAGACTCTTCTTGATGCATTAGAGAGATAAATTATTTAACTTACTGAGTTCCCCTAGAAACAAAATATTGAGCTGCAAACAAAGCTAACAAACACCAAATGGGATGCCATCTGCTGCAATGAACAGAACATGACCAGTTCTCCCCATGTTTGAGATTTCTCCAAAATACAATTTGAAATACGTTTGTTAAACTCCCAACTGTCTCACAAAATTGCTTAGCACAGGTTAGGAAATGCTGGTGCCACCAGCAGCAGCAAGGCAGACTGTGATGTACCAGTTGGAGTCGTTGATGATTTCATTCCTCCTGGACTGCCCTGTGTAAGCTCCCAGGGTTTTGTGCTGTCCAGAGCCCGTGGAACCTACAGAGATGTTTGTCTTCATGCTCTGTGTCCTGGGGCCTGTGGACCCTGAGTAAATATGAGTGGTAATTATCCACATCATGCTGCATTCATAAATCTGGATGTTTCTATCCTTTGACATCCAGACTCCATGCCTACCAGAGAAACAGGGTATGGAGGCAAAAGTTCTACTTCCCACAAATATCTCTGCCAGGAATGGCACGAGATAGCTGAAATCCCAAGTCCCTGCTTTGTATGAAAGTTTTTGGCTGTGGAGGAGAGAGAGTGGGCTCCCCAACACTTTCACAGGAACAGAAGGACAGCGCTGAGCTAAAAGCAGAGCGTGTGACGCCTGTGGGTGACATCAGCCTTAGCCCCCTTTCCTCTTCCCAAGCACACTAATTGGACAGCCAGGCAGCTTTTATGGAATGGGAGGGAGAAACCCAGCAGGATTTGCCTTGCAGAAAAAGACAAGAAGATAAATGTCTTCATACCTAAATTTCCTGCCCGGCCAGACACTCCATCTTCTCCTATCACCAGGACAAGTGATGAAACTGCCACAAACAAACAGAAGCTCCAAAAACAATTTAGTCTTTAGCAGTCAATCAGGAAGGCTCCAGCCCTTATATCATACAGCTTCTTAATGGTGGCTGCTGTCCTTGGCTTGCTCTGCTGCCTCTGTTTTCAACACCATGCCACTAATGATGTCATAACACAGCTTCCATGTTTTCACAATGGATTTCATTTGTAGAAATGTTGTATTAGAAATGTTGAGCTCTCTGTACCCTGGCTTGCATCGTGGTTCTAGGAAACATTATAAGATAGGATGATGTTCCTATAATGATGATAGTAAAAATATTCTGTAAAATGATACAAATGAAAGTTTCAGCTTTTTCCGGTTGCCCACACACTAATGTTAAGGAAAATGCAATAAAGAAATGGATTTAAAAATATGAAGAATTTCATTATGGTATGATCTTAATGGGAACTCAGTAGGACCAGATTAGAAATGCACAGTATTTGGCCTTCCTTTTAACTTGTGGGAAATGTCTGCTGACGTTCCACGTCATTGCCCACAGAGCCAGTGCACAGAAGCAGGATGTTACAGACCAAAATCCTGCCAGTTAGAGGGAGAATGTCTAAACCAATTTTCAAGCATCTATATAAGCTCCATGATTTTCACAGGATCCAAATAACATGAATCAGTTGGAGACATCAGCAAAAGCTACAGATTTGTAGCACCTTTGAAAACTGGACAGCTGAAGTGTTGAAATATCCATTTAGGCACAGCCATTAAGAAAAGAAACTTGAAAAAACACTGACCTTTATTTTTACTGATTAGAGGCCATAAACAAGTCTCCTCTTAGTCCATGCAGAGAAAAATAATTCTTACAAGAGGAAGCATGTGCTATCTGCTTTGCTACTTCTCCTTTTCAGTTTCAGGCATTGTCTGAACATCTTTTACATTTCAGATCTGCTTTTTGTTTCATTATATGCATTACCAACAAGTTTCCCAATCTGGTAACTTTTTTTTTTTTTTTAGAAGAAATATCATGGACTATTACTGCATAGTTAACATTTTAATTTCATAATCCACAGCAACACACCCTATTCATATTTAATTTCTTCTTTTCCACTCACTTCTGCTTTACTCTTCATCATCCCAAACCCATCTGAGGTCTCATTTTACAGTTTGCTTTGCAGAGCATTCAGTAACCCATAGGATATGTGCATATGTAATAGAATGTCAGAAATATCACTTTAAAGTGTTTAACTGGTAATTTTTCAGATAATAATCACTCGGGGCTTGATTTGCTGAGAGTAACACTAGAGTAGCTAAGGGAAGTTCTTCAGGCTACAATTTTTTACATTAGGTAAATTTTTTAGTGACCTCTATTCATGAGGAGGCAAAGGATGGAGAAATTGAGAGAAGGTGGCACTAATGGGAGCAGAGCCATCAGGTTGTGTGTCAGTCACTGACAGATTGATGAGCAGCTCAGGCTGGCAGGACTCTGACATGTGCTAAGGAAACTTATATCACTCTTAGCCTTTGTAAAGGATAATTAAACTTTTAAAGGATGTAACTACATCTTGTGAACTTCCCAAAGTTCCCTGTGTCACTTATTGCTACTAAATCTGCTAAATACCATGCTTGTTTCTCCTATCAAATACAAGCATTACTTTTCAATAAATTAATATGGATGCTGCAAAAGCCTGCAATTCATGTATTGGGGCCTAAAAATACAGTAAGAGATAAAATATTACACTTTGGGACCTGCTATAAAGTAGAATGTTTGAACTTGCAAAAATAATTTACCAATATTTTTCTTTTGTGTCATACTGCGCAAAATCTAGTATAACTTCTCATTTCAATAAAAGGCAATCACTTTTGGGAAAGGAAAACAGCTAGTGGAACAAACTATAAGCACCAAAAAATTATTTCAATATGTTTTTTGTCAATATTTGACATAAAATTTGCCTTCTCTTCAAATACTATGTTGATAAGGACATTACTGTCATGTGCATATGGAAAGAAAAAGTGTCCTCTTAAAAAAAGAAATAATATGCCAACATATTCTCAATATATTGCCACAATTCCTGCTGCCATCATCTGTGTAACTTATTCCTCATGAATTCTCCTCGGTACAGAACTCTCACACTAAAAGATCAGTCATTTCCCACTCTTCTCTGCGTGATGTTTGAGTGCTTTATGCAAAACATATCGCTGTTGTAGATGGGGAAGACAAGTTTCAGCTGGAAAAACAATTCACAAAAATATTACAGCGCTATTCATCTCATTTAACTCTGCTAATCACATGGTCCTCTTGGAGTCAAAATATTTTCCAGCTTCAGAAAACAAACAGATCACTCTGTGCCCTACTGCTCTTATCTTGATTGAGTCAATCCAATGTTTATTGGATCCAGTCTATTTTTTCCATTTTTTTCTTTTATTACTAATATTATTTCTACCATTACAACAATTACACTATCTCACATGCTTACTAATAGTCATCATTTGTTGCTGTTAATGTGTCCTGAATTCCATTTTGGCCCACAGTATTATTATAATATTCCTATTTCACAGCGAGAGAAATGAAACCTGCAGCTTTATTTCCAAAGATGGGGGACTGGAGAGCGCCTGGTTACAAGTGGCAGAAACACGAGTGCACTTTGGGCCATGCTGCAAAGCACATCAGCTCCATCTGCCAAACCTCTGAAAAACAGCCCAGAACATTCTCCACTCGGGGTAATCACTAGCAAATGATACTTTTATTCCATATGTACTTTTGGTTCTTATTATACTAAAGGGTCTTTCTACTTACACCTAAGAGCCCCTGTGCCTATTAAATCTGGATGTAATCTCCAGTTATAAAGGCAAATGGACATTGGAGTGCTGGGGATGTGTCAGCAGCGAGCAAGGGGGCTGGGCAGGGACCGAATGTGTCAGGGTCTTACCCACACCCTGCTCATTGCAGCTACTCAGCCCTGCTGAGAAATGGCCTGGGGTACCCAGGCCATCAGAGCTGTGACAGGGCAGAGCCCCTGTAAATGTGTTCTGCTCATCTCTGGGCTGCTCTGGGCTGTCTTGTGCTGTTCTGGGCTGCTCTGGGCTGTTCTGTGCTGTTCTGGGCTGTTCTGGGCTGCCCTGTGCTGCTCTGGGCACTTGCACACGGGCAGCTTTGGGCTGACCCTCAGGGACTCTGGCAGATGAACTGCAGGGCTTTTTGCAGCATCTGGGTCACTGTGGTTATGTGGTTATGCAGCTCCCATGTGCTGAAAGGACAAGCTCCTCTCTGTAATTCAGAATTGCTTGCTGAGATGGTGGGATATCAGGTTTCTGCTCCAGATCAAGTTTTTCCACTCAGAAGGGACAACGTTCTCCCCTTTTGACAGTGCCAAGGGGGTTCAGTGAGCATGAGGCTGTGGCCACAGGAGATCTTGGTGTGTTGTTTTAAATTGCAAGTGCAAACATTACATCTGGCAGGTGACAAGGCACACAGGCACAGCTCTCTGGGTGCTGTGGGTGACTGGGGCGTTCAGCACTCGGTGCCAGAGGTGCTGGAACTGCACCTACATTCCCAGTGATGCCTGAACTCCTCGGCTTTCCTGCTTTCCACTTCCTCCAGTCTGAGCCTTCTCTCAGACTCACATCCAAGCCATTCCCCTGCTAGCCTTGCACACCATGTGTTTTAAATGCCACACAGCCTGCTCTCCTATGCCAAAGACTTTCTGTCCCTCACTGATACCCAAATACTCTTAAAACTATGTGCTAAAAGATATTTGAGTTAAAATGTCGCCACCTACCCATCCCCATAAATACACTAACCAAACATAAAATAGCCTTTATACCAGCTGGAGGGCTAGTCAGAATGGGCTTTGGAGGCACACTACTAAAACTACAGAGGCCATTAACGTTAGAAGCACAACTGCTTCAGCAGATAGCAGCTTCCAGGTTATTTTCAGGGTTATGTTTTCCCTAAAAACGTCCCTTGTATACCATTAAAAAAGTTATTTTCTCTGGTGGATGCTATGTTCCAAATATTTTGTCGTGCCAAAGCCTTTTAAAAACTTAAGAAAGTTATGGAGAATGCTATCAACCTCCTTGCTGAGCCACTCTCCACTGCATAATTTTTTACTAAAACTCTCAGCAGCATAAGAAACCTCAGCAGTTTCACCTAGAAGGCACAGGGAGAGAAATGAGTCTCCTATAACTGCAGCTTTTTACTGTTGCCAAGCCAGTTCCTCAGGCTGGCTGTAAGGATGTTCTTCCACACCACACAACATTTCTCTTAAGTGATGTGCGTCAAGTGAGGCTTTGGTCCCACAAGACTGCCTAGCTAGGCTTCAAATTGCTTGTTTTGCTGTCTCTTCACTTTACTTTTTGGGGGCAACTTTGATGGCGAGGTATTAGAAACAATAAAGACCTCATTGGGAATATAAGGCTTGGAAGCAGATCTTAGAACGTGAACTTGTCCTATGGAGAGGAAAAAACCTGCAGATACGAGTGATTTGTTGATGTCTGCAGATGTCTTAGCATATTTCTAATTTAACATGAGCAAATCAGACTTCAGGCTAGAAAAAATATGTTTAATTCTGTATTATTCCCACGGGTGGTATGGTGAAATCTGCTTTCTTATCAGACCATGCTCCTGTGGTTTTTGTCACTTACGTTGTCAAATACTCCTATATTATTCCCCTGACAATGGGTTTTACATCAACTCGGTCAATTACTCAGACAGTCCCAGCTTTGATGGCACAAGTATTGCATCACTCATCTGAGAATCAAACCCCTTTGATTACACAGAAAGGAATCCTTGCAGCCCCAAGCCTGTTGGTGGGAAAATCCTGTTGAGGCAATTTTGACAAATGGAATTGTGCATCTCGAAGGTCCCCACGAGGCCACACTCAGGGATCCCATGGTGGTGCTGAGTATTAATACCACCAATTGTTTGCATTACTAGATCACCTCCCTGAACAAATGCAATGATTTGTTGTATTCATTCCTTCCTTGAAAGGAAAACACGATCTTAAAACACCAAAGATGGATGGATGAGACTACAGACTTATTTCCCAGCTAAAGATTGTACAATGGCAGTTTCTTCCTTAATATCCTAGGTTCATCAGGGAATCAAATAAAGCTGATTCCCTCCCCACCTCATCAGCTTCTTTTCAGCCTGGCAAGAAAAATAGCAAAGAGGAGGTGAGGTTTCTGTGCTTGATATGAAGTAAACTAAATTATGCAATTAGTACATAGAAACCCACTATCACCTAATTTCTGCATTTGATCCAGTCCATTAGATGCTTTCTCTTATTGACAAGGGCCTCTTCTGCCTTCCATTACTTTCTGGAATAATCATTTGTAAGAGCTGCTTCAAACTCTACATTTGGAGTAACACACACATTGTACAAAACAAGCTAAGATGGAGGTCATCAGGAGCATTTGCTGTTTTTTTCTGGTTGTAACATGACATAGGTGTTGCTGTCACCAGTTTACAGACAGGAAAACAGATCCTGCCCAGCAAAATATCACCCAGGGCTGCCCCAGCTGCAGGTATTCATGTTATTATGAAGGTAAAAGGAAAGCAATTATTTAGTGCTCACTGGAGTGTGCACTGAGATGTGGTTTCACTCTCCCAAATACAGATGGTAACTACAATAGCTGATTTTTATTAAGTTTCCCACAGAGGAAAGTTTGGGGAAATGTTCATATTTTTAACTTTGAGTTGAAAGTCTGGTATTCAGGATAAGGCAGCTGCTGGCCAGGGGAAAGGAGGGAAGTAGCTCCACAGGGCAATTTCCTCCTTTCCAGTTTAAAGTCTTGGGATACAGCTCTTCCCAAGTGCTAATTGGACTGAAATCATTATCTTAGGCTTTTCCACCTGTGATAAGCAGAATCCCTCCCTAAGCACATCTGATAATGTGAGAAAAAATAATTCTCTGTGAAAGCAGAATGTACATGGTCTCTTCAAAATTTCTTCATATACTTAAACAAAGAGAGTCCTTTTTAAAAGAGACTTAACTCAAGAGCCAAAGCTTCTCTCTTTCAGAGGCAGCAAAGCACCTTCACAAAGGGTCTTGGAGAACCCAAATCAGGCACAAAAACTTTTCTGGCACATTCTCCAAGATCTGCCTAAAGAGGTGAACAGAGCAAAGTACCCAGTGTGCCAGCAGTTCATACCCCAGCTCCAGTCTTACTGATCTCTGTAGGAGATGAGACACAAGGAGAAGCAGCTCAGTCCTTTCTTTATTTCCCCCTCACTCTTGTTTAGTGCAGCCTCCAGAGGTGTCTGTGCTGCTCTAAGTGATGCTGTAACTCAGCAAGGCTGGAACACCTCTTACTATCAGCTTAATGCTCGGAGATCCTCGAGGATGGCAAGTGTTGTGCAATTACCAGACTTAGCCTTGTTTCTAGTCCTTTCCTGAGTATTCTCCCTGCTAATAGGAGGCTTGTGAGCACAACAAGTCAATCATACAGCATTAACTCCCAATCAGCTTACTCAGCTGTAAAATCCTTGAGTTTATCTGGGAATG
This sequence comes from Cyanistes caeruleus, assembly GCF_971803275.1. Lineage (NCBI taxonomy): Eukaryota > Metazoa > Chordata > Aves > Passeriformes > Paridae > Cyanistes > Cyanistes caeruleus. The sequence continues at coordinate 34,305,830 of NC_141707.1, forward strand.
CTGCCAGGTCAGTCCTATTTGTAAGTGCAGCCTAAACAGCAGCAACATCTCTAATTTTTCCTTGGCCTGTATTTGCCAGCTCTCTCTAATGCCTACTTGAATTTCCAGACACGGGGATTTGATCTCATTCATGAATCATCTGTTCTACACATCCAAACTCCACTGTGGTGGATATGGCCACAACTTCACACTGCACAGAGAAGACTCTTTCTTTAACTGAGTCCCCAGTTCAAGTGCCCATGCAATTAACAAGGTAACTGTGCCAGAAATGTCAGATTTCTTACATATCTCGTCACAACTGGGGGAAAACAAGAGGAACTGGAAACTTCTGATGGGTACCAACTCCTTCCATAAGGGACCTTTTCTTTAAAGTGCTCAAGTCATGCTTTGAATCCCAAACAAGCCTTGATGGTGACTTAACTTGAGTAATAGGGACAAAAAAGAGCAAGAAGGGCTGTGTTAGAGTAAAGTATGTGATGGTTGGTTAAGGTCAGAGAAATAAACATATTTTTCATAATTCTTTGAGATCATAAAGATGATCAAGTAATAAAATCTTTCACCAACTCAGTTACTTCTTCAAATTGTTCTTGTTTGATTATAGAATATGTTAATAAACAATGGGCCTGGGGAAGAGAAATTAATTTTGTTTTCTGAATTCCTGTAAGAAAAAAGTCACTTGAGCTTTTAAAATCAAAACAGTAAATTAACTGATGAAATGTGAAATAATTAGTTCATTGCATAAACGTGGAAACAGTGATGATGTTGGCAAAGTGCTCAGGGCATTCCCAGTGTGCAAGGACTAGGAACAGCTGTTTAATGCAGGGCTCAGTGAAGTTTCACTGACGAGGTGTCTCCCATGGGCTGGCTGCTCTGGACTTCGGATCAGGTGCTGCATATATTGTATTAAATCAGAAAAGTTACTATTCAAATAAAAATAAATCATTTGATATACATAAAAATGAATGTTTCTCGTTTGAAAAATCCAACATGAGGAAAATAAACGGAAGTTTTTAATGTAAGTGAAAGTTTTCTGCTCATAATTCAATGCATTCTTTGAAATTGTGATTTGCTTTTCTCATCCAAAATTCTGCAGTGTGCCAAAGGATGCCATAATTTCAGACCATGTTTTTCAGGTCAAAATAAAAGTAAGGTGCAATTGGTCTTCGTGCTAAGAGGCTTTAACCAGGATGCTGTTTAGGACTGTAACAATAAGTACTTTTCCTTTCAATGTCTAAAAGCCCTTTTTGATTCCTCAAACTATCCCTGCAGTGTCCCTTCATCACAGTAATGGCCCAGCAGTTGTTTCTCTTCTGAAGCTCCTGTACAGTACTTTTTTTACTGATGAAACTTGCTGTGTATAAACCTTGGAGGTAATGCTGGTGAATGCATTGGTTGAGAAGGAGACAAATCAAATGACAAGTCTGGGCTAAGAGAGTTTCCTGACTGTCTCATTAGAGCCCCCAGCCTGAACCACTGCCATCCTGGAGCTGTGCAGCCCAATTTAATTGGGCTCAGAGACTGTCTCAGTACACTTGCTCTTCAGACAAGCACTGTAAACTCATTTTTCCCATCATGATGCTTTTTTGACACACATCTTTTGTATGTTTTTTTTTATAGGTTTGACAAACGCCACTTGGGAATTAAATTCAAACCCTGTACGATTTCCTTTGTCAAAATACCAAATATGCTGCAGGAAAGCTGCATTATTCTCCCCCCCAAAATTATATATATATATATATATAATATAAATTATATATATATATAATATATAAAATTATATATATATATAATAAAAATAAAATAATAATAAAAATGTTAAATATATATAGATAATTAAAAAAAAATAATTTAAATTTATTGGCCATAAGTGCTTCTATCTCTGCTCTCCCCCTCTTTTTGTGGGAAATGTTGCAGATCACACAGCTCTGATTTAAACAGACCGTGGATCTTCTTGGGTTCGACAAACTACAGCTGAGAAAAATTTGCTGTGCTGGTTCAAACAAGGAGTTCAGGGCAACCTGCTTTTCATGGTTACTTCCTCTCATTTGTCATTCTGAAAAGTTTAATACTAATAGGCAAATCCCTAGTGCTTTATTGAGCTTTTGCTGCTCAGGGAGAGGCAATGCTGTTTGGAGAGCTATTTCAGATCCTTCAAAAGTAAACTCAAGAGCTCCCCAGCATAAAGCATGAAAAATGTTGGTGCTGGCTGAGCAACACCTGATGCAATTTAGCTTAATGATGGAGTTTTACAGGATCCTAAGGCTTGTTCAATGGGCTTTCTTTAGGTTTTGAGGCTGATTTGGCACATTGCAGAGACATGGAATACAAGGAATACATGAAAAGAATTAATTAAAAGTAGATGCAACTCTGAGTCACTTTTCTATACTGAAACCAAATCTAATTTCTAATTGCTCTGTTAATAGCAAAAAATCTTGGCCTTCAGAAGGCAGAACTGATTTTTATGTATTTTTATGTATATATATATATATGCATACACATATAATTCATCTCCTACACATAATTAAGCTATGAATTTCTGGATGTTCAAGATGAGGAATTAAGTGAATGTTCAAATTATTTTCCTGCACATATCCTTTTTAACACCCTTCTGCTGCCTTTTTTCCTTTTTTTTTTCTTCCCAACTATGAAGTCAGATTATTTAAAGTTGTTCTTTCTAATATGAACCACATATATTAAAATTGAATCATGTTCTGGGTACTAATGAAATTGGGTTGATTGGGAAATGAGGCACATACATTTCAGGATTTTTCTCTTGAAGTTTGTGGTCAATTTAATATTCAGTTCAGCAGGACTATGATTCCAACAGAGTTGGAATAAACAGGGCTATTGCCATTTTGTTCTTTATATTCCTTCTGTATATTTGGCCCAGATTCCTGAAAGCTCTAAGACTCTAACTTTGGTTAATCACCTCTGAAGCTGCAAGGCACAGCCATTCCCTGAAACTGAAAACTGGGGTCTGGGAAAAGATAAAAGTTAATTTTCATTTATGCACTACACCAGTAAATTCCAAACCAGCGGCTCACTCCTTATTTTCTGCTACCACCCTTGTTTATAGCGTAGAACTCCCAAAATGTGCTGAATGCCACACAGAAACAAAAGAGCTTGGGTCTAAAAAGAGCTGGGGAAACTGAACACAGAGGAAAATGATTACACTGGATCACGACTGGTGTCTCTGCTTTCAAACTAACTGGCCTGCTAGATCAAAGGAGAGAGGAAAGGGAGTGAGATGATGAGAGGAGAAGGCATGAGAGCAGAGGAGGAAAACAACAGGTTGAAAAGTTCCTTTTCAGGGCTGCTGGGACTGTGTGATGTCAGTTCAATACTTTTAGACACAGAAAATGAAGTGGATTCACTTGAAGAGGAGAAAACAAATATATTTCTGTTTAGCATCAAGGTCAACCCATCAGATCAGGACTGATCTTCATCAAAATAATGTTTAAAACAATCAAATCTGTAATTCCAGAGAAAACACCAAGATTTCAAAAGAGACCAGAAGATAGGTGATTTCCATAGCGTAATTTCATTTGAATTTTCAGGAATGCTTCTCCAGAGTTTCAAGTCATTTAATACATGTTGTTCTATATAAACTGTCTAATTATAGGAAGGAGCAGCCTTAAGAGATAAATTCTGTGCTTACTTGCTAGCTTTAAATTTCAGCTTCTCACTAATGGTGGAGTACAAGCGCTAGCCTGTCTCTACTTGTCAATTTTGTAAATCTAATTCTGTGACAGGTGAGCATTCAAATGTAACATTCTGTTCTAAAAATATTCAGATCTTTACTCTTCTGCAGGTCATGTTGGTTTTTTTTTTAAATCTGCCTGGTTTTAGTAGTCAATCAACAGACTGAGGAAAAAAAACCAAAAGGGAAGTAAAAATAATAATGAACAAAATGAGAAGTAATATAAAAATTACAGTAACTCACACTTGGGTTCTCCTTGTCCTTGCTCTCTTTACTGGAAGCTCCACTCAGCTGCTCAATTAAACTATAATGTGCTAATTGTTCAGGTCCATCCTCTCCAAAATGGCCATAGAGACTGTTTTGATATAAATCCAAAATTGACATTGGGTTCCCCAAAAACGACCTTCTCTGACTTTGTTTTTCCTGCACAGCTGCAAGAGATGCAACAAATAATATCATTATGACAGTCTACATAGATTTTAATGTAATTTCACCATTTTAAAATGTATTTAAATTGTTTTTTAAGGTAGCTGAAATTGAGTGCAATAGAAACATTAAAAAAACCACCTTCTAATTCTCCAATGCATATACAGGGGACTGCTCATGCTTAAGGTTTGAGCTGGAGGAGATGGTACGAGACAGACAGAATTAATTTCCTTTCTTTTCCAATTATAGACAAGGTGGTTAATTTAGGGGATCTTCCCACTTAATTATTTACAGCAAGGTTTTGTTTTTCTCTTTTAATAGACTTACATGGCAGATGTGCTAAGTTCCTTTAGCACACGCTTCATTTTGTCTGTACTTGTGAGTTCTTTCCTTTTCACTACATTTTTTTACACACAACAGCATAAAAAATACACCAGTAAGGTAAGAAAGTGGTGCTTGGTTTAGATCCTGCTGTAGTACAACATCAGAAATAAAGCCCTGGTTTCTGAAGTCCAAGGCTGAAAACTCATTCGGAAGAACAAAATAAAACCCAGGGAATTTTCTGCAGCTTCATGAAAGCACACAGGAGACAGATGTTTATGTGAACATTCAGCTCTTTCCTCACACTTCTTGTAACACAAACTTCAACTCTGCCTTATAACCTACAGCCTTAGGAGAAGGTTTACCTCCAATGCCTCTAACAGAATCACATCAGGGTAGAAACAATTTATGGGATAGAAATCAAATCACTTTCATGCTTGGAAGAGAAGGATCTGGCATATTTGGCATATTCCCTGTTACTCTACTGACCTTCTCTGTAACATTGGGCAATGCACTGGGAATCTTTTGCTAAGCCCATTAAATCAACAAAAGTCTTATCATTGACTTTTAATAGCCTTTGCATTGGGCACTCTGTCTTTCTGTTCCTTGCTCATAAATGGAAAATGAAAATCACTCCAACATTATAATTGTGCAATCAGTGAGTTTGGGGACCCGGCTAATAAATGTAATTATCTATTCATATAAAAATATTCTCTCTGGAATGGTTTGCTGGAGCCCCTGCCCCAGCCTCATGTGGATGTTTTGAGGTTATATCACTTGTGTGCATAAAGAGACAGAGGCCTTTGAACACAGAATGGGATAAAGTACGGCTGTTAATAGCATGTGAGAATGGCATTTAGAGAGCACAGAACAGAAACCCTGACTATGAGGAATGAGCACAGCTGAAATACTTTTGCAATAATGTGTCATAATCTTCTATTTGTCTCTATCACAATTATGTATTTTATTCTCTTCCTGGCTCAAAAGGGAGGCATATACACAAAATTAATGAAACTCTATGTAAAATGGTCACCCCAAGTCATGCTTAGATATCACTAAACTTGGAACCTGCTGCCATTTAAAGCAATTGATAAATTGCTTTAAATAAATGATAACACATGATAATTTATATTTTTTTTTTCAAATTGTGATGAATGTAGGAAAGAAAAAAGCTTATTTGCCTCTTTTAAAAAATCCCACATTTATTGCATTAAAATATGGTTTGGAAAAAGCAAAATCTGTAAAAAGAAGTGTTTATGGGCTGACTAAAATGACTTGCAATATTTTCTACAGATTAAATCCACAAAGCTGCAGCAGTAATGTAAATAAATGATCAGTGCTTCCTATTCTGCTCTCTCCCATGGAATCACAAGCAATGGATTAGCTCTGAAAAAGCCAAATGTTAGAGACACTGATGAGCACAGCATCCATCGTCCCGTGGTGCTGATCCCTGCCAGGACAGCTTTGGGGCTGCACAGGGCTCTCAGCCTGGTGCCAGGACCTTGCTCTGGCCAGGATTTTCCACCTGCAGGGGATCCATGGGCTGCAAGGACAAGGACAGAGCCACCCCACCCTGGCCACCCCCAGGACACACATCTGCACTGGAAGGTGGCTCCAAGCACGGCAGGCTGCTGGTGCTCAAGACAAGGCAGCAATTTCCCGGGTTATTAAACACACAGAAAACTATTATCTCAAGAACTTCACTTAATGTATTTTTATCTACTGGAATTCAGTAAATTCTGAATTGCCATCAATTCTCACTAAAAGCTTTCTTACTTGAAAGCTGCAATATATACAGAGAGGAAAATGAGAGAGAGTTCACTGTGGCACCATAACCAACATCACCTTGATACAGAGGTTGGGAAACTGTGGCCTTGACCACTGCATTATTTCAACTGTATAATAAAAAATAAAGCTATATTTATTTCACCTTTCAATTTTGTAATAATGTAATCATTTTTATTTGCACTGCAGAAATTTATGCATAAAACCTACAAGACCCCACTAGCAAAAACTGTGGAAGAGGGGAAAAAGCATTTACACATAATAAAAAGAGAAAGGTAATAAAAAGTTAATGGAAAATTAGACTGAAGAAAGATTTGGGGTTAGAAAGTGAAATCTAGACAGAAAGTTCAATGAAGGACACCATCTGCTGCTGAGTCAGTGTGGGGCTGAGGGACATACATCTTTATGTACAAATTTTCAATTACCTTGTCTGTTGTTTGTTGTTAACTCCACAAGGGTCTCCTCTGCAGCTCTGAAATAACTGGTTTTGTACTCTGGCTCTGGCTCACTGTCAGTGCTGCTCGCTGAGTACGTGCACACCCTTAGAGCTGTGTCCTACACAAAGAAGGGTATGGCAGCAAGTCAGATAATGCAAATATATCAAACTAATGCTGGAGATAGTACTGGGAGTAGCACATTCTATGTTTATATGCAGCATAAACAGGTAGTTCAGCTGGGACAGTCTGCATTACCAGTCTAACTCCTTCAAGTAAGCAATCATCAGTCTGACATGGGGGAAATAACCCATTCTTGTCCTGCTACATCCCCTGAGACAGTCTGGCAGGAACAATCCATATTTTAACTTTTTTTTCCTCCCCACTGTAACATTGTTTTCAATTCTACCAACATTTTTGGATCATTTCATCCACACCAAATTCTATTTTAGAAGTTCTTAAGTATGTTTAATACAGTCTATTTGTAACGTGCAAAATCATCACACCACAGTTTGCTGCAAGCAATTCTAGAGACAATTAGGATGGCCACTAGACAATACAGCAGTAAATCCTAACTGTTTCCTAATTGTTTCCTAAATTCATGTCCCTTGTCCTGGTACTTATATTACAGTACTGGAGTTCCCAGGTTCCCAGCTGATTCCTTGGCCAGTTCTTTCCGGAAAGAAGTATTATTGATTTTCTTCTGGGAATAAAGAGGAACACTAACAGCTCTGGACAGCTTCTAATCATGGAAGGAATCCTGAAGGCTCAGACCATTCAGGAGCAGCAACTCAGAACAATAAACCCCTCAAACCAGGTAGGGGCAAGCGAAGCCTGATACTGTTGGGGTAATGGCATGTACAAATAGCACCTGCTGGCCCTGCTCCAATTGTCTAATCATGGTTCTAGCAAGGTTTTAATTCTGTTTCTCTAAGAGGGATAATCATTTCCCCATCCTTCTACCCATGCTGCAGTTTTTAATTGATGCAGAAGGACATCCCTTTGTTAGGAATCACACTTGTGGAGAAGGAGCCGGTGCTGAGGACACCTGCATGCAGCCAGGAATGCCCAGCATTAAAGACTGCAAGTCAGCTGTAGTCCCAAAACCCCACAAAAACTGTTAGAAGAGTATTTTCCTGTTCACAATACTTCCGTAGCACCCCTCAAACTCTCATACTACAGAGAGTCTTATACAGACAAGGTAATCAAGTCCTAGGGGAAAAAAGCAATCTGAATCACATGAAAAACAGTAAACAAGATCAACTTTTTAGAAGAGAAGAATGGGGTCAAAGGTCTCCATTTCCTTTTCTAAAAGTGCCTGAGAGGATTTTAATTAAAACATGTTTTTAACCAGAAGGAAAAAGAACCTTTAGGTATTATTATTACTGATAAACAGTGAGATAGCTAATGAAGGGTAAGGAAGTAAATGCAGCTGTCAGATTGTGAGTTACTCTTCACACCATATTACATATATTACATATATTACACACTGATACCTCTATGTTGGCCACAATACCCATCTCATTCAGGAGATGCCAATACTTAACTTATACCTTTGTTTTAGTAGTTTTCTTGGGGGTCCACTCCGGAAGGACTTTTCTATTCTCTACAGTCTCTTCAGTGTGTTCTAATGAGGCAGAGGTCACAGAACTTGCTTCTTGTTCACTTTGCTTTGCAAGGTTAATTATTCCTGAATTAAGGGAGACATTATTTAAATTCTAGGTCTCATCAGCATCCTCATGATAGTGTGTCAATTATAATTCGGTGAAAACTGGGGGCAAATTGTGATACTTTCATTATGTCCAATAATATTTCACTGCTCAAAGGAACAACTTACTAACTTACTGGAATAGTTCTAACTAAAGTGACAGAATTTCATCCAAATCCTTTTCCAGTTAACAAGAGAAGAGGGAGGCATGAATTTAAATCCCTTCATTAGTTATAAAATATATACCCTTTCTACAAAGAAACAACATTCAGTAACTACTTCTAGGCATTGTAGGATCTGCTCTGCTATTTTATGTTCTCAGAGAACAATCTTTTAACATAAATATAATTGGAAGTACCTTTCTAGCAGAAAGCCAGCTTTTTTATTTGCTATATTTGCACTGTGCAAAATCGGAACATCAAAGAAGATATATGGTGCATATGAAATAAAGTGATAATTGTAATTTGGATGAGAAAGTGCAGGAGAGAAGAACTGAATGAAGATAGTCTAGTAAAGAATGAGCTGACCCCATCATCTGATGTATACTACTTTTTTGTAACATCTCTTCATGACAATTTAATTAAGATACAAACCTTACAAGATTGGTGCAGTGAATATTAGCATTAAGATCAGAACAATCTTACTGCTACTGACTTCTTATGAAGCAATTCAGTGCTTGCAGTTTCTGTTCAATTTGTTATAATGACAGTGTTTAATCATGGGCTCTACTCTATAACACACTGCTGAATTGAGGTCACACATGTGGCCATTCAAGCATGTAGCACATAATCTATAACTAAGATTTCTCTTCTGAATCATTCTTAGCTGTACCATTAATTAACAGTACACTTATTTTAGAAACACTAAGTATTAAAAGATCTTTTATTTAGCTTTGATTTGAAACGAGCAGAGGAATCTGCAATAAAGCATACAATGTGTGTTTGCAGTCTATTCCACCACTACAATACTGCACTGGGAATATTGCTAAATCAACTGAGTTCTGAGATGTTTAATTAGAAACCTTCTGTTGTGCATCCTATGGACGCACAAGAGAGGCTTCTCTTCTCCAAGGTTCAATATATGTCAGCTCATTAGCAGAACATATATTTGATAGCCTTAAACTAAGCTTAAACTTGATGTTTAACTTTACATGCTAATTACACAGAAACTCTCTTATAGAGTCATACAGATTTATGCAAATTAAATACAACTTTTACAGGAGCAATAACTGGACTGACAAAGTGCTAATCACCATAACCCAAATAAATGAGTGACATTGCATTTGGTCAAGATAAAACAATACCCTTCTTCATTAAACTAATCACTTTTACTGCACTTTCCACTGTATCTTTTGTGCTATGAAAATTTCCCCTTGCTAATGCTACATGATTTTTAATGCTATTGACATGTGTATTAATAACTCCAAAGCCTTCCAAAAACTTATATAGATAGTCAATATTTGTTTATAAAAAATGCACAGACTTCAATGGGACTATTTATTAATAGAAAAATTATTTTCTGGAGTTTTGATGGATTGCCAATCCTTTCAGACCTTTGTCAGCTCTTGTTTTATAGCTTAAACATACATGTAGCTAATAAGTGAAAGTCAGGTATTTTATGTTCATATTTAGAAATGTGTTTGTATGATGTAGAAAAGTAATGAGAGCCTTGTTTGAGGTCAAGGCCATATATTCAGTGGGACAGAATTTATGCATTGAGGCCGAATGAGTCTTTAGTTCAAATCCAGGATCAAAAGCAAGTCTTTATGAATTTATCTTTTTTGTGTCACAACATGGCTGTGCTTTGTACTTTGTACAGTCTGATCCTGAATATTGCTGAATATCCGTATTCTTTTTCAAGTCAACTTCCAAGGCTGGCATATGTTTTTTCTTCTTCAAGTACTGTTTCTTGAGAAAAGATTTTAAGTACTAAACTAATTTTTCTTTCTCAGATAAGCATTTTGCATAACAAAATTTCCATATGGCTCGGGTCACAAACTTGTTAACCTTACGCATTCATAAAACGAGTATCTTCTGCTCCACATTTAACATTTCTCTTATCAATTGTCATTATTACAGGATTTCTGCTAATCAAAACAGAGGCCAAGGCAGAAATAATGTGATTTTCAGTGTAATTGACATTTTACCTGAGGAAGCTGGTTTGGGAAGGCGACTTTGAAAAGGTCGTATACCCTTGGCAGTCATGGCCGGATCAGACGTTGAGTGACTAATTACGCTTTCCGCAGACTCCGGGCTCTTAGCTGTTGAAGGCACTTCTCGCTCAAGAGTTTTGGCTTTTACTGAAGGAGCTGAAAGAGGAACTTGCTCACATGCTGCAAAGACTCCCATTTCCAAGGCTGATTCTTGCTTAGAAATGTGTCGCCCCGTCGAGCGATTCCCCGAGTCAGGGAGGGGGAAGGTTCCAATCCCGCTGTCCAGTGTCCTCATCTGGCAGCAAGACTCTAAGGCACAGGAAATTGGTGTGATGGGATGGAGCTAAAGGTATTTAAAGTCAGGGAAAGGATCTAGGGGGGAAAAGGGCCTCTTAAAGGGAAGGTTTCAAGATAAGGGAAACATTTTGCATTTTGGTAGTGCACTGTTACTGTCACTGGAACACTTCTGACACTTTGTCTAACAGAATACAAGGAAATATTGAGGTGCAGTGAAATTAAACAAGTGCCAAAACATTGAAACATTGACACTGGCCTGCTTTGGAGTACCAGTGTGATAATGGATAAATGGGTCAGGTCCTGGAAAGCAATTACAGATGGAATTTTAAAATACTTTAGTTTGAAAGCCCACAGAATGTCTGGAGAGTATCAGTAGTGTAATATATTTCTTCCAACATAAACCCACACTCCACAAAGGTTTGGCCTCTCCACACCTGTGTTTTGCTGATTGTTTCTCATACAAGAAGCTGTTAATCAAAATATATCATGCATTCTTACACAAAATTAAGATTTACAGAATCTCTTAGAGATACCCATCTCTCAGAGCATCCTGAAAATCTTGGACAGCAACAGCCATGCCTTTGTTTACCTTGTCACTGTTCTACCTGTTTGCCTTGTGCTCTGGTTCTGCACATCCCAGTTTGGCAGGGATAACTTTAGCACTGTTTTTTTGGAAGCAGTATGGTCCCACACAGCCCTCCAGCTTATTCACCCTACTGGAAAGATGCTGTACGAGCCATGGAACAGAGAAAGGTGCAAGTGTAGCTGTGTGCACACTGCTATTTGAGCAACCAGGATGCACAGGCAACTCCCCTGGCCTCTCATTCTCCATCAGTTTCCAGAGACTTCCCTTTTGTTTCTGTAAGGGGCAAACAATGTTGAAGAGACTGTGATGGCAGGGTCCTTCTGAGACCTATAAACACCAAGGAGGGAACTTCAGCACTAATGGTTGGAAAATGAGGATAATTTAGGTTAAATGTCTGGAAACATCCCTTGACAGCAAGATCTGAAATCTGTGGCAGACAATCCCAAAGGAAGCAGAGGAATTTCCTTTGCTTGAACAATTTAAGGCTACACTAGACTAAAGATATACTGCAGTGAACAATTGTACTCTAGCAGGAGATGCAGAATATGGCCCAATATATCTTCTTCATATCTATTTTACGTGTTTCTGAGTATTGATTTTTTTTTATGATATGTCCATTTGTTATTAAAGTCTGTTGTAGTTTAGCAGTGCTCTGTCAAGTAATTTTCATTATTTTTTTTTTTTTCCTCTGCAGTGTTTCTAATACTCTCAAAAATTTGGAATTTCTCCCCTATGGATTTTGCCTATTTGTTTTTGAACTAAGAACATTACCATGGTCATTCTTGTTAAATATCTTCATCTCAATAGGCCTTTCTTGATAACAAGTAAGAAACCACTTACGGATAAATTAAATACGTATTTCTATTTCGTGTTCATGCAAAAGGAGAAGCAGCCTATATTTATGTGGTCGTCTTTGCCTTATCCTCATCACTCAGAATCAAAGAAGGACTGAAATCACCTGAACCTGAGGCCTGGCTGAACTGCAGCAACAAATGTTCTATGCGTTGTCTTTTCAAAGAGCAAAAAGTGACTCTGATTTCCCTCACACAATCACTGCATGCCAATAATTTCTGTCCATAGGTAAAAGGATGTAAGGTGTGGAAGCCATGCTTAGCTAGCACCTACATTTTCCATCACATTTTTGAGTTAATGTGCCATCATGATTTACAGAGCTGCCGAAGGTTTTCCAGGAAACATGAAGAAAAGAATTAGATTTAGTTCTGCTGCATCAAAAGGAGGTATCCCATCTACTGAACCCTCTTATCTCAGCTATACTTCTTCTAACTTTTTGGTTTTGGTTTTGTTTTTGAATAGCAAAATACCTAGATAGAAGTGAGAGTGTGGAAAAGCAATTTAAAACTCCAGGTGTTGCCCTTGCCATTTTCTGAAGATAATCAAGCTGAAACAGCATGTTAGCTCGTGGACAGGCAATTTTTCAACTAAAGACTGTTGGTGAGAGAGTTAGCAAATACAGGGAAATACGGAATAAAAAAAGACTTCTGTTATCTGCCTCTTAACCAAAGGACATCTGTGCAACACTGGGTGTGTTGGAGAGGCAGAGACACGGAGTAAACTGAGAAAACCCCTAAAAGAACACAGGAGTCTGAGGAGTCTCCCCTCTCCTGTCTGCATGGTCAATGTGAGACCTGATTTGGAGCCCATTTCCACAAGGACTCTGAAGGACCTTGTAGTGTTGTTTTCTTTCTGACATTTCTCTAAGAAACAAAGAATCCCTCCTAATTATTACAGGAGAATTAAGTAGGATCAAAATGTACATCAAAAAAGCAAAGTTACAGCCTTGGCTAAGGGAGAACTGGAAGATGGAAACTTTTATCTTCTGAGGGCGTGTTTCTTAAAATGACACATGGATTTCTCTTGCCCACTATTACCTTGTGTACATCTAGGAATGGACCATGAAAACAATGGCAGACAATCAAAAAGAAATGAATACTGGGGGCCAGACTTCCAAGAATATACAGTCTCCTGCTGTTCCCAGAATAATTGGGAGAGTGATGGAGAAGCACACCAGCGGTATCACTTTTAATTAAAAGGAAAAATAGTTTTAATCAATTATAGCCTTCCTTCACAGAGACTTTATCCATGATAAAGGAAATGTACCAGGTGGAAAACAGATTTTTAAAATAGTTCACACAGCTCAATTTTTAGTTCTGAAAAACCACAAAAGGGTCTGGTTTTCAAAGTGCTCAATGCATGGCAGCTCCTGTTGTGACACTTAAAGACAGATTTTTGGAAAATTCTGTGACTCAGCCAAAACCTAGTTTTAAATCCAAAGGAAACCACAGAATTTCTTGTGGATTTTAATTTTTCATTACTGAAAGTAAGTAATTCTCCCCTAAAGCTATATAATACAAATAAAAGAGTACCATTCAGAACAATTTGTATTACTGAAAGAACGAATACACATTATTTTATGTTGTTTTTAAATTTTTATGAGGCAACTGCAAAATAAAAAAAATACTTAATGCATCCCAGTGACAGCTTTCAAACAGCTTCATGGCCCATCTGATTTCATCAGCTGAACTGACACTTCAAATTACTGTTATCAGCAAGAGCTGCCCAAGACTACATAATGAAAATATGTAAAAGTTAAATCTCTGGTGCTATGACAGCACCACTCAGTAGATGAAAAATGACTCCTTGGAACACCAAAGTCTGGAAAGAGTTATATATGAGCTTAATTACTTTTGCTTGAGAATTCTTCCTGGCATACCAGCCAAATTCCTTGCCTGCTTCTGATTTTTTTTTTTTTCTTCCTCTTTCTTTGCCAGGAAAAAAGAAGCTCTCAGAATGGTATTGGTTTTATAGTGGACATAGATAGACTCATCATCAGCCATTTCTCTCAATAATCAGACTAGAATCAAAAGCCTGAAATGCAGAAATAAGCCCTTCCCTCCCTCTCATCATGGGGAGTTGAGTCTCAAATCAGGTAAATCAAAGTCCCTGGGAGTCCAACTGTAGAGGAACAATGCCAAACAGAAAACAGAAACAAGGAAGAATTTAAAGATATTTCCTGGAGGTCAAAAAACTCCTGACTGCATGAGAACCTCTTGATGATGTGGCATTGTAAGAGCTCAGTGGAAAATTTGAGGAAGACCTTTAATGTTGAGAAGCCTCTTAACCACAGGAAGAAATGGAGTTAACATGGCATAGAAAGTTTTCTGAACTACTTCTCAATAATTTTCAAATTTAATATTTTCACTTGCAAGATGATCCTGCAGCTCATGTCCTACATCAGCTGGACACCACAGTAATTTGAACAGCTGGACAATGCTTTGCAATGCTGCATCATCTCTGGTGCTTTACCAACATTTTCTGGTATCTGTGGGTCACCAAGGTCTCTTCAACACAGAGCCAGTACCCAAATTAGAGATGGATTAAAAATGGTCTGTGAAAACTGCACCACTCCAAGGGTCTGGACAAGAGGAGAGCAGGAAAGAGGCATACACTCAGGCTGGCAGGTATCAGGAATTCTATAAATCAGATCAACACTGGGGAAAACAACTCTAGCATCTCATTCTGTTGGTTTGTTTTTTTACATTTTCCTCTGAAATGCAAAAATTAAAGAGTTAGAAATAAACATACCCCACTGGTAAGAGCTGACAGCTTAGAATTCATTGAAGTATTTTAGGGCATTCTCCTGAGCACAGATAATTTAAAAATGCATCTTAAATACCAGCAACAAATCATTAAACCTAATTATTCTTAAGCTTTTTTTTTATTGTTATTTCTTCTGAAATACTTGCCACTAAGATATCAGAAACACATCACATCTATCTCAGAGAGCATCCTTGGTGCAATTCATTGGAAGCTGGATGAGAATAACCAGGGAAGCTGAGAGCTGACCCTGCTGCTTTATGCTGTTACACAGCACCCTTCTCTGCTCCTCTTTTCATACAATGCATGTGAAAGGAAAATCAATTTGGAGGAAAAATATAAAAGAAAGCACAGAACAGCTACTGTGAAGGGAATTACTTGCAGTACAACATAAGAAATGTGGGTCCAGCCCCAGTTAAGTTCTACACTGATGGTTGCAAAATAGGGTATTACTCAAAATAAGCAGTGGAGCAAAATCCAACCCATTTTTAGATTAGGGACATGTTAGTCTTTCTAATGTTGAACCTATGGTTGAGTCCTAGCACATAATGAAGAGGATTCATGAATTTCATAAAAGAAAAGACATAAGATGGTGATGTATCTTTTAAACATGGTTTCTGATTATGCTTTTCTTCAATAATGTGAAAACATTCTTTTGCTAAGGGGGATATAATGCCACATGTTATTGCAAACAAACCTTTAACTGAATAACTGGGGAGTGTTTCATAATGTTTCCTCAGGTAAAGTAAAGATTCACATTCTAATAAAGTCTTTTTATGTTGTATCCTAAATGAGTTTCACAGATGCTTAGTCTATTCACAAATCACATACAAGTCCCTTCTTTCCATAGGCACTCTTACATGGCTGAGAAGTCTGTAAAATAACTCATGGTGATTTTGACCACCCATTTAAAATGGGTGAGTATTTAAAATATGTGAGTTTTTCTCTGATTCTTGACTAATCCATAAAAATCTTTACAGAAAGCACAAGATGAAAAGTTTTACCCACAGAGCTAAAATAAGGCATCAATCAGCAGTTTTGTTACACAGGTACACGTGCATACACTGTACCCTCAAAATGCTCAGGCAATTCACCTCCTTCAAATCAGGCAAAATAAGAGGAGACATTTCTGGATGGTGGCACAGAGGGAAGGACTTTCAGGTTGGAGAGGAAATAATTATGGGTCCTACTGTGTTGTAGCTGCAGCTTTGCCTCTCTACCCACTTGTGCCATGAGTGACAGATGGCAGCTGCCTCTTAGTGCTGCTTGAGGGGATTGAGACTTCCAGAAGCAGCTCAATAACCTCAGCCATTCCCCACCTTGATGTTACTTAAGAAACATCACTGATGGACACCAGATGCAATTACTGCAAACAGAACCTATTTCTACTTCAAATAGTTTCTATCTGCAGTTTCTATCTGCAGAGTTAAAGAAGCCTTTATGTTATTTAAATTTGATGACCAATCTATCTTAACATTAAAAATAAACAGCAACAAAGACAACAAATGTATTTAATGTGTGAAAGATCACAGGTAGTTCTGCTTACATCAGGCTTTCTAGGCATAATACTAGTAGCACAGGGAGATACTTTTTTAAAAATAAGCATCCCACCTCATAAAAAATGTGGAAGCCTCCCCTGTGCTCACCACTACAGCTGGTTTGAGATATTCCTCACATAAATTTTCAAGTTTTGGCCTATGAAACTGTACATGATTGACAGAAATTTCAGCTGAAATCTTTAAGTAACCACCAGAATTCTCCACAGAAAGCAGGCATTTTCAGGAAAAAAATATCAGTCAAAAATAGCTCTGTATCAAGAACAGTTTCACTGGGAAATTTCCAGCAAGCTGTTTTCTTTCCAGAAAGAAGTACAGACTGAAGCCTTGACAGGTTTTGAGAGGTAAATAACACCGAATAGGCCTTCTTCAGGGAGCATCCAGGACATTAAAAATGGAAGGATGTAGTTCCCATCAGTAACAGAATACACAAATTCTAACAAATTACCTTTCTTTGCATTAGAAATTTCAAGAGTTTCCTCTAAGCTGTCACGGGGAACCAGATAACATGTACTGGCTTTCTTCTGGAACACAAAGGAAGTATAGTATTTCCTAGCATTTTGAAACATGCCAAATTAAAAATTAATATATATACATTTTTTCTTCTCAGAAGAATATTTCAGATGTTGATAGGTCCCTACAAAATTCTTTCAAAAGTTAATAAACATCTTTAAGCTGCATGTGGCATTGGCAGGAAGAAGTTAAACTGCAGATGGCAAAACAGATCTCTTTATTTGCACATCCTTCTCTTCATCTGCAATGCTAAAGGAACCACAAAGAAAAGAAAATGTATTTCTGCCAAATCAATGTCAATTTAAAGTAGATTATTCCTTCTGGGTTTACACTATAATTTGATCCAATTGGTCAATGAGGAGTGCATTACTGTTTTCTATCTAGATCTGAGGTACAATCAGTGTTCAAAATTTAAAAACCCAAAGTCTACCCAAGGTAAAAGAGCCCTAAATTCCATGGATAGTGCACTGGTGGCATGGGATTATTTCCAACATATGTTAGGGAACTATAAATGGGAAGAGGACTGTGCTGTGTATTTTCAAGTGGTGGAACTTCATTCATGGCTACTTGAATCTGGGATTACAATTTATGAGTATTTATAATAACAATAAACTAAATAAATACAGACTTCACCAAATTATACAGTGATCCATTTTTTTCTTAGTACACTTTATTTTGCAAACCCCACAAACTTCAATATATCATTTATCCAATAAATTGTGAGCTGTGTTCACAGTTTTCCATGACTACAATCCCATCTGAAGTGTATTTTCTGAGTTGAAACAGATAATTGCTGCCTCATTTTAATTCCAGTCCCATCTTAAAATACATTTCTACTAGTAAGTCAGAAGATTAGTTTTAATTATTAGAGAATACTAATGATCTTGTACTCCAATTTAGCAGTTATCTATGGACTTTTTTTTTTGTAACAAATGCTTCCTATTTTCCTCCAGGCATTTAGATCTTGTTCCTGCATGCTTGTAATGGTGGCAAGCTATGTGGAACAGGGTTGTTAAAGAGGACAAAATGAGCTGGAGAAAGAACTTGGATAATTTTTTAAAATTTGTTACTTGGCACCTCCAATGTCTATTAAATTCAAGGGTTTATGTGCAGTTTTCCAGCTGGGGAAGTCCCACAACCAATGGCACCTGAAATTACCTCTCTTTTATTATGCTGTTATATTTTCTTTCCAAAAATCTACTCACTGTTCTCAGGAGACATGATATTAGGAATAGATATTATTTTAGTCCAACTAGAAAAGAGATATTGAGACTTATAATTCGTTTGAAGAGCAGCTTGAAGCTCTGTGTAAAAGGTAATTAAATGAAGACTGGTGCAGCCTGGCTGTCAATGAGGCCAGCCTAGAAATTCCTCAAGGAGCTATTTCTCTTTTCTGGTTGTGTATCCCCCTTTGGCTCTACATTGCCAATCAGCCTCACAACTTTGCAACTATCTTTGAGAAAGTTATAGATGAGTAACGGCTGAGAAGAAGAAGTCCTCACATCTCAAGCAAGGTGTGAATCCAAGGTAAGCAACAGGTCTGCTGCAATGCAGGAATGTAGCTTTCCCAGGATTTTTCACTGAGCAAAGCCTTCTGTTTCCCTTAGAACCCTGAAATGTGGAGGTTGGGAGCCAGCAATTGCACGGTCTCAGGAACATCTTCCTGAGGATGGCTCATTCGAGGTGAGGATGGATGCTCTCCTTCTAACAGGAAAGACACATCCCAGCTCTCAGAAATCCTGCCTGCAAATAGCAAAGCCCAACACAGGATGGTTTGTTATTTACCCAGGTGCTAAGGGCTGCCTTAGCCATGCCTTTTCCATGTAACCACAGGCCCTTTTCTCTCTCGCTTTATGCCCCAGTTCTTCACACTAAAACAGCTAATCCCACCTCTCCATCACTGGAATGCTGCCATGAGGATACAGAACGCAACTCTTTGGCAGTCAGAGCATAACCAACCTGCAATCCCTGCCATGAATAATGCCTGTGCAGAGATACCTCCACTCAGCTTTTCTGGAGGCTGTTCAGGAATTAACAGCAAACTGCAAAACACTTACAAGAAGCATTAAGATTGGGGGTTTGCTGGTATTATTAGAGGCAGCTGGTTTATTTTAAGAATTACTGCATTAACCACAGTTAGAGAAGTGAAGAGGTCACACTCAGCATCTCAGAGACAGGGGCTGCACACAGTGCCCAGGGGAGCATTTGGCTGTTCCATGTAGGGCTTCTGCTCACTGATGACTGCGCTTGGAGGCATTCAAGGATAACGGGATGGAAGCACTGATTTACTTGCTGTTAAGCAACTCCCTTATAAATTGGAGTTTGGTTTCACTCACACTGAGATACTTTCTTTGATTTTCTATTCCCTACAGATAGGACTAGGGATAGTGCTTCAAGCAAAAATGCTGTCTCTGGTAAACATGGACCAGTTTCTAAGTGCATAGGAAGCTCTGGGTTTTGCAAATGCACTAGAGAACGCACTATATTTATTCTGTAACATAACTGCTTTTTGTTTGTTAGTAAAAAAAAATACTGAAATTAAAGCCACATGAATATTAAATGAAGCTTTAAATAATTTATTTTTAGTTTTTCCCTGCAGATGGCTTTATTTAAGGGTACTGCTAACAACCACTTAAAATATACATGCATACCTGAAAAAACCTGATTTTATTTCTCAATTAATGAAATCTTATTAACAGAGTGAGTGCACAAAGCTTTAAGTAACTTTTAGATGCATTATAATTCTTCCATTCTGGTACCCAAGTTCAGCTACTCCAAACAATGTGAATCAATGTGGAACTAACTGCAGGCAAGCAGCAGCAGGTAAGAAACCATCATGATTTGAAGCCAGAAGAAAGAACTCAGAATTTTTTTCAGGAGTTCAGTTTTTTGCAAAAAATGCATGCCACGTTATGTGGTGCTGCCAAAACACAATTAGGATGACAGCTTTGAAACAACATACTGCACCTCTGCTTGTTAAAGAAAGGAAATAAAGAAATTATTCACTGTAAATATATTGCTTGATTTCCTTTTCTTTTCCTAACAGTGAACTGTCCAAACACTGAGAAATTGAGTTAATCTGGTATTAAAAACCATGCACTAATTGTATTATTTCTCTGTTAGAATGATTGTTTTTGAAGAGTCTGTTTTCTGTGATCTCCAGTGATGACTAATTGCATAATCATGTCAACAATTCAGGTGTCAGACTGAAGACATGAATCAAAGCTCAAACTCAATTAAAAACAACAACAAAATTAGGAATAGGTATCCTATCCTCAGAGTGAGAATCTGGAAAGGCACATGCCAATACAGCTCAAACTTAACTGATAAGTCAGGTAAAAATGTATTTTCAAAAACCTTATACTAGATTTCGTTGTAGAAAAGGAGCACAAAGTCCGTGTGAGCATGGATGAAACATGTTCTTTTCAGTTTGCTCAGTTGTATTTTAGGTATATGAATTAATGGGAAATGCATGACTGAAGCTTCATACACACATCCACAGATGGCCCTTGCCAGGAGCAAAACCCCAAAAGTTTCAAACAGAAGGACTCCCCGTGCTATAGAAAACACTGGTGTGTGCTATCCTGTAAGAGGTAGGATAATCAGGCACAGTCCTGATTTGAGTGATAAAAATGAATATAGATTGGACTAGACGGTAAACTACTGTAAATCAACACAGCAGCATTAACTTCAGAGTGGCAGAACTCGGCCATCCTGTTTAATTGACATTTTAAGCCTGAATGAGACCAGTAGATTCTCAGTATCTTGAATAATAATTAGGCTGTATCCTATATATAATGCATAAAGACACACTCTTCTCATTCTAGTAATAAAATTTGGTATTTCTGGGAGAGTAGATGTAATGACAAAGAAGGAAATTAACAGCAAATCACTGTGGCTAATAAGGAAGTGTTGATCCAAAATATTAATTCTCTCCACAGAGTGAATACAAGCTAGACAGCAGGCTGCAGCAGAGCTGTAGAATTGGCAATTAGACAAATGCTATGTGTACTATCTTTAAAGTACAAAGGAATGATTTGTCTTTGCCAGACTGTGAAGAAGGTAAGATGACATAAATTAGAAGACATTAACGGATGTTAGTTTCTTATTATTCATGTTGGCAAGGTTTTCCATCATCTTCATGAAAATACAGGTTTCAACTAGAAAAATGCGCAGAAAGTTTCACTATTATAGGATCCTCCAGACCATTACTTCAAGATCAATCCCTCCAGCAATGCTGAAATGCCAAACAAGTCAAAAACCCAGCACAGCTGACTTGATTCCTATCCTGTTCTTATCCTATTCTAGCACTATTCCTGTTCCTAGCACTGTTCTAGTGCTGCAAACACACATAATGCCATTCCTCTCTCAGCTGTCTGCTCTGCAGTGTAGCTTGTTCATCTTCTCACCCATACAAAAACCACACAAAAAAAGCAGTCACTTATTTTAATAAAGTTCCCCTGAGAATATGCAGAGCACCTCAGTAGAAGGAAAGGATATTTAGTCAGCTTCATGCACCGGTGTGAGTATTTCTGATGAGCAAGATCTGGAATGATAATTAAGGCTGTTGCACACTGCCCTGGAAGGCCACTCAACAGCAGGAACACACCACAGCATAGCATATTTAGTAAATATAAAAATAAATATTAAAAAAAAAATATTGAATATTGCAGCATAGCAACATGGGATTGCTAAATGTTGTGTAAAATCTCCCAAAGAAGTGGCACACTGGCCAGGGACAGATGTAAAACACTATCTTTTTTAAAGATTTTAAAAACTTGACTGATGAGGTCCCTGAGCAGGACTTCCAACCTAAGGGGATGTTTCTATACACAGGACAGCCAGTTGTTCTTGCAATGCCTACAAGTTATTAAACTAGATTTCCTACCAGTGATGACTCATTTTAGCTGCTCTGGTAACAGCCACAGGTCATTTCAATGGTATTGAAGGATCAGAAAATGAAGATTTTGGAGTACAAAAGGGGCAGAATTGTGCTTGATAATTGCATGGAAATGTAAATTATTTGGGGATCTTACATGGAGGCAGCAAATGGCATAAATTTAGAGGGACTGACTGAGGTATTTTGATAAGTCAAAGTACAAATGGAACTGCTTTTTATCCAGATGATCTCAGTTCTGCTTTTGTGCTTTCAAATGTGCCTCCTGTCTGCACAGTAACACCATGGTAGATAAGATTGTGATGGTCTCCCACATCTTTTAGGACACTTGTGGCACGTGATTTTAAGGCTTTTTTTGTTTCATTTTGATATTTTCTTTTTAATGAACAAGTTTGGATCCCAGCATTGCTAGAGGCAAAAAAAATATTTTATATTTATCAATTCATCATTGTTCTAGCAGTTGAACCTAGGCCTTTGGATTAACAGACAACCTGGAAGCTGGTTAGGTACAGCAGTGAGCAGGTTTTTAAGTTGCCTGCTGTGCTGAACTCCCATTTCAAGGCTCTAACACACTTGCTAAACAATGCAGCCAGCACCTACAGACCTAACACCAACCTCTCATCTTCCACACACACACAGGGCTTGGGAAAACAGCTTTGATATGATGTGCAAATAAATCTATGCATACTTGCACCATTGCTCATACAGCAATGGTTCATGAAAAATCTAATACCTTATCACAACTTGTCTCAAAATGGAACATTTTGCAGATGTGAAATAAGAACAGACCCAGGCTGGAAATGGATTCAGCGGTAACTGGCTTTGCTTGATGACTTTTATAGACAGCAACCTCATGTGTAAAGACTTCTAGACATTCCACAGCTTTGCTGAGTGGTGATGGGGAAGAAAAAGCAAACAATTTTCCTTTGTCTGAAAATGTGTAAATGAACGATTCAGCTGCGATATCAGTCATGATTGCTAAATGGTTTTTAACTTCTCTCAATGGCCTGATGAAAGGAATTAATGCTGACAGTGATAAAGTGTTTTCTCAGGCATTGAGACTTCCTGACAAGAGAGGATTTCTTTTGAGGTGAGAAGACATTCTATCAGTTGAATATTGCTCTTCATTACAGGCATTGGAGGCACTGAATGATTTGCTGGGCATTTAAGCAAATTGTGGCTTATCCCTTTGCCTCTCCACAGAGATGTGCATCACCTCACTTTACTGAATGCACAGATAAAGAGAGATAAGTTTGCTCACCATCTCTCCTCTCTCACTTATCCTGTTACATTTATCTCAGTAATCCATTACAGACCTCACACAATCTGTCTCCAGGTTTTGAGGGTTCCTTAATGCAAATGTGTTTGCTCTAATATATCAGACTTAATGGACATGCTTTAGGGTGATGCATGTCAAATTTAATGCATTTACCACATTAATCAGGCTTGTTTCCTTCACATTTATTTCAATTCCCCAAGAATGAGAAAACATGAATTTAATAGCTGTTTACTTAGTACCCCAGTAAAAACACCCAGTTTTGGTAGTTTATATAATGGTGGATAAAACCAAGTGTTTGGTTTGGCAGTATTTTTTTTCTCTCATTGGAAACTTGGTATAAGCTTATTGAACAAAATAATATATAGCAGAGGGACTAATCATAATAGCAGAGGGACTGCTATTGTTTTCAGCAAGCTTTGGAATAAGACATTGGATAATTTATATAACTTAGCACTAAGGGTATGTACATTAAATGGCACATTCAGAAATGAAATGTGAAACATAATTTCTCAGTTCCAGTGTTTATCAGATCTAGATTTCAGAAAGAAACCAAGAGGAAAAAAAAATTAAAGGCAGATGGCACTGGAGCAAGGATGGTTAAAAATGGTTATTGTTATGGATACAGAAAGGCTCTGAAGGGTAGTCTGCATTTGTGGGGAGTCCACACAAGCAGTACCACACAAGCAGTGACCACCAGTTTCAAATGATGCAGATGAACAAACATGAGGAGAAAGGTGAGAAAAGAAAATGGATCAATTTGTGGGAAAAACATACATAAAAACCAGGAAGAAAAGAAAAATCAGAAGCAAATTTATCTGGAGCACTTGAAAGAACACAGGCCCTTCTTATAGAAAAGTCTGCTCATGAAGTGTGTTTTCTTATTGTCATATATATAATTTCATAATATGGCTAGTGGGTGCTGAATAAAACAATGTCAGAGTACAAAAGCCAAGGTTATCATCTTTAGTGTTTGATATGTTAATAGTTGTAATGCTGACATTTCATTTTAAGTCTAACCCACTTCTATCTGCAAAGTTACATGCTCTACCTTTGCTATCAGTATATCTGTGGAATTGCTATCCAGGAGCTGGCAACTTATCTATAAAATTTGCTGTGAAGGACTTTCTTGGTTTCTATTGAAAATGGAGTTTGATCACTTTGCTGCATATAAAGCTTAAAGGAGGAGATTTTAAAATACAATTCAACATATAAAATACTCACTATACTATCTGTCTGGAACATGAAGCATCTAAGGGATTCAACCAAGTGCTCCCTAAAGAAGACAAATCTCAAAAAAGTTTCTTAAAAAATAAAAAAAGTTTCTTCATTTTTCTGAGCAGATTGGCTTTAAATTATGCTGCAAAATCCTTCTGAAAGGTTGCTCTTGGAAAGCAGAAAAAAAATGATGATAAAGTCTGCCATAAGGCAGATGATTATCAAGAACTTTAATGGATTTGGGTGCTGGGCTACAGCAGAGCTACAAAAGAATCCCTTGACCTCAGTGTGTATTTTTGTTCTGGCACAAAGCACCAAAGTCTACAGTGCACTTTTAATGTTACTTTGATAGTGTGGAAGCCCAACCCTCTACCTAGCTAGAGACTTTTCAAAACCCTTTTAAGTCTCTGAAGGCATTTGCTCTGTATTATCTACAAGGTTCCCATTTAACACTGGAGGAATCCATTTAGAGCAACTGACCTGGACCTCTAATGAAATTTTGACAAATATTAGTTCCAATTCCTTCTTCAAAGTTTCAAGAATTCTGGCTACATTTATCTCCATAATCTTTGCCCAGCTCTGAATTTCACTTGGAATTCTCCAAACAAACAAGAGGAGTCAATGCACAGTTAGGCAATTTGTGACTCTTTCTACCCTGGATTCTAACCCCAGCCTGCCTCAGGGATTTAACTCCCCACACAACTTCAGTAGGAAGTACTGTGTTCTTCCAGTGGAGCAGGCAGCACCAATAACACCCAGATGTATTTTGGATTGCTATGACAAATTCTTCTGTTATCAAGTATTTGTTCTCTAGAGAACCCACAAGAAACTTCAGGTCTATTCAGATTGTTAAAATCTATTTTATTCTTACCAGTGATGTTATTTTGATGAAAAAAACTTCTTGCAGTGGTGCCCCTGATGGCAAAACTTAACAGGCTTTTATTATACAATGAATCTGGCCATTTAGATTGATCAGCGACATAGTAAATATAACATTTGAAACCATAAGCTTTGCAGTTCAATAAAAGAATTCCTTCAGATGAACTGACCAGGTTTCCATGTACTCCCTGAATTTCAGTGCTTTAGACCAGAAGTGTTTGATTCACTTATGTTGCTAAGGATGGAATGCCTGATGGAAACCCACTATGGAAAGTAAACATATTCACACATAGAAATAGCTGTCAATAGAAAAAGAACCCTCTTTCTTTTTATTGAAACATGAGTATAAATTTTTGAAACTTTCTTCGACACTTCTCATCAGCCTGTTTACACTGAGCTTGTGCTTTGTGTGAAGCTTGAGGAGATCATTAGCAAAAAAGCTTATTCCATGCTGACTTGCTCTTCTAGAAAAATTTCATCCATTTGGAGCAACAGAAAAGGAAACTGGACCCAGAAAAATTATTATCATGCAGCTTTCAAACTGAGGTTTGATAAATCACCAAAGTGTTGCTGTCTGAGAAAATGGCACATTCAGTCCTTCCCTTCAGCCTCAGCAGAGATTCATACCAACACTGAAGAATGATATGATTAATTACAACTAAATTTCCTGTTCATTACAGATATATTCCCAAAAAGAAAACAGCCTGTTAATTTGTGTATACCCAAAATGATTGTTGATGCATACCCTAGTATTCCCATGTGAAGCTGTCTGCAAGAATAAATTCTTCATAATTAGCATTTGTTTGCTCGTGCCGTGAATTTTTGACTTTTCCCTTGAAGCTGTTTATCAATGAAAATTCTGAATACATTATAATTAATACAATCACACTTTTTCAGGAGTAGCTGCTAATTTGAAACAGCACTTGAAATATGAAATATTGAACTTTTTAACAAATGCTTTGCTCTTCTCAAGATGTCCAATTATTACATTCTGTATGTAAAGGTGTCATCCTGTAACTGTCTTGTAAGGTTTTGGGCCATTGTGACAATGGGGAAATTCAAGACAAATAATGACACTTCTACTCCTTCGGGGGGAACAGAATTCTTTTTCTTTGTAAAATGAAGGTGCACTTTTTTTATGTTTACATGGGAACAGTACTGTCAGGAGCTTGACACATCATCTGTGTATTCAATAAAGGAATTTTATTTATAGGAATACTTGAAGACCCTGCTGTACCTGTCTGAGCTGGGGAGTCTGCCATGACATGGAGGGGAAGTCAACCTTTTCATCCTGTCCTTCCTCTTACTAGGTACTTTAGTATCTTCCACTTCTTCCCTCTTTCTAAACTACTTTATTGCAAAGGGCTTGAGGAAGAGCTCTGAGGATGACTGGACTTCAAAGGGATACTCATGGGTCCTTATGTTTGTGGAACTGGGAGCACTGGCAGCATCTCTGCCAGGGTGTAATGTGTTTTAGAAACCTTTCAGAATGGTTTAAATATATTTTGAAGAGCAATGAATCACAATGGAATGACTGCTTCGTACGGAAATGGTTACTTGTTCCTGAGATATATGAGAAGGGAAATTGTGTATAACTGGGATCATTGCTTTCTTTCAACTGAGCAAACCTGAAGAGCCAGCAAAATACTTAAATTGGTTTAGATCACCTACTGACAATTAAAAACCTGGCAACTGGTATTTTACACATTTTTTGATTCATACCCAGGAGTATCTCACTGTTAGAATGTGATGAACCAGAATTGTCTCAGATGACACCTACCTAGGAGACTGTTATTAGTATCTTGTTTATTGGTTAACTGGGCAGGACTGCTGTCAGCTTAGTTATTTTAGTGACAGCTACAGAAACACGTGCTTTTCCTGCTGCATAAAAAACATTTTCCCTGCTTAATCATAGCCTCTCTACTACACATTCAGTTCTAAGTCTGTTTTGATAACACCCAGGAGAATAAATGTGTTAAAATACAGCTAAAAAGCCACAGCAAACTTTTTTTGCTGTTTTCTGGGGAAACAAGGGAAGATGACCTTAAGCTGATGGAGAGTGGATTTAGGAATTAGTAAGAAATTCTTTACCATAAGGATGCTGAGACCACAGAACAAGTCAGTGAGAGAAGCTGTGGCTGCATAGATCTTCAGCAGGAAAAAAAATAAGTATACTTCTATGAAAACTTTTGTATCAGAAGAATGCCAGAACATCTATCAAGGAATTTTAAAAGCACCTGACAACCTGCTCCATAACCACTATGTTCTGTCAGAGACTCGGATTTGCTGCTTGTGGGAGAAGAAAATATTAATACTCTCAAAAGCCACCAGAACTATATATTGCAGGACCCAATAACCAATAAAATATCAAAATATAACAACTAGGCCTCAGCCACAACAACCAATTACAATGATGAACAACAAGAATGCTCTGGAGTCTTTTTATGAAAAAAAACACCCAAACTCTGCAAATAACAAAAATTGTTTTGTTGGGTTTTTTAATTCTTTTTCATATCTAGACTAAAAAATTGAAACATCTCGCATAATTCAAAGTAAAAGTTTTGAGAATTTTTGGGATAGAGGCAAAGTAATTATTTCAGTATGAGGAAAAATAATTTTGAACAATCTTAGGTGAGTTATTCTCCTCTGTGCAATTTCTGGTAACAGAAAATAAATCCTTCATGCAAAGCACAAGAGGCATGAATTTCTGTTTGCAGGGCTGGTGAAAGAATGCCCTCAGAGCCTTGCACTGTACAAAGTTCTTGTTATTCAGTTGCTGTCTTGGAGCCAGGTTATGGCTGAGTTCTCAGACAGGGAAGAGTTTAGGGATCTTTCCTTCAGGTAACACAGCCAGAGTTTATTTGTCTGAATTTGGGACTGAAAGGGCTGTACAAATCAATGAAGCATGCAAACATTCTCCTACTGCCCCCGAAGGAAATGTGTTTTGACATGATACCTCTGTTTGGACTTGCTGGGTTGGCAGTACCACTGAAATGAGATTCTGGCTAGGAAAAAATGGAATCAGCTTTTAACTTTTTAATGAATTTTTTTACTGCAGTCTCTATCTACAAAGGGAACTTGTTAAAGGTGAATTTTTCTTGTTCTGTCAGTTCCTTATATTGGTGACTGCTCTAATACAAACCTCAGACTTGTGTTTTGTCCTCCATTGCCTATTAAATATTTTTACATTTTACATGTACTGAGATTAAAAATTAGTACTTGCCAACCATGAGGAGGGTGGATGGTGCTACCCTTCTACAGCAAAGGCAACTTCATTTTTAAGAACAGCTTTAAGGTCTTCTGAACCTGAGTGCTGTTCCTTGTGGTTTAGTTTATCACAGCAATTACTCTGCTATTTAAATTTTATTCTGAATTTTACTAATTCAAGGCCAGATGACAGAGTTACAGTCAGTATTATTCCCACTGAAAGTGTCATGCACAGCATGTTGTGTTAAGGCACTGTGTGTAACCCACTGTTCTTGCAGGCTGAAATGATCTTTCATAACCAGATCCCAAGGCCTTCCAGGCAAACATTGCATTGACCCACAGTTGTAATGGGATGTGCTCATCTCATGTTTTTGATGAAATGTGGCTATCCAGGAGCTAAATGAAGGCTAAAGCTCACATAAGGGGGCAAACAAACAAAGTAATGAGAATTAAACATGTATTTTTGGCAAGAACTGACAGAAATAAAATCCAGTGTAAAATATAATTTTGTACCTATCACATGACTCTGACATGTAGTCCTTGTCATGGTGTCCTCCTCTTCTTCTTGCAGGTTTTCTGTGACTACTTTAGCCTGTACATAGTGCAACAACAAAAGTGAAGAACATCTGTGACTCTGTTTATGTTGCTTCATGACAACTACAGAATGTTTTGCAGAAATAAATCAAAGTTACATGGCAGCTAAGAGTGGAATATATAACCTGTCTTATTCTATGAATGATATCTGACGATAACAACTTTAATTTAATTCAAAATCACAATATGCAGCAATGAAAAATACCCTTGGAAGATGCACTTCTTCAAAATAATAACCTGATATATGGTATGGTATCTCTTTAGTTTAGCTTGCAAACACTGAACTGTGGCATTTTTATTTCCACCTCTGTTCAAAAGCATTTATTAGCTAGACTGAGAGAAAAAAATTCATTTAAGAACACAGTGCACTCTAAGAGCCTGTACGTGGTATTCAAGTTTGTGTAATTCTAATCCTTCAGATATTATGGGTTTTTTCAGATGTATCTTTGCTCTGTTATTCTGCACTCCTATTTCCCAGGTGTACAGATAATCTGAGTCCCTCCCTAGCACACAGTGAAATCCCCCTCCACCACGTGCCATCAGTGGCCACAATTCAGTTTCAAGGACATATTTTTCTGCCATGCTATATAAATCACACAGGAATAAAGATACTTCCAGGGTGATGAGAGGAAGAAAGGCAGCACCACAGAAAAAAATTGCTTTCAATATCTCAGGGATCTTAAATTATTTGCTAATCACTCTCTGCTGTTTTAACTGCATACAGAATGGTCACAATAATGAGAGCAAATTTTGTAACCTAAACAATTGGAATTTATCATCATTTGCACAACATATCTTTGATCACAGTGTAAATCCTACTTGCTGGGTTAAACAAGTAGCCCTGTTGACCTCCTGTGAGCAGCCTAAGTACAACACCAAAAACTTGCTCTCTACATTTCTAAAAGTGCATTCAGCATCTCTTAATCCTAGGGGTTTGATTACATCTTTTCCTTCCTAGGAAATGCCTCTCTTCAGGCTATGGAAAATGAGGAGGCAAGTGCTCATTTGGAATCCAGTTCCAGGTGGAACAGTTTCTCACATTTGCAGGGTGCATGGCCAAGTGCTGCTGTGACATTTCACAATATTGCAATAGATCCCTGGGTGTTCCCCAAACACACAGACTGCACACACAGAGTGCCACACAAAACTCCTGGTGTCTTGGGTTTGCTGCCACATTTCTACCTCACAAAGTGAAGCCCGTGGCTGTTCTAAATCACACAGGGCTGCAATAAAATCACAAGGATGAAATGAAGCAGAGCAGCACAAAAATGATTGTATCTCACCTTAAGCTCCAGCCAAGGACACGAA
The DNA here is from genome assembly GCF_971803275.1 of Cyanistes caeruleus. NCBI lineage: Eukaryota > Metazoa > Chordata > Aves > Passeriformes > Paridae > Cyanistes > Cyanistes caeruleus. Next base: position 34,336,302 of record NC_141707.1, read on the forward strand.
AAAGTACTGGAGAACGTGGAATATCCTTGGTGTTGGCTAAAGTGTTATGTATTTCTGCTGGCTGGCCTTTAGAGCAAAGTGCTTTTTTGATGAACACTAACGGGAAGTGTATCCCTCTGAAGGTGAATGCACAAGGCCACCACTGGTGGAACATTGCTTTTTCCATAAATTCAGTGGAAGACCAGCAATAACATTCTTTGCATGAACAGAAATCAGAGGTAATCGGTGCATATGTTATGGTGTAATAGTGCCTCAAGCCTTTACCTGGCACATCATAAGAAAAGTGATTTAATCATCAAAAATTAAATAGCTTTTAAAGGAAAAAATCTTGCTAGAAAATTAATGTTAGAAACTGTTCTGGCCAGGATTTAAAGCAGCAGTATATATCTGATAAGCAGTTTGGAAACAAAGCAGCTTCTGTACTGAACGGTATGACTGAGTGCACTTTGCATTGTTCAGAAAAGAAAAGAAATCTTCCTGGTCTAGGGCTTTTCAAAAGATTTATGCTGTTTTCTCCAAAAGCATTAATTTTGTCTTTTTATGAGAAAAAAAAAAATGCACAACAGGCCATTCTACTGCATGTGTCTGTTTTCAGTCACAGCTATCTCCCAGCTCTTTGCAATATAGCTTCAAAGTAAGCAGACACCAAAGAATAACTGGAAATGATAGTAATAAGATTCATGAACTTTGAATTTAAAGACTCTTCTTTTAGAAGTTTGGAGGACAAGATGAAATACCACATATTGAGGAATCTTAAGGTATATCTCTTTCATAACTTAGCATTAATAACTGTAAGCACATTTTAAATCTCATTATTCTAGATGTCATCAGTCTTTTGGCACTAGATATTTCTTTCAGGAATTAAGTGCCACAGAAAACACAGTAAGAAACTCAAAAAAATGAAACAGAAATGTAACTTAATCTTCAAAAACCATACAAAAATATTTTGTTTCCCTGTTAAGAAAAGAGTGTATGGTGTAGCAGAAGTAATGCCTTTTCACCATGATTAACATGTCATTAAAAACTAAATAGTATAATTAGCATTTCTCCATTATTTATGTACATTAAGGACAATCTTTGTGGTTCCCTCATAAAGCGAAGTGTGTTTCTTTAAGATATACTTAAAACACTATTATTGCAGCATTTACAAAGACTTCACAAATTGACAGACAAAAAGCACAGCAAATTATTGAAGCATTAGAAAATAATAAGTTAGAAAGAATTTGTAGAAGCAATGTGTAGAGTTTTCCGTACTTCTGTACAGTGAAGATATACCCTAAGCTGTCAGGACCATATTAAATGGGGCATAGTTAAACTGAGTGGCTCTGATAAGGGGCTCTGCTTTGCTATCTGAGTTCTAGATCAGTTGGATTGAATTTCCTGCATATTGCACATTTCCAGACTTTCATTCTCTCTCTTTCCTTTCAGTGACACTACAAGGACAGCCTTAGATATGCTTATAATTTGTGGTTTTATAATGCAGGAGACATCTACATTTTCAAAGAGATGATACCAGAGGAGTCAGGAGGAAAGTTTTCAAACACATTCATTTTGCATATGTTCCCTGTAAGTTTTAAAATAAATGACCTTGCAGATGTTCTCAGTGAAGATGTCTGTATTAAAGTTAAAAAAAAAAAAAGAAAAAGATTTGCCTGAATTTGAAACTAGGTATGGAATGCCTCGACCTCAAGCATCCTCAACATAAGAGTTTTTTCAGTTCCCATTACAAAGCTTTTTGCAATGTTCCCAAAGAATTTGTGGTTCAGATTCTCCCAGATGAAATTGTTGTATGTGCTGCGTTTCAGTAACTCAGTTCTATCAGAACAACAAAAGTAACAGCCTCAGCTTCAGAGTAAGGATTACATTTGGCACAAGTTTCCAGGCTGTTTGTTACAATTGTGGTTATGGTTAATAATAATCATAATAATATGGATAAGACAGCTATCTCAGGAATGAAGCAAGAATGTTATAGGGTTAAATTATTCTGTTCTTCTGCTGGACTTTAAAACATCATGGGAAAGGCCCCTGCTAGGCAAGACATTGCTCATTAAATTCTAAGGTTAATTAAAGAAATTTCACCAGGAAGGGCACCCCTCCAGCCTGACTTTAGGTTACAATCTTAGATTCTGTGTGAACACTTCTCAATGCACTAAAGTTAGTCCAGAACCAGACTCCAGCAGCTAACAGAAAACAGAATATTTTTTCTTCTACATTACAACATTCCTCTTCTGAGTAAATTAAATTATCAGGTACAGTTAATACCTTACTGAAGTACAAAACTAACTACAGGCCATTAACAGGGAGATTTTTAATGGCACAAAGTGAGACACAGATCCAATGTATGCTTTTGCTTTTGAACATTCCCTCTTAAGTGACAAATATTTCCAGATGTGGTCAAATAATTTGCCTTTTCTACATCAGCAGTGCACTTTTTTGGCTTAATGACTTCTGCAATGTTAGGAGGAACGTTCAATACTGGTATGCAATTTTCAGGGAAAGGGGGAAAAAAATAAAAAAGAAAATAGTCCTATTATTTCACTCTACTACAGTATGATTATAGCATCATTGTGCATGTATCTTCAGTAGAATTGAATTGCTAGCAGAAGCAGTAGAATCTTCATGACTATCTGTATAATGTGGCCTATAGCTAAGCTGCCAACTTTTGTATTAATTCACAATCCTCTAGCTACATAAGATCTATCTTATATATAAACAGTTATTATCCTGTTTGCCTGCAATGGCAATAAGAAACACATTCAGAAGTTAAAAAGAAGATAATAATGTTTTCATGTACTGCAGCACTTACCAGGGTCTGATTCTGCATTTCCATATCAGCTTTTGTGTTGCTGTTTTTCCTGTGGTTTCCTTGAGAGCTGATAGAGTTGCCGTGAAGAGAGGAGCCCTGGGAGCTGCCCTTCGACACACTCCTGTAGGAAACATTATTTGATCCACTTTCTGTCTGCTGAGCTGCTTTCTTATCAACTCTGCAGGTAGAGAGTGATTCCTCTGATAAATTGCATTGCCCTTCTTCAATCACTCTACTTTCCCATTCCTTTAATGTTTAAAGTAACCTCTCTGTATCTTTCTGTCTCTAGACCTTTGAGTGATAAATGTTTCTAACTAGCCTTGATCAAACCTGTCACTTGCAATTTCAGGTAGTATATCAATTTAGCCTTTCACGTGTGATGATTTATATTATATTTGGGACTGCTGTGGGGCAAATGTGAAAACACAATACACCAATTGCGAAGTTCTTCTGTGACCAAAGGTTGTGATAGCTGGAAAGGTAATTAATTCTGACAAGTTACCAAATATGTGTTTTCTGGTTATAGTACAGGAAGATGGAATACATTGAAACATGTGCCTAATTACCCTCTATCTTTACACACCATCTGCCTAGATTCTTGATTTCTGGAATAATTTAAATTATCAGCTTGGATGTAACTCGCCTATCTTTAATTTCAAAGACCAATGGTTTGGTTAACAAAGTAACATGAACACAATTATCATCTCATCATTAATGTTTTGTTGTTTGTTTTTTTTCCTGTAGAGATTAAAGTCCCAACTGAGTACCTGTTTGCTACTGTGCATCCTTAGCACGAAAAGAACATTAATTGAACTTCACATCTGTAAAGCTACATGGACATCAACACACCCCAACCTGTGTTCTGGAGTTTTACCTGTTTAGAAGCTCTCTCATAAAGCTGTCTTTTGGTGAATAGGCAGCTGTGGTAGAACCTCTGACTTGTGCACACTCAATCTCACCAGGAGGCTCTTGGGAAGGTTTCATAATTTTGCTCTCCATGGCTAAAATGTCACCGTCCTCTGTTTTCCTCTTAATCTCATTTTCCATTTCACAGTGTTGTTCAGTTTTCTTCTTTTCTTTTCTTCTCTCTAATTTTGCCTGCTTAATTCCAAATCCTGAAACTTTTGTGTCCTTTTTTTCCACCTTAGTTTTAGGAACATCAGTCTTCCTGCTACTCAGTGCTGGGAGCTTACTCTTCCGGAAGCCAAACCAGCTGGCTATGGAAGGCCCAGTCTTTTGTTTAGTCTCCACAATGGGGGATTTGGTTTGTCCCTGACCCTTTTGCACATTTTCTTGAATGCATAACATGACTTTCTCCTCTATTGTAGGTTGCAGAGATGGTGAACTCAACAGATCATTAACCTTCTCAGAGGTTTCTGCTAATTTTAAAGACATTTGCTGTCTTCGTGACTTTGTTGCTTCCGGTTTATGAGGACACTGTACTCCATCAAAGCTTTGGAATGACAAAATTTGTTTGGAAGATACAGTAGCTGAGGCTTCTGACTCCAATTCTACTGACAGAACACTTTTTTTACCTAGAGCTTCATGCTTAAAGCTTTCAGTGCTTTTCTCACTCTGCACAGATAGACTGCGTGCATCTTTCTGAGAAAACAGTTTGCTTCCATCACACTTTGAAGTGCCGTGAAACTGGTCTACTTTTGGAGATGATCTGAAGGGTAATTTGCTTGGGCTTCCATGCTGGCTATTGCAACTACTCATATTTCCAAGAGAGCCTTGTCTAGGATAAGGATTTTCTGTGGGTTTAGTAGAACATAAAAGAGCCTCTGGTGCCACTGCTGTCCCAGGAGTAGCCTTGATTTGAAGCCCTTCCATGGCTGAGTTCTGCCTTGTTAGAGAATTCCCTCTGTCAGAAGTGTTTGTAATAATCTGAGTCCGTACTTTCCCAAGACCTTCTGTCACAGGGGCAGATGGCTTCTCCCCCGTGTGAACGCTGAAACTCTGACTACGAGCTTTCGCTCCGTTCATGCCCAGAGCTGGCTTCAAGTGTGACTTGTTGCTAGAAGAAACAGACCTCTTAACAAATTTGTTTTCTAATCCATCTCCTCTGTCTACCACCAAGTTGCAGCTTTCGTGTGAATGAGCTGATGCTGCATCCATACTAAATTCCACAGCACAATTATTTTTAACTTCAGTATCAGACTTGGAGTCCTTTAATTCCGTGCCCGTTGCACCTTTGGTGGTTACACACACAGACTCACTTTGCTTGTACTTCCTGGGACTCACATTACTTTTGGAAGCTGCATTTATACTGTCTTTTTCCTGCTTCCCTGGTACTGTCGAGCTCTTGCGGAGGAGCTGGGGAGATTTGACAAATAACTTCAGTCCTACAGGGAGACGGGTTTTCATTCCCCTCTCGTTAGAGTTTTGAGAGGTGTGTGCAGCATCACCGGCATGAAACAGCGTCGATGGGAAATTGTTTACCTGAGATAGCAAAGGCTCACTTGTGCTCGTCGTATGACATTGAGGAATTGTGGGCAGAATGTTTGGCGTCTCTTGTAGCTGATCCAACCCACTGTCACTGGAAGTATTGTTTTTGCTGGAATATATGTCTTGTGAAGGAGTTGTTTCCAGTGACGGACAGCCTAGAGAAAAGGACCTGGCTGTTTGAAAATCTGTGCTGGAATACTCATGATTCCTGTGGTGACCCGCCTGATTAGGGTTTTTTGGGCAGACTTGCTTTGTGGAAGCTTTGGAAAGTCCTTGGCATGCACTGTTGGATTGCTGAGATGTGCATTTATTTTGCATAATTCCTTCTGCATTTTCTTGAAGGTAAGATAATTCAATTTTGGCCCCAGAAGATGTATTTTTTGCTTGCATTTCATGACTAGATTGATTATGAAAGCCAGAGTTCACAGTTCCTTTTAATGGAGATGATTTCAATACATTTTTTGCTGTTTCAGTGGGACCAGCTCCTCCTAACTTTACACCTAGGGGTGGAGAATTAGCATAATTAGGCCGAATCAACAAGGATGTTGACCTGCCTGGAGGAAGGGGTGGGGATGGAGACCGGGCTTCTACAGTAGCTAAACCACAATGAAAGTCTCTGGTTGGAGGTTCCCCATAGCTGCTGGGCTCCATAAGGTGCTGAGGCAACAGTGGTGATGCTGAACTCTGACTCTTTGGATACTTTGACCCATCTCCTCTGCCAGGACGTTTCAAATCAGGCAGGGGGTGGGCAGGGGGCTTTGGAACCTGAAACTCGACTTTTGAATCAAAATGACGAGGTGGGCTTTGAGCCTTTTTGAATCTTGAAAGCTTTACAGGTGGCAGAGCAGGTGATTTCTCAAGGGCTGTGGGGCCCACCGACAGAGCTACAGGTGCCTCCCCACTCTCAGTCATCACAGTTTTTTGGGGAGAAAATTTACCTCTGCTGGGTATTTTAGTTACATTTGGCTTCTGAGTGACTCCTGCATGCACAGTGGAGCTTGAATTGGCCTTGTATGATGCATCATACACTGGCTTCACCAGTTTTTGTCGTGAAGTATTTTGTTGTGTCACTCTTCCGCAGCGTGAAGATTCACCACAGGTCAGGGGGACACCTGTATTTTTATTCCCTGTGTTATCTTCAAGAGTATTTTTCCCAGTTTCATCTTCCTGTCTTTCTAAAGCACTGTAGTTTCTAGCATTGGGTCCTGGCTGCAAATCAGTTCTTCCCTGAGGTATAAGTTCAGTGTATTCTGCACTGGATGTCGTTTGTGGCTGGTTGATTGAAATCTCATTTCTTGTTACGGTGACAACTCCAGTTTGATGTGAGCTGAATTCAATCGGCTCACCATCCTTAGCATCATATATTACTGTAATGCACTCTTCAGAAGAGGTCTTTTTTATAACCTTTTGTTGTTTAATGAAATTACATGTCTTCGGCCTAATGTCTGAGTGAACAGATATCTGGTTCTCTTCTTTATCAGTAGATACAAACTCAGAATTCTCCGTGACTTTGAGCAAGTCAGAGGTCTTTGTGTACTTCTCAGGAAAGGGAGTTGCTAATAAATCTGAGGGACTTCTCTCATCACTGCTTTCTATATGCAATTCATCCAAGACTTCATTGTCATCAGTGTCTGAAAGCTGAAAATTAAAGTCCTTCCAGCCCCTATTAGAATGGCCTTGATTTAACTGTAACTCAGGCAGCTTTTCTCTGGTGCATGATTTTACTTCTTCCTGAAATCCACTGACAAAACTAGTCAATTTCTCAGGTCTTTCCTTTGAATTAAAAAATGAACTTCTTTCTGGCAAATGTTTCCTATTAGGATCCCAGTCAAAGAGACTGTCAGAAATGCTGTGAGTTAACTTGTTACAATAGGTCCTGCAGTCTTTGCTTGGAACTTCCTGCAGCAACAGTAAGGATGAAGAGTCATCATCTGCATCATCATGTGAATCTGAATCATAAGAGAAAGTTTTGTTGTGCTCAATGCAAATACTTCCCATTTCCATTGGCTTACAATGAGTCTGTTCATTATGGCCACCACACTTAATTCCAGGGGAATATATTCCTTCATTGGAGTTCATGCAATCTTTGTAGCCCCATTTTGATATTACTGAAGGTGGTTCAAGTAATATTTTTTTCTCCTGCAATTTTTTCAGCCCTTCTAAGATATGGTTTTCCTTGATACGAGTTGGAGGTAGATCATCTGCAGGACTTGAGAGGTTGCTTGGGAGTGAAGAACCAATGCTTATTCTTTTATCCCATCTCACGGATGACTGTCAAAAGAAAATAAAAATCACTTGTGTTACTCACAAGTGCTGTCAATAAAAGTGTTACCATTTTGGTAAAGAGATAGAGGAGTTGCATAAGGGCATTCCAATCCATTCTTTGCTATTTATAGCAAAGTCCTTTTTTAATAAAGGATTTCACAGTGGTGTGAAGGCTGCAGTGCATTAAAAACCTGTAGGAGAAACAATATGAATGGAAGGATTAAGATAAAGAAGAAGAGCAGTTTGGACTATGAAAGGCAGAATAAATGTCTGAACAAATGAGGAGACTATAAGTAAGCTGGAGTGATAAAGGAATCGCTAAAAAAATTAAAGGGGGTGGTAAAAGTTTAGTGACAAGTGTTTCAATACAAAAGAGAAAAGTAAAAAAAACTTCTGAAGCAGGCAGCTTTTCAATTAATCTTATTTCAGATCAACTTCAAGTAATACATGAAGAAAATTAATTTGATTTACCCTTTTGCTTGTCTTTCCATCATTCCAAGTGTAGGAGGAACCACTGGAATATTCACTGCAAGCACTTGAGAGGGAGAGTTCACTGCTACTGCAGCTGCTCCGAGGATACAGGCGGCTAGAGCCTGTCATATTTAATTGACTCTGGCATTTCAAGACAGGTATGCTGGATTTCACATTCTGCTGGCATTCCTGAAATATGAGAAGAAATTGAAATATCTTATGGGTAGAAAATGATCATTTAAATTCCCCTTGATTAAGAATGGCAAAGAAAAAGCAAGTAAGCCACTTACGCCTTCCTCTCATGCAATTTAGCGTCTGGTGAATTCAATACAGAGAACTAAATTTAAAATTGCTAGCAATTTCATTTGTCAGGGGGGAAAAAAAATCCACAATCCTCAATGTTTTCTTCTTTATTCTTGGACTAGTATTCTGCTCTTCTTATGGCAAAGATTATTCTGAGTCTATTTGAATTATGCTTCATACATAAGCAGCGTGCGCCAGTAAGATACAGAAAACAAAGTTATAAGAATACAAGTACATCTTGACAACTGCATTATAGCCCCACAATGTAACAGATGAGGCTGCACAGCCTGGACAAGGTAAATTAATTTAGTGTCCTGAGCAGAATGTCCACTGAGAATGGAATCTCTCCATTACAGTCTAATTTTGGTTTCCTATCTAGTTCAAAGCTTTGTCTAAGAAACTCTCTGACGTAGGACAATCCATCTTTGTGTCGCTCGCAGACAGCTGAAGCCTCTTGCTTATGCAATTTATTGACACTTTATGGCTGCCTTTAGTACTTGTGTAGTTATCACCCCTTTCCAAATGCAATTTCAGCTGACTGTGACTAAGTGCCAGCTTTGAGGAAGAGAGTAATGAAGAGTAGATAGCACTTTAGGTAAAATATTAAACCTCTGTAGGAGTAGCTAGGATGCCTTTAATTTGTTTTCAAACTAATACTTTGAGCCTAACAGCATTGGAACTTCTTTAGTGTTAAGTGCTTGCATTCTTCTCCGGTTTCCTTACAGAATCAGACATCATTTTAATTACCAGGAACACCAGACATGACTACATGAAAAGAGGTTGTAATGAGGTGGAGGTCAGTCTCTTCTCTCAGGTAGAAACTGATAGGAGAAGAGGAAAAAGCCTCAAGTTGTGCCAGGGGACATTTAGATCAGATATTAGGAAAAATTCCTTCACTAAAAGAGTTAAGCTACGGAGCAGGGAAGTGTCTGAGTCACCATCCCTGGGGGGATTTAAAAGCTGTGTAGATGTGGCACCTGGGGACATGGTTTAGTGGTGAGATTGACACTGCTGGATTAATGGCTGGACTCAGTGATCTCAAGGGACCTTTCCACCCAGTAGTGGGTGAAAGGCTGGATTTAATGATCTTAATCATAAAGGTCTTTTCCATCCAAAGTGGATCTACGATTCTGTGCCTTCATTTCATAAACCTCCCTTTTGGATTTCATTAAGGCAAACAGAAACAATATTTGCCGATTTTTGTATGTAGATATACTTCAAATTAATGTTGCTTAAATTAAGAATTTATACTTAGGAAGAAACAAGAAATCTAAAGTTATTAAATCCATAAAAAAGTTATCAAGGCTGCGTATGCCCCAGACACATCTTCTTCATGGAAATCTTTGGAACAGCACTGTTTGTAGGCACTTCTCATTCACTGACATGTTTGTTTGCCTTCTAACTTCTTCCATTTATTCCCCCATGTTCCTCCCATTTATTACTACTGGGGTTGAACCTTTTTTAGCTGAATGGGAGAGAGCAGAATTTTTACTGCTGAGGAGTTCATCAGTACAGCTGTTCATCGCTCAACTGACATCATAATGTTCTGGTTTTGACAAACTTAACTACAGGGCAAATCATTATTCTTCGTCACAGGCAAAACCTGTGAATGGGAAAATCATTTAGAGGCACCAAGAGCACATTTCACCTCTGGGAATTATTGGTACATGCTCTCCTAGGAAGTCAAATGGATGCAGGAGGAACAGCCTTTAAATCCAGTGGCTCTGGGAAGAATACGTCTTGCAGCACCACAGGCAGGCTGATGCCTGTGTTTTTGCCTCTGAGGTGGATTTTCTTGCTTTGTTGAGACAAATGAGTTTATTTCTGGCACTGTGGTTCCCCTGGGAGATCCCCTGCCCTCAGACCTCCTGGGGAGGCACAGAGGCCAGCTGCAGCAGCTGCTTGCTCTGGCTATTCCTCTGCATTTTGGCTCTGGCATTGGGAAAACACTTCATGTGGAATTCTGCCCTTTATCCTGGGCTGTGCCCCAGCCATCACAGCATTCATGGGAAGGACACCTGTAAATCCTCTCCTTTAAGAATCTCAGGCAGGAGGAAAGAGATCACAGCACAGTGACAAGTATGGCCTTCCTGTCACCTTCAGCTAGTCTGAGAGCCCCTCCATCCTCTCACTTTGTTTCCTTTGCACCTAAGAGAGGAGAAAGGCATTTGGTCCCACAGTTTCAGCAATGGGGAAAAATGGAGCTATCTAAGCAAAGCAAAAGAACACTGTACTACTGTAATCATCTTTAAGAGAGGAGAAAATGTGCAAAAAATATAATGTCACTCCAGATTATGAAGTAGGGTATCTACTCAATTTCTAGATTGTGTTCAGGTCACTTAAGAGAGTGGAGTTTTCCCCTTCAATTTGCCTTTATTCTGTAAATTATTCAAGAAAGTACTTTGAATAGCATGTTTATGATGCATTAATTAAATACATTTAACTTGCATATGGGCCTATTAACTGACATGGTGAAAATTTAATTTTTTGTAATCATGACTCTTTAGGCATTACATTTAATGAAATTAGAGTAAAAAGGCCTGAATGTAGTATTACAGTTTAAAAATGGAATTTTCACTAGAAATCAGAGAAAATTGAAATAATCAGACCATTAAAGACACAAAACTCTATATTAGAGCAACTTAACCTGAAGGCTTAATTAAATATAATGCAAAAGGTTGTTAGCATTTTTGTGAACCTTTGAAACAATGTCTTTTCATTAAAGTAGGTATTATAAGGGAGATTACATTTTTGTTGACACTACTATACTTCAAGATCAAAAGCACAAGAAGGTTCAATGTTCTGTTCTTGTACTCTTTGTTTCCCTGTATGTGATTTTTGTTTTTTAAGCTACTTTTCTCTTTGACAATGAAACATGAAAGCCACGCTGGCGAACGTTTTGCCAAATAAGCACAAAGCTCACTCCCTCTGGAAAAAAAATGCAGAGCCCATGAATTTTTAAAAGTTCATACATAATATATCATAAAAGTAGGATGAATAATACGGGGCATGGGCTTTAATAAAAAGCTCCTTGACCATTTCTCAGAGATTCTGAGATGTAATCAATACCCAAAAAGGTGTACCGGGGACATTGCTAAGATTTACGCTTTTTTTGCACACAGTGACACTATCTGCTCACTATATCAACCGAGGACACAATATTGAATTTCAGAGAACAGAAGGAAGTAAAAGCATTGTTATCTGCCTCAACAGTGTTTCAATTCAGAGATCAGCTTTATGGCTCTTCCCTGACACCAGACTTCAGAGGAGAAAAGGAGGTTCCAAATGAGGGGAACAAGGGCAGCACAAACACTCACCAGCATCTGAACATCAGCACTTCGAGCTTGCACCAGGCTTCGGTTTCGTTCTACTTCTGAAAGCAAATCCCCAGATGAGAGGTCCAAGATGCGTGTATGGAGTTTCTGGGGGGGCAGAAGGGAAGAAGCAAAGCATAAGCATTTGTCAGATATTCAGAAGATCAGCATTTTTAAAATTCCAAACTCTGCTGTTAAATTTCAAGGGAAATGAAGAGCCTGAGGTAAAAGAAGATTTGTTCTAATTTGAAATGTTGCTCTTTGTGCTTACTTTGTCCAAGACTTCCTGTCTGGAGGACAGATCATTCTTCATCCAAAACGAACTCTACTTTTTCTTCTAGTCACTGCTTTGCAACTTATCATTACTCCACACACAACAATAACAAATGAACGTGAGTCCCACCATTATCCACAGAGTTTGACAGGTTTCAGGAAAAAAGCATAAAAATGAACTACAAAATTAACATTTATAAATCAATCAACATGTTAATGTTGTTTTATTTACGAGCTGTTACACCTTGCATGAATGATTGCAAAAGTGACCCTATTTTTAACCAGCATTGATCTGCTGAAGGCCTCCTCTGCACACATTTTAACTCAAAGTCATTAATGTCATCTGTTAGGAACAATTAATGTGAATAGAAAATAATTGCATCAGGGAACTGGGGACTCAGAGGATTTTGTGCATTAATATTCACATGCTCTTCGATTACATACACAGTTCTCAGTTTTGCTTGGAAGGATGCCTAAGCTTGTGCCTTTCCCTCTGTGTTCACCTGTACACTAATTCTGGGGCTTTCACTCTGCATTAAGCCTGGTTTGGTTTAATTGCAGTTTCAATAAAATCCATGATTTATGTGAATGCCTCAGCCAATGACTTCAAAGGAAAAAATATTTGCAGTCTTATTAGTCCTGGGCCAACACACCATGTAACAGGGAGTATGGGTCTGACTCATGGCCCACTGAAATCAGTGAAAATGGACTAAAAAAACAAAACCCAAGAAAAAAGAACTTTGGATCACGTTATTTTCACTTTCCCATTAATTCTCCAGGCTTGCAACCTAAGAGACCACATCTACCTCCCTCAGCTTGGAGGAACAAATGGTGCAGACCCTGCCAGGAGCTTTGTCAGTGGACTCTGTGAGGGATGCAAACCATGAGATTTGTCAAGGCTGCGTGAGTGCCCCATCACCCTGTCCTTCCGAAAGAGAGCAAAGCAAGATAATTCCTACAGCCTCTGTTATCTTCATGCTCTGCTTAAGATATTCCAGACAATCTAGGGAATTTTTTGAAAACTTCTAATTATGAATTTGGGAGTAATTTCTCAAGAGTTACTTATTCTTCCAAGTTTATTAAGGAGTTACTGTTTGTTGCAGAGAGATTGTGGAAAATATTGCCAATGATCAATATTCGGTATAAATATGTATTATCCAATATATTGTTGGATAGATTAAAATGCTGCAAGCACCCAGTATCCAGGATACTTTTCATTATAAATATTAACTACATCCAGTTAGGCTATGTGTTTTTAACATCAGTGATGCCTGGTTATTCAGCATGCACCTTTCAAAGTGCTACCACTAGTACTACTGTCAGGTGCTTGTTAAAGATCTAAACTCCAGGTAAAATGCCTGCCCAAAGTCACAGATTTACTGACTTTGTACATTTGTTCTTCTTGACAATGATTGCAGCTGCATCACTGACCCACCAGAGAATTCCATTGTTTTCAGAACCAAGACTCACTAGTGCTATGAACAAATGGCTTGCAGACAAATTAATTACTTTCTCCAGGGAAACCAGTCACCTGAGATATTTTAGTGGAAGTTACAATAGTCAGATCTGCACGTTGGAGATGATGATTGGGAACATCTGAGATGGATGAATATTTATAGGTGAAAATGTATTTTCCCAGAAAAAAAAAAGATCCTAGAAATAGTGCTAAAGGAATTTTACAGTTGTAGTACTGTCTTCCCATTTGTCCACTTTCCCATTTTATTATTTAAATAGGAACATATAAACATTTCAATAAGGCAAACAAAATATTCCCCTACAATGTACTCCAATGAAATTTAGTGTTACATAATACAGAGTCTGTGTCAGACATAAGAACAGAGATCAGCCCAGCCAGAGCAGGCAGAAATGAGAAACTGTTTCTGAGCAGTGATCAATCATAGCCCAGCTGGAAGCAGCTCAGGGTTCTGGGGGTCCTTCCCAGAGGCTCAGTGACCAGAGGGGCTGGGCTGAACTGGGGTCACGTTGTGTTTGAGACACCTTTGCCACTGCTGAACTCAGTGACTCTGTAAAACTGCAGTACCAAAGGCAAATGGGCAAACTAAAATGATTAACAAGGAAGGAAAGTTGCTCTCAAGATGTATAATGTGATTATATTTCTGTATCAAATGAGATCATCACATTGGGAATATTCTTCCCCACACATATGCAAATAAACTAACAGAGGTGGTCAGCACAATGACTAGCATTAACAAACAGCATAATAAAGTTTGAGGTCATTAATTAAATATAATCACACAGCACTCAAGCAAGTCATCCAATTACAAAAGAAAAGCATAAGGAAAAATGTTTCTCTTTCATTTATTTTTCTTTTTCCTCCTCCATTGACTAATTAAAGAATGGGGAAAACTCTGGTATTTGTTAAGAAAACTCATTAATGATGCATTTAAAATCAAGTAACAGATTGTGCTAACTTTGTATCTTCATTCTGATTTCTTCTCAGATACACAAAATGTACTGTGTCCTTTATGGTTATTTTCAGATGACAGTCACATAACTAGATCAAGGAGCTACTGCTGCCTTGAAAATTGTAGAGTATTAAGATCACTCTTGATGCTATCATGACACAAAGCAACAAAAGGAAGGCCACTGCACAGATTGGCTTGCACAGAAGAGATCACATCACTTTAAATGAATACTTAAATATGAAACTGAGGAGTTACAGCTATAAATCCAAGTTATTTGTCCCATTTGTTGATGCCCTGTTTAATGATAAGAGGAAAATGAGCAATATTTAGAGGTGCTGGAGAGCACCTGGACCCCTCTGGAAACAGGAAAGGATCAGAATCACTGGGCTGCAGACCTGAAAATCCATATGGAACTGGATACAGCATGGACTAGGCCAGCTTCCTTGGAAATTACCCTGTACTGGGTACTACAGGGCAGGTGTGGACTAAAAAGTTTGTTACATCTCAGTTTGACTGGACCCATGTCTGTCCAGAAAGTGGTTGCTGAGAGGCCAGGACAGAAGAGAGGGGACTTCTCTGCAGATGCTCGTGACCAACAGCAGCAAAGTTCCTCCTTCAGCTGTGAGATTGATGCAGAAAAGGCAGTGCCCTTTGTGGTTCAATGCCAAGATTAACTCCTGCAACCCACATGAAAAATAAAAACAAAGTAATTGATAATTTAGGTAGAAACCTATTATATCAAGTGCAATTGGAAATACAATTATCTGGCAGGCAGATAACCAATCCATCAACCAGAAGGCCAGTTCCCCTTCCCCCAGCAGCATTCTTATTAAGACTTTCTAGGAAGATAAAAGAAAGCTACTACCTGCTGGCACAAGGCAATATTACAGAGACTCCCCTAACCATTGTGCCTTTTGACTCTATCTCTGCAGAATATCTATCAGTTCCCATCTCCTCTTTAAACATCTAATGGTCTGCAGCATTGCCAGAAAATTTTCAATGAATTATGCCAAAGAGTACACAGCTCTCCAATATTGGATGAGTTAATTGCTATTAAATCAATTGGCTTTGCTTTTCTCACATGAGCCAAAGTCTATCATTCACAGGAAGAAAATTCTCTCTCTAGATACCAAGGAGACATTTTTATCCTGCTGCTCCATGCCAAAGCTGTAAATGTTTGTTTAGTGTGTGTTGCCCTCTCCTGTCTTTGTTGTTTTTCAGGGTATCACAAACCTGAACAGACACATTCTGTCTGGCCTGCTTCCCTCTCACCCAGCCATTGAAATTGGGCTGGCAGGGAAAACCTTCCCATTTCCATTTCATCATAAAGACTGTAGGCCACAGAAGGAAAAAATATTATTAGGCAAGATATTTATATAGTTTATGTGAAAGCATAATCGCTCATTAAACAAAATCTTGATTTTTTAGTCTTTAGATATACATTTCAGAGGGGAGGTTCAGCTGGAGATGAGAACATCCTTCACTTATCCCACCAAAAGTTACCTAGAGTAGAACATGCACTGTTTCAAAAAACAAAGTATGAACTACTCATCCACTAAGTATTCTGGAATTAAGGAGAAAATTAAGTATAGTTAAGGAAAAAATACTAAAATCTCTGGAAATAGAAATCAATTTTGCCTTTAGACAAATAAGACTTTGGAATATATGTTCTTTTGACATATGGAAATTCTGCCTTCTAAAGAGTAGAACAAGTGACTGCCAACAAGAACCAGCCAAATATGAAGCAAAAGTGAAAGCTGCAAGAAGATGCTTCCATTTTTTAAATTCTAATTATCACCAACATAGGAAATATACTTGCAACTGTACACTGTGTACATAGAGAAATGCCTGATGTGTTATTGTATATAATTGATATCACAAAACCAAAAGTATAATAATTATTTTCAGCTCTGGAAGTTATCTATTTAATAGAAAATTCAGAACTATTTTGTACTATTCACTTCCTATAAGCAGCACTTCATGGCTAACACTGTTTGAACATTTTAGTAAATGAAAACCAGGTCTAGTGAATGGTATCCTTGTCCATGGCAGGGAGGTTCGGAAGAGATGAGCTTTTAGGTCACTTCCAACACAAAGCAGTCCACAATTCTATGAAAATTATTCTTTCTCTTAATGTTGGGCCATGTTTAACCATTTACAAGACTGGGGCTAAAACTGGAGTGAGAAACTAACACCTTTTGACTCTTTAAAATACTCCTCCCTAATGCAAAGTAAGTAGCTGTTCATCATTTAGAGCTCTAAAGGCTATAAATAAAGCTGTGCATAGGCAAGAACACCCAACTTCTGATTGTAAAACCAATGCACCACATCAAGCTAGTTTTCCTATTTCTCTGTTGCTACAGACACCATTTCCAACAGACCAAGCTGGCAGTGAAGATGTTTGATATTTGACAAAAGGCATGGAACATTCCACAGCTCAGTCTGGAACAGGCAAAGAAGCTCAGAAGTCTTACACCTTACAACTTGATTTAGTACCAGCATACACATTGTCTTTCACATTTCACATTCTGTTCTGCCTGGCAGATTAACTCAGTTTTCTCTGTCTGTTGCTACAAGGGCTCTCAACAGCTGTTCCCACAGGAGGCCACCACCATAGCTGGTTGTAGTTATTTTTTGGTGGGAGAAAAGAGTTAACACACAGTAGGTGAGCCCCAGGAAAACTCTTACAGTGGTCTGAGCAAACAGTTGGAGACTTTTATTGATCCCACCAACAGTTATTTAAAATACAGGAAACAATCACAAACATGCAGCATTGCTCAGTGATGATAGGAGAAAGTGTTGTACATAAATAGATATTAAAGGATTAACTTTTAAATGAATTTCAGTAAGTTAAATGAGTTCTTAGTATAAAATAAAAAAAAAATAAAATAAAAGTTTTAACTAGTCCTTAAATTTCAAGTGAAGTGTGTGCATCTAAACTTTCCATTAATCTAATAAAAATACTTCCATGGAGGTTCTAATTTGTTTCTTTCATCTGTTTTTGTTGTTTTTCCCTCCTACTGGGCACACTTTTCTGAAAAAACCTTTACAGAAGATGCTGGACTTTAAATCCAACTCTGGAATTAGCAGGGGTTTGTCAGTTTGCTGGCAAATCCTCTGGGTGAGTTTACTGAGGCAACATCCAAGGCAAAGTACAAGGGGATGATACTAGAAACATTTGTGTGAAAGATTAGGGTGCTAAAACAACATCAGAAAATTCCGCTAACAAGGCAATTCCAGCACAAAAGGAAAACAAAGATTTCATTTGCGTCTGCTGCAGAGTTTCCAGATTTGCAGCTCTCTTACTATTGAGCCATCCAGAGGTGGCAAAACTCAGTGAATTAGACCCAAAGTAACTCCAAAGGCTGGGAATTTATATTCTAGGGTATAAATTGGGAGGTATTAAGCAGGCATTTGATGTACAAACACAAATAGCATAATCTCTCCATATTCTTCAGACAGTTGAATACATTAATGTAAGGCTAAAATTACTCCTGTTCCAAATCCTTAGTTTTATTAATTTTTATAAACTGCTTTAAATAAAGGTTACATTGAAAGACACAAAGTAATCCCCTCTGATCCCAGTTTTCATTTATATGTCTATCAGTGTTTTCAAGCTCTAAGGTTCCAAAGTGTTAGTTCTCATTTTAATACCACTATGGTAGGAGTCTGTAAATATTGCAGTAATATGAAAATGAGCTAATTTAATTTCTTAGGGAAATTCATGTATGAAGTTCCCTGTGGTTTGTAATTACCATAAAGTCAACAGTTTACATCAATGACCCAGTAATCAGCTACTCAGAACGTGAATAATTAATGAAAAAATGTTTTCAACGAGCTTGCAAATGGAAGACTCCTTGGAGTATGGTGAAACAGCCGTGCTGTGAGAATAGTGATGTGCAGCAGTGGAGCCTTTTATTAAGTACATATTTGTATTTTATCTCGTATTTTTCTAAATGTCTTCCCATTGATGTCAGTTCCACTGTACTAAATAAAGGCCAGAACCACCTTGGTGCTGTGAATTATGGCAACACCAAAGAGTGAAGGGCACATCCTGAACATCCTGACACCTGCTGTTGTTGCACTGTCCACAAATAAAACCATTTTGTTTTTAACACTTCAGTGTTGTCAGAAAGAGTCTAGGAGACAAGTTTATACTGAAGTCCTGCAACGAGGAAGAATTATACCATTAATCTTTTCTGGCATGTCCTACACATGCTATCAATGCGTCAGCAGTAAAAAGATGGGCTGGTTTTTATTATTTCACTGTATTTAAGAAATATTTTAATATAAAAACACAGGAGAAAACTCTCACTTCTGCAACAGTCATTGCATTATCAATCCTTATATGATTAAAAGCTGCTCATTAATTTAAACCTGCTGCTAAACTGCTCATGGAATGACAGCCAGTGACATTCCTGGTAGCACAACATAACATTGGTCATTGTCTTTGTGATTCCCACAGTTTAAAATCCATTTTCACATTCACTTTCTGAATATGCCCCAAAATAATCTAAAGGAATTAGGCAGACCTCAGTGAGATCTTCTTATTGACATTTTTGTTGATCAATGCTGGCTCTACTAGAATTGGAATCTACAGATCAATTCCCTTATTAGATTCGTTCTCAGTGCTGCCATGATCATTTTATCACAGAAGCTGCTGCCATCAGATGCTGCTTTATCACTTTATAATGGGATAAGCTGAAGCTTTCCTCTGGCATATAACTGGAAATGATAACTGTCTGAATTGTAAATATTTCTTTCACAGCTTTTCAAAAATATCCTAATTAAATACATTTTAAAACAGTTTTAAAAACTGTTTTCAACTGGATTTACTTAAGCAGCAATAATCTTTGTCCTCAAGAAAATTCCAGTTCTCAAGGTGTTAAGCAAACCCCTAACACTGAAGACTGCCCTATTAATCACTTTCTTCTTGCTGAGCCTACAAGCCAGATGACAGAAGAAAGGAGGCTCAGAATGAAGATATGACAGAAAAATCAAAATGGTATCAGGAACAGTGGGAGCTTTATATGGGCACACAAACACACGTGCAAACACTCCAAAATAGCACACATAATACATACACATGGTTTGTCACAAGTATTTCATCTGGTTTTGAAAATATGCAGGGATGTGGTATTTTTAGTGAGGGTGGTGTTACAGCTCCTGTTGAGAGAGGAGTTCATCACATTAATTTAACTCTCCTATAAAATAAATTAGCTTTTTTATGGCCAGGTTGAACTACAGGGCTATGATTGTTATGTATTGCTACAATCTAAGTCTTAATGGCATTTCAGCCCTGTGGTGGTCAAACAGAAACCATTTCAAACCTTCTAAAGGCTATTAAAACATGTGCAGATGTCTGGAAAATTAATACTATTATCTAACACTAACCTTTTGCCTGTAGGAGGAAAAGGAGAGAGAAGGCTCAGGGAAGATGTTTTAGATCAATACACGGCAACCCAGGAGGGCAAGCTCTGTTTCACAGGGAAGTTCATTGGCTGTGAACGGGGGATTCAAGTGAGCAGATCCATCCTTATTTGGATTTCACTGAAAGCACTCATTTACTCAAACAAAAAAAAACCCAAAAAACTTAAGAGAGATTGGCATCATTTTTACAATCCTTCCTCACTGCTGTTTCCCAAGGTCCAGCAATCTAGACGTAGGAAAGATTCATTCATTTAAATGACAAGAGCATGAATTTGTCAAGGTTAATGTTGAACAAAGCATATTTTCCTTGCCTCAGTATTATGCATTAAAAAGTTTCTCCATTCCTCCTCCCTCTTTTTTTTTTTTCCTTTCTTTTTTCTTTTTTTTTTTCATGTGTGTAATACTGTTGAAATGTCATGTGGATTGAAAGGAGTTTAAAAGTAGGAGAGGAGTTGCAAGAAATACTCTTGTTGTTAGTTTAAGGATTTTACATACATATTTTCTCCCCAACTCTAATGCATTGTTTTTGCCTCTGACAGAATAATTTCTAATAAAAGAGACTTTTTTCTTGAATACCTGGATACAAGTTATGTGATTCCTTTTCCTCAAAGCACTTATAAGTATGATTTAGAAAGAGTAAGTGGGTTGATTCCCAGCTGCTAGGAATTATTGGATTCATTTCTCCTACTGAAATGAAAAGAATTTCAGCCAGAACAGGAATTACCCCAAGCTTTTACTGCTGTTCAGAAACAAAGGTTCTAGAGGGTCATAAATGTGCATTTCCAGTGGTGTTTCATTCTTGAAAGTCCCAAATCTGACCCCAGTATCTCCAGATGGCACTTCAAGTTCTTCAAGGTTTATCCTGATACAGAATCCTAGGGCTTTGTGTGGGACACAGCACAACTCTGGACACCTGGTAATCTCAAGAAGCATTTCAAACCTTGGCTGTAGCCCTCTGGAATTCCACCAACCTACTCTGGAGTGACGAGAAACCATGGAAGGATCTCCCCATCATCCTGGCCATGCAGGCCAAGTCAGGCTGAAGCGCAGGTGAGGAGGGAGAGCTGGTGCTGGAACCAGCAAGGCGGGTGCATGGGTGGCCTGAGGACACAGCCCTGCTCAGCTGCACCTCCCTCCTGTTGCCCCAGGCAGCAGGAGCACAGGAGATGGAAAATGAGAGATGCCAGCCACTGCTCCTGGCCTGAGCTCTGCTCCTGGAAGGAAAGGCACTGTGCCCTCCAAGCATTATTTAGGAGCTGAACTCACCTTGGGAGGGCTGGGCTAGGGCTGTCATGGGATGGCACAGAAAGTCCCCTCTCTCACCCTGCAGCTAGAGGCACACTGGCCCAGGCTGGGAGTTTTACCTCTGGCTCAGGTGGCTGAGAGCTGCACAACCTCTCAGCAGCTGTGTCTGCTCAGAAGAAGCTGTATCAACCAGCTCTTGGATAGGAAGATTGTGAATTGATGCTTTCTTCACTGTGGATAAAAGCAGGGCTTAAGGATGTATTATATAGGAATTTCAGAAGGGATCAGCTGCCATACTGGCAGTAGCCAGATTCTTAGAAGAGCTCAGCACAATGCCTGAGCACTTGAAAGTCTGGTCCCATGTGAATGAAGGACCTGAAGACCTAAATGAAAGGTTAAATCCATTTGTTATTCCCTCGGGAACAAGTGCCAGGTGAAGACTAGTGACAGGGCAGAGAGTACCCATATTTCTAATTATTGTCAAGATCTCCTAGGGTTCATTTAGTCAAATAAATCTAAGTGAGCCTCTAAAACACAATGCTGATTCATGTTCACACTTGCAGTATCTATAATTCATAATAATTGTGTCTAGACCTGTGTCTGTGCCTGCATCTACTGTACAGGAAAAGTACACATGGCTTATTTAGAGAAAAACAATTAATAATAATAGAAACTTTTTTTAAAAAAAAACAAGATTAAGCATTTCTGCTTTTAAAATATAACTGATTATAAAAATTTAGGATCAAAACACTACAAAATTAAGTAGGTCTTTTCTGAAATTGTATACCAGAAAGATGAGCTGAAGAGTGGGAGTATATTTGAGATTTTTAAAGCACTGCTATTAATTCATGATGCCATTACTTTGGCAGTCTGTTTTCCATGCTTCTAATGCAGGAAGATGGAGCTTAATTCATAATGTTGAAGATGCCCTTGTGATGCACACAGGACACAGACAAATCACTGCCCCTTCCTGCACCCAGACATCGCTCAGTGACTGATGGAACACAGCCTGCCCACATCTAGAGAAAGAAAGGAGCAGGCATACAGAGTAGAAATGAAAAAAATACAGAAAACCTCAAGCTGTCAATATCACATTGTTAAAGATTTAATGACAAAGGTAACTTTTCCTTTCAGCTCGTCCTTATCAAGAGAGATGCCCAGATGGTGATTTAAGAGTTAAGGCACTAATGGACTCTTCAGTTTCACTGAGCACCTCGTGCTGATTTTATCTCACAATACAGTATTTCACATCCTCAGCGAAGTCTACAGAGATTTAGTCAATAGTGCCACGGCCTTTGGATGAGAATTTGAATCTTACCAGTATCCAACCCATCATTAAAGAAGATAGGTCATTTAGGAAACAAAGGAGAGCATTAGTAAAATTCAATACTAAAAGATGGTGTTGGATCTGTAGGTGTTTTATGATTCATTATGAGTAACGTTTTATTCTAATTATCAACTCTTTCCTCTACGAGCAGTATCTGTAAGAATATACAAAAAAATTATAATGTATATCACAGGAAAATTGTTTTTTTCCATAGCAGATGGCAACAGAAAATACCTTTTGAGTAATCTTATGTGCTTCAACCCACTTAGCATAATGTTAGTTTGTTTCATTTGATGGAATGCGTAATTTTACATTACTAGCAATTCACACTGGTCTGATATAATCTGAACAGTTTAAATGTTATGAAGCAGAGCACTTATTGGCACACCTATTTCTCAATAAAAGAGCCATGATTCTGTATTGCTTCACATCTTCAAAGTGCTGTACTTAAATAACAGTAACAAAACCACAGTAATAAAGTAAAATATAAATGAGGTTTTATAAGTATTGAGTGTAATAACAGATGAAATTAATCTATTATTTGTTTCATATGTGCTTTTGCATAGTTATCTTTTCTTCAAATCTCAAAGTTTTAAGAAAATAAAAATGAACTACATACTTAGCTCCATTAGTGCACTAGAAAGAAAATCATAGATCTGTAATAATAAGGGTTATAATTCCGTAGTGCTTTAGAATTTCAATAGATTCCCACTTTAGCACAAGACAGAGCCCTTTAAATCTTTGAATTAATTTTATACATTCTTTTAGTATTCAATTTGAGAGTTACAGAGTGTGAAATATGCACCATGACGAGAAAACAATTAACCTGCACACCTGTTGTTTGAGCACACTGCATTTAAGCAGGACTTGCAGTAGCTACTATTTTATCCCACTGTGAAATCCAAAATGGGGGAGGCTTTAAAAGCTGACCTGATGATGTGAACTTGCACTTTTATATGTAACATGTGGCTTGTAGGTACTGTGATAACATTAAAACAAATCCATGTTAATTTTTGCTGTCAGAATGTCCATGAGAAAGATTTTTTTTCCATTTAGAAAGGAAATCTGAACGAGTCACTCTTTACTTAAATACAACTATATAGTAAAATAAATCAATTGCAAACTGCAAAACCAGAGACATATCAGACAACACATGGATGTGTTGGTCACACAAAATATAGACACATGAGTAACTCAGTTTTCACTAAGTTCACAGCCAGTCTCTAAGCAGCCTCTGTACTCACACTTGACCATTTATGCAGGGATTCATATGGAAAGTTGCTAATAAATCTTGTTAATATATTCAATAAACAGAAGAGGCTGAAAGAGCAGCCACAATTTAAGCATTGCTGTAGGTTAAATATAATTGCATGGGTTAAAAAAGCATGACTTTTTAATGTTTATTATAACAGGGAAGGTTTGAAAAGGAATACAACAATATTCTTTCATACAGCAGAATTCCTTCCTTTTTAAAATTTATTCCCATATGGAATATACACAATAAATGAAAAAACATGAACAAAATCCTCATACTTAATTATTCTGCCCACATACTTACTTAGGGTTTCAAATTCCATATTGGATTCTTACCATCATGTGGATCATCACTGATAATAAAAATCTATGCACAGAATAAGAACTGTTGGTTCACTCAGTGTCAGTTGCTTGTTTTTCTTTGTCTAAAAATTGGCAGTAAAATCTCACTTTTGTTGTCCAGGTCTGTCACATCAGTACAGCCCCACCATTTTCCTGACATGTGCTTACTATGAAATACTCTCTTTGCTCTTGAATAATGCCTTTACATTTCTTCAAAACTTAAAAAATATTGCCCTCCTCAATCAAAATCATTCATAAATACTTCACCAAGGATCACTTGTGGCTTTCCTGAAGATTATTTGCTCATTTGATTTGCTGGTTTCACTATCACTGTAGGAATTTATTTTCATCAGGATAATGGAAAAGGCTTATTTTTAAACTTGGTAGGTGAAATTTATCTATTTAAAATTGTATCACAGAACGTCATGTTTGTGTTGATGTGGAAAGCCTTTCAGTGGTTTTCTGTAGAACCTTTCCAGGCCAGTTAAAGTACTTGGACAGAGGAATGCTGAGCAGCTGAGGGTAATTTTCTCTTTAAAGCATTATCATGCCCATCAGAACTACATGCCCTGGGAGCTTAAGTTAATGTTTTGATTTTGTTTGAGAGCAAACTGGTAAGAATTGAATTGCTGAAATAAGGGACAGCAGTCTGACAAGAAGGTAAATCACTAAAACACAAATTACTGATGGAGCAGGGCTATCAGGCTGGTTGATCTAAGTCCCTCATAATAAAATACTGTTCTCCACTGACCCTCTCACTGTGCTTTGCTTTAGTTTGATCTGTGGTGAGGGATCTTGCCCTACCTCTCCTCTCATTCCACCATCTATAACAAACATTTTTGTGTTCCTCTATCAGCCTGCCTATCTGGGAGCTCCTTCCAGGGCTGCATATCAGATACACCATCAAGTTCTTTCAGGTATTGTGCTGCTGCTGCTGTGCATTCAAAACTAGGAATCATATGGCTCAGGGAGATTACATGGAGTTTCTCCAGAAGGAGAATGTTTCCTTTCCTTCCCTCATCACTTATATTTTTGGTCACCATTCATCTAACCAATCGACTCTCCTAAATATTTTATCTCTGTAATATTTCTTCAGCATGTATTTGGCCCTGCAAACAGGGAAAGTTAGAAATATGGTTTGTAATGTATTATTACATGTTGATGATTTAAACTGAGATGAAATACAGACTTTCAAAGTTTTGTATTTCTGTCTTCTTGGATGTTATTATTGGTGAGGGAGGACATGGAACAAATAGTAAGTAGATAACATTTTACTGAGATAATGTAAAATTGGAAACATCACCATCCTCACATGAAGAATGTTCTTTAATTTCTTCTTAAAAGTATCAAAAAACTTGAGTATCCCATACTGGATCACTGTCTTGATTCCTGATATAGAGAAATCATTGATTTCTGATATACAGAATAATTTCTCATGGCTACAAGGCTGGAAGCTCAAGAAGATCCTGGGGTAGGACCTTCATGACAGTAACTGTGCACTTTGGTAACATTGACCTGGAGGAATCAATCCAGCAGGGCTATGACCTGAAATCTTTTGTGAACCATAAATAAAATCCACTCCTACTTTTCTTAAAAGGGGTTCTACTAGCAATGTAATTCTTGGATAAAGGGTAATGTTCTAGTTTAAACTTAATATATCTCAAACATGCTGTACATTTATGCAATCACCTTCTTTGTTGATACAGCCCTGGAGATTGCCTTAACTTGTAAGCAGAATTCAATTACTGCTGAAGAAATTAGCAGATCTGGAATTAATTTCTCCTTCAAGCCACCAGCCCTGATTTCTGAGTAAGGAAATATTCACTACAGATGCTGCCACACCTTATTTATGTTTATATGTTTATAGAGGATAAAAGGACAGACTTTGTCCTGGAGCTGGAACTTTCCTGAAGATTTGCAGAAAGGAGTGCCCTGACAATCTGATGGATGCAGAGGAATAAATGTGAAGTAAGCAAATAAGCAGGTCAGCTGCAGGACTTTCACAACTTTATATACAATTTGCTGATTTGGTATCAAGTTTTCCTGCTCCCTCGAGAGCCTGCAGGCACCTGAATTCTGTGAGAAGGAAATTCTACTGCTACTCGGCATATATGACATATACAACAATCCACTTCCTGAAATGTACTTTGGAATGCTGACAAACTGTTCCCTGGCAGTGTGTGACAATCTTCAGGTTTAATTTCAAACCCTCAAACACCTACTCTCTGAAACACTTAAATATTACACCACTGCTGTAAAGAAATGCAACTTCACTTTTAACCTCCTGCATTCAGACTTCATCATGTCTAACGATGTCTGCACCAGAGGTCAGGCTCTGAGCCCAGACATTCCATCTCCTTTTGTCAGGTCTTAGGGCAATTAAGTGCCCTCTTCTTCTTCCCATATATAACAATGTCGTTGGTGCAATTTACCCCTTCCTGCTAAGTTGTGCAACTGCTTCCATCACAGTCTGTACGGCCACGCTCTGTCTTGTACATCAGGGCAGAGCTGGCAGGTTATTAACAGGGCTCATACCACTGCAGTCATCACAAAGTAATTATTATTTAACCTGAGAATTCAACACTCTGTGCTGTAGAATTTTAAACAAAATTTTAGGTGTAAAATTAAACAGTGTGGATGGTCCACGAGTAATAAAGATAAGTAATTTAGCCAGTGAAACACAAGGAGAAAATAGATGCTTTAGGAGACATCCCTGCTTGGTTCTGGGGTTGATAAAGTAGAATTTTTATGATGGAAATAAAATGGCAATGAAAATACAGTTTAAGATCAGGGATACTGTAAATCTTATGATTAGAAATATTATCCTATACTTTCCCAACTATGAAAATTTTATTACTTATTTAATCAAATAAATCAACTCAATAAATTTTTCTACATGCCACTTTTTCATCCCTTTTCACTGAAAAATCCTGCATGGTTTATAAAAAACCCCAGTGACAACAAATTTCTGGGTGAGAAGTGAAAGCAGGACTTCTCCCAAGGGAACAATTCATCTAGCAAACATCTTGAATTTATGTAGACAGAGCTATATAATATAAAAAAAAAAATAAATAAAAAGGGATATTTATAAGCAGGCAACCCCTGATCCCTGTGTTATCCCTTCAGCATCCTCCTCTATATCAGTTCCACAGATTTGTCTCTTCACTTTTAATTGGTTTGCCTCTACTCAGTTTTAAATCTTTGACTATTATCCCCAACTCTTTATCCCACTTGCAGATGAAGTACAAGGAAGGTCACTAAAATGGAGTTCCTGGTTTTCTTTCCCAACCCCTCTTGCTATGACAGGCAGAACTAAATATCTTTTTAGCAACCACATTAACAGAGGAAAATGAAGGCTGCTTGGACAGAAGCTACTCTTTTCTGCTAGGTTTTAACTATAACTCTTCCTCTTTCTCAGATGGTGCTGACACAAAACACTTTTCCAAGGCTTCATCATTTTAAAAGAGTTGTTTCAGAGAGATTTTCTGAATATTATAAAATAACAATAATGAGAAATGGTAATCAGCCTTCTCCTTATTTATCTATTCTAGTACTGCCTCTGTAAATCACACACTTCAGCTACAAAGAATGTCCCCAGAAAGAGAGGGTAGCTCTTAAAACTGTCTACAGTATCAGAGGTGAAGAGATAAAAGCCTGAATTATCTTTTTATCCTCCTAAAAATTTGCATCAGAGACTGCATTACTTATCTTTTCATGACAGGAGTGACACAGCATCCGTGTCACTCCCTGCAGACACCAAAATTCCTGGTAGTAAAGAACTTACATGGCCACAAACACAATCACAATATCTCAACACACATTGCTTCAAAAATGCTATTAAGCCCTTCAACTTCATAAGCACTTACACTTTTTATAAATGCATGAAAAAGTAATAATTTTAACACCATTTCTGCAGTGCAGGATTCCTGAGGCAGTCATAAAAGCTGTACTACACGAATTTAATTTATTTTTTTAATTGGTAGCAAAATTAGTGTTTCTTTTGAAGTGTGTGAGAAGCAGGAGCAAAACCAACACAGTGCAATTGGTATGGTGTGCAGGCAATTACTCTGCAAATTCAAAACACTTGTACCAATCCATTCACTGGAAAAAAAATGTGAATGATCTGATTATCTAAGACATATGAATCATGTGTTATTTGCTTGCAATCATACACAAAAAGACCTAGGGCAATGGTGAAATCTGCACTTATCTTTAAATATTGTCTTAAAAAAAAAGAAACCTATGCTTCTGCTGAAATTTGAGAAGTCAAAATGTTTATGGTTTAAAAATAAGTTTACTCTGTAATACAAGAGTCTCCTAATGTCAAATATGGAATAATTTTATGGTAATATACAATGAAATCAGAGAGGCTGATATGCAGAAAAGGCAGCTAACATTACTTATTTTTAGCTTGTGCCCTCTACCATGACATTCTTCAAAATCTGTAATTTCTTTCACTTAGTGTGGCTACTCCTAGGATGAGATCAGCATTAAATAAAACTGAATTGTACTGTATCAGAGAGTATAGAAAAGGTGAAATCACTCCATTCCTCCACCCCCAGTTAGCAGAATTTGCCCATTCCCTTGATTGGGGTCATAATCTAACAGGAATGTCCTTAAGCACATATAACTTTTCTGTAGAGTGACACATTTAAACCAATATTTACCTCCTGCTCTAAATTTGGGCTGTGTGCACTTCCAAGAAGACATAATGCAAACTGTTCTTTAATTTTATGCAGGCACACAACAGTATTTGCTCAATTTCAGTCCTAAGAAAACATCCTTCTTCAGATGTTGCATCTCAGGCTGCAAGATCACAGACTACACAAGCCTTTTATTCCACTCTGGAGTATAATTAGAGGATAATTAAAATTCTGGAAACTCACAGATTTCCTGTTTTGTTTGGTTTGCATATTTTTTTTGTAAAATAAGACATATGAAGTGTTTTAACAGAAGTTCTTCCTTTTCTAACGTACACTGCAACTTGTTCTCTGCTTTTTTTCACTGAGTGGGTTAAAACATTTTGATAGCAAGAGAACAGACATAGCAGCAAATTTTTCCCCAGAGAGATCTGGACTTTCTGAATGAACTTAATTCCCTTTTGTCCTCAGCCAATAATGTCAAATCAAGCAAAAAGGCGGGGGAAAAACGTCTATGTGCATTAGTTCCTGCCAAACTGTGTGAGAACAATGATGTAAAATAGTGTGAATCCCTCAGGAAATTGTGTTAGATCATTTGGCTCTTTCTTCCACCTGGTGCAGGTTCATCTCTTTCAAATTTTTTTCAGAGCTGTTGCAAAATCCAGTTTCAAGGATCTCAAGTCAAAGTGTTGATCCCACTTTTCAGATGGTATCTAACCTCTGTAGCATTCCCAGAATAACCCGGTTTTATTGTTGCCACACAAGGAATTGGGAATAGGAACTGCATCTTTAATAATGAATGGGCAGCGTGTGACTTCTGTGCAATCTAACCCCAAGCTGACATCAGCTGGAGTCAGACACTTTGGAAACAGGGAAAAGGAAGAAAAAGCTCCCCCAAACCAGGAAGAAGGAGCAGTTGATGAGATTGTCAAAAGCAGAAGCGAGCAGTGAAGATCCACGCTGGGGTGGATGTGTCAAAACTCTGAATGGATAATGATAAATCAGTCCTCTGTACAGGGGTCTATGAAGGATGAAATGGGAAAGGAAGCAGGGGACAAGGGACAGGAAACCAGAAGAGAGAAGGTCCTGACCTACAAATCAACACAAAATCAAGAGACAGAACAAGAACCTGAGGACAACTCAAGAACACAGATCCCTGTGATGGTGACCTAGCACCACCCTGCCTGTGCTTTAGAGCTCCTCAGTAAGTACAGCTATTTGCCCTCAGCCTGGAGATTCCCTTGCCTTTAACAGCAGCTGTGAGCAGACTGTGCTCCTGCAGAAAAGCCAGCCCACCCTGATGAGAGTCAGCAGCCTTCAGCTGCTGGGCAACAGCTGGGCCAAATTTTCCTCTGAGTTACAGATGGAGAACAGTGAGGGTTTAAGATATACATTTAATATCAGCTATGTAGCTGGCAAAGTTCTAATTAGTCCTCATTTGCTGTTCTCCTAGCTCATGGTCAGATTTATTGGAACTTCTGCACAGCAGCTCTACAAAAGGATGACAAAGCAATGGGTTCATTCACAATAACAGACGTTGCCAAATGAAGGATACTGAAACATCTCTTGGTATTCCAGAATGGCAAATGAGTGAGACGTGGATCAATTGGCTTCTCAGCTATATCCTCCCATAAAACATTGGCAAAAAAAACCCCACTCTAAGCCTGTGAAGATGTGCTTAAACCTTTGCAAGTAAGCTGAAACCAGGACAGTATCACATATGGCAAAAGTTAAATAAATGGGCTGTCTTCTCACAGGAAATTACACTGTTCACCATCAAGCAGGATGTTAAGGAATACGAGCTTCTCCCCTGCAGAGGGATAATGAACCCATATCATTCCATTTATCATAGCAAAGAATGACCTAAAAGAGTAAGTTACTCTGCAGGTATGCTCCTCTCTCCAGATTTGCACGCAATATCAGAGCTCACTGGTGCACATTTTCAGTTTCAATGGGATCAGAGGACAGATAACAGATATTTTCTAATATATTAAATCTATCAACTGCCATTTCCCACTTACTGACATAGCCTTGAAAAGAAGTATTTTATAATTTTAAGAAATATAAAGCTCATGACTTGCTTCCTGCAAAGGCTGTTTCCTACCTGAAGGAGGAGGTCAGAAGCTGGTTTGACTTTCTGCTGGAAAAGCACACTTAAAGTTCGGTTCTGTTGTTCCAAATCAAAAACTCTCATTTTTAGCTTTATACATTCCTCCCTCAGACCCTGTAGCATGAGAGAAAACAGTAAGATTAGAAAGCAGGTAACAGAATCACATAAAAAGCTCTGATGTCAGATACCAAAAACTAAACACACAACTTTTAAAGTAGTATAAATTGGAAAAATGTGCTGCTTCATTTTCTCTGCTTGTTTGATCATCCATTATAACATTAAAGAAAATCTTGTCATGACAAACAGTAACTACCTGGCATCTCCTTTCAGAGTTTCCTGTTAGCATAAAAATGACTTTGCTAGCAATGTGTTCCACTTGGCAGCTGACAAAAAGCATAAAGCAGCAATTAATATATGAATATTGTAATAAGCAGGAACTAAGTAA
Organism: Cyanistes caeruleus; assembly: GCF_971803275.1. Classification (NCBI taxonomy): domain Eukaryota; kingdom Metazoa; phylum Chordata; class Aves; order Passeriformes; family Paridae; genus Cyanistes; species Cyanistes caeruleus. The sequence continues at coordinate 34,367,401 of NC_141707.1, forward strand.
AATGCATAAGCTATACCAAACCAGGCAGAAGTTCAAAGTGGCATTTTTTGCCTTCAAGGTGCTTCAAGATCTGAAGTCTGATCCCTCCCTTGCTTTTTCTGGAACAACCAAGTCACCACTGCTGTGCCTGATGTGGATGTGCTGCCTCTTCCCTGACATGCCAGGATGTGCCCAGGTGGGCAAGAAGGCCAGTGGCATCCTGGATTAATGAAAATACAGCAGGACCAGTGCAGTGATCTTCCCTCTGTACTGGGCACTGGGGAGGCCACACCTCAGGTGCTGCGTCCTGCTCTGTGCCCCTCACTGAAGAAAGACATTGAGGGGCTGGAGTGAGTGCAGAGAAGGGCAGTGGAGCTGGGGATGGGTCTGGGGCACAATTCTCATGAGGAGCAGCTGAGAGAGCTGGGGGTGTTTAGCCTGGGAGAAAAAAGAGGCTCCTTTCACTCTACAACTCCCTCAAAGGATGTTCTAGCCAGATGGGGGTTGGTCTCTTCTCCCAAGTAGCAACTGATAGGGCAAGAGGAAATGAGAGGAAATGGCCTCTGGAATGGCCTCCAGGAGAGTTTCAGGTTGTATTTCAGGAAAAATGTCTTATGGAAAGGGTTGTCAAGCATTGGAACAGGTGGTGGAGTCGTCATCCCTAGAGGAATTTAAAAGCTGTGGGGATGTGGCACTTGGGGACATCGTTTGGTGGGCACTGGGTTAATGGTTGGACTCAGTGGATCCTTCCCAATACAAGCAATTCTATGATTCTATGAAAAAGATATAAAATTGGACATTAGAAGCAGAGGTGGAGTGTAAAACCAGTCAAGCCAATAATGCCTTTCAGACACAGGTAATTATCTATCTGTCTGTCTGTCTGTCTATCTATCTTCAGTGAAAAACCTGCTTTTCCTGGTCACCTGAAGGAACACAGGATTCTGTCAGAGAGAGGATTTTGGAGACAGTGCAGAATCTGACACTGAGCTTCTCAGCATAATTTGTGCAGCAGCCCATTTTGGGGTAAGAGAGCTTCACAAACCAGGAAAGTTAGTCTCCTGATAAAGGTTACATGTAAAAATAATAAGCTGCAGCCATATTTTGGTTGGCTTGTTTGTTTTTTATTTTAAATCTCCAAAATACTTACCCTTATTTAATTTTAGAACATTTGCTGCCCTGTGGTATTGCCTAGCTCATATTAGTTTCCACCATATGAAGGTGGAGAAGCAGGTCTCAGAACCCCCAAACGCTGTCCTGTCAATACCATTAACAACATGATGACCTGGCTTGATGAGAAAACAACTCAAGAGGTGAAAACTCTAGTCAGATGTAACTTAACTTCTTGCCTACAGTTGCTCTAACCTCTGCTGTAACCAGCACTGAGGTTATAAGAGGTGAACACACAATAAAATACGTTCATCTTGAGACTCCCAGAAAACTGTAAACATCTTTTTATGCATATGTATCAGATTTTATGAATACTGGATGAATGCAGTTATTTTCTCCTGGTGGTTTTATAACATTTGTTTTAGGTGGCTGTCAAGTGGCTGTTCAGTTGAAATTGCAAGAGCCTTCCAACACAATCTTCAAAAAATCTTGAGGCCGATGATTTGTAAATTCTAAATGATTTCTAAAACCGTGAAGCTTTGTTTCCTGTCAGTGAGACCTCTTGTCCCTGGTCTTGCACAAGGCAATCTCTATTAGGAATAGAGATTGCAAGCATCAAGACCCATCATTATCTGTCTGTCACAAATCAGAGAATTTAAAACTGAGCCTTGGCTGTTACAACAGTGCTTAACATTTCAAGACTACTAAGGGCACTGAACAGGAAAAATGATTCACAGAAACTAACGGTGTAGAAAAAAATTAAATCTTAGCAAGACCTCTGCCCAAAAGCTTCCTATTTCACAGCTTTAAAACCATAAGATTTATGTTTCAAACTTTAGAATTTCTGTAAAAAAAGTGAAATATAAGATAGTAGATTACCCACCCAGATGCTATAAACCCTGCCAGTGGTAATGCCACACATAGCCCGGAGGAGAAATGAGGTACATAAATGTAGCAGTATTCTGGCAAAATAAAGTCTGAGTTTAGAAACTTGAAGTCCTAAAATTACCAATTAATACAACTATCAAATGTCTGAAGCATATAATTCCTCCCCTGTGGGCAAAACAACTAGCTATTAAGGTAGCAATCTCTCAAATATTTAAAGGACTCCTAGGGTTTCAGTATAGTGAGCATCTCTGATGTCTGAGCATCTCTGTAGTCTTGCTTTATCTCTTCAGTGTGAACAAGACTCGCTCTTCTCCAAAATGGGATCCAATGCCCTCTGTAGAGGTTCCAGAAAAACACTGCTCTCCCTCTGAACATGCTTCTTTCTGCTTTAATTAACACTTAATTCACTTATTGTTATTTAATTGATGAAAATGGAGAAATAGTTTTCATACAGATCCCAGAGTAAAAAGAGAAATGTCCTGAATAGACTCCTATGGAGGAGATTACAATGCAAGAAGTAGATACACAGGTCTCAAAATGATTTTATTAAATGGTTTATCTCCAGTTTTAAACTGCTAATCCAGGTCTTACATGGAAAAGAAAAATTTAAAAAATCCAGTTCTCAGCAGTCCAATCAGCTCATGTTATATGAGAAGTCTTTGGGTGGAAGGAGAAAGAATGGATGTTTTCAGTATTATAGCATACAGGTTTGCCTCAGTTAATTTTGTTGGATGTCTGACTTCTTAAATTTCCTAGAGGCAAAATTTTCTATTAGTAAGTGGTAGAAAATCCATAGAATTTTGCTACATAAAATTGTGAAATTATTCTGCGTGGCTAACTCAGCACAAATTCAATTTAATGTAGTTTCTCCAGTCACATCAAGAAAAAGTCTTTCATGTTAGAGAAATTCTATATGTATTGTAACAAATTACATACTTGAAAAGTGAACGTTTAAGACTGTAATTCCATTTCAAGGATTCAGTGACATTGATAAATCACTCAAGCTTTGCTCACTCAATTTGTGTCACCAGAATCTCTCAGTGGGATCACAATCTTTCCACATCCCAGCAAGTACACGGCGCTTTACTCGTTACATTACAGCATGCACTTAATTTAAGTGAAAATTAGTCCTTGAGGGATGATTTCAAATTCACAGCAAAGCCCACGCAGTGTGTGCTACTGTACAGAATCACTCTTCTCCCTTTTGTGAAAGCTCTCAGCTTTTCTTCCAGCCTTGCTCTGCTCCAGAGGTGTGTTATCTCTCTGTGGCATGACTGACTCTGTCTCACTGCTCAGCTCTATGACAGTAGATTTATCTGTTTACCAGCTACTATTTGGGTTCTGATATCTACCCTTCTGGGACTGGTGTGAGGAGTGCAATTTCCTCTCTATTGTACACTATTGTGTTCCTGTCTTTTCTCATAAAAGGACTTATATGAACGGTGTCAGGAGCACTATAACAGTTAATATTCATTAGCATTTGGAAAAGTACCCTCTTTCCTCTTTCTATGGATATTAAATTAGCTGTTATTACTCAGTAATAGGTAAGCAGCTGTTAAATCCCATCAACCCTAAATAAATCACTTTATTAAATGTATTCGGATCTGGTTTTATTGTATCCTTAGGAACTCCTTGGTTCCTATGGGTTTGGAAGGATTAATTACTGAGGAAGCATGTAGTCATCAAAATGTCTTTGCAAAGGAAATCAGGAAGCTCCTCTTTCCATCTGGGAAACAATCAAAATATTCCCAAACTGGAGATTAATATATTGAGATTAACCCTCTGGTGAGTATTTCACCATATATGGTTTTATAATTCAAAATGTGTGTGAGGTTTTCGTGTATATTAAAATGAGAAAATTCCTCAATTTCCATTTAAACTGTATTGAAACACATATTTGGGACTTTTTTAGAAAATACTTCAAGATGTATTTCCAGCAGGTGTCACAGGAACAGCTCTGATGATGCACAGACCCTACTCCTACGTGTAAACAGAGGAACACAGCGCAGACAGCAAACCTCCCTGGATGTCATGGCTCACACAAATCAACTCTGAGCTGCAGCACTTCCAACTGCTGGAAGGCAGTATCCCTCTTCTAGAGTAAAAACCTTTGTTGTGCATCTAAAAATCATGAGATGAGCAATGATACTTTAAATGCTGCCTATCCCCTCTTTCTGCCCCCACTCTTCCCTTTGCAGGGAGTGTTCTGGGTGATGTCCTGCTGGGTGGAACAATATCCATAAAGGGAGGCTTTGGAACCAGTCCTCAAAAATTATTTGCATCTCAAATACTTTTTTTGTATGTGGCAAGAGTTTTTTTGATTATTTTAACTTGGTGTTTCTTGCTGCATTTTAAGAACATTATTACTTGTCCTGTCATTGAGGGTAGACAAAACAGTTTATATTCTTCTTTGCACTATCTGCTTTAAAAGACTACATTTATGTCTCTTTCCGAATCATCTTTTAAAAACTAAATGATCCAAAGCATTTTAATAATGCCACATCCATCAAGTGGTCTAGACCTCACAAAGGATCATTCCATGAATATTGAAATGCTCATAGCTTATTGTTACAGAACTTTGACTTTTGTTTGCCTTTCCCTGTTTCCTCCCCCTGACAAAAGGAAATAATGGAATTGTGTTTAACTCAAAGACCACTTCAGAAAACCAGAACTTTAGACATGACTTGATGCAGAACAGATGTAGAAGCCACAGTAAATCTTTTCATTATGCCAGGTTTGCAATTATCCTACAAGTATTTTTCCTGCTCAGTACTTCCCCTGCTTACTGAATGTGTGAACACAGTTTAAAAATGGATATTATTTAAGAATATATATATATATATCTTCAAATAAACAATTAATATCTGCAAGCTTTAAGTTACACTGAAAATATCCAAATCACAACTTACCTTTTGAGTAAGTAGAGCCTGAACAACCTGATTAGCTACCTGAAAGAAAAAAAGTAAACAAATTTACATATCTTATCACGTGTGTGTATGCATAACAACACCTTTTTTTGTGGCCTGTCCTGGTTTCAGGTAGGGCAGGGTTAATTTCCTCTCAGTAGCTGTCACAGTGCTGTGCTTTGGATTCAGAATGAGAATGATGTTGGTAACACACTGATGATTTGGTTTTTTGCTAAGTTGTGTTTATCCTAAATCAAGGACCTTTTTTAATCTTGTCCCTTGCTCTGCCAGTGAGGATGTTCACAAAAGAAACTGAGAGGGAGCATTGCTGGGACAGGTGACCTGAACAGACCAAAGGGAAATTCATGTGTCATTCCAAAGGGAATGACGTGTGATATAAACTGGGGGAGTTGCCAGGAAGGAAACCTCTTATCTCAACATACAAGTTTTGTGCTGATTCTTCACCCCATTCTGTTGGATTTGAGCAAGTGGCTGTGTGGTGTTTCATCTCCATCTGGGCTTAAAACCATGACACCCAATGTGGGGCCCAAAGGGTTAAGGACAGATCCAACCAGAATGAGTTAAAGGATTGTTATAAACATTCACTGTATTGGTCTCACAGTTGCCAGTGGCTTTACACTCCACTTTCCCTCTACAGCCATCACTATTTCTAGTGTTTTCTTTATTTACTAGTTTTTCAATCAGATAATACCAGTAAGAAAACATGAAAACCACATCAACTGCTTCTGTGCTAGTCCTCATTATAAGCATAAGTATCAATTTCAGTGTGACATGAGGGGCATTTGGTTAACTTCTGTCATCTCTTCTTTGCAGTAAATTCAACTTTCACAGTTCTATATGTGGTTGGTGTGCATCAGCATGGACTGCATTCACTAGAGCAGATTTTTACCAACCAAGGATGGAGGCCTGAATGTTTTCATGAAGTTTAATTGTTTCTTGATTAAATATTGACAAAATGGTACATCTATCATGACAAGCAGAAACCATAAGGTGACACAGAAAATTAAAGTACCTACTGTCATCGAAATGTGGTTGGAATGCATTCACCGTACATGGCATAATTGACTTGAATGAGATTACACACCATTGATTTGCAGAACTATATATTCAACAGGGAATTTTTGAAGTTATTTATTTTATACTTCCTTTCTAATTTATATTTACCAGCAAGGATAGGAGCAGTGAGGTGGAAGAGGGAGAGAGAGAAAGACAGACTGAGGTAAGATTTTCTGTTGATGCTAACTTGAAGGTTCAACACCATATATGCACATGTTATCACACAATGTGATGATTTATTGTTTTGCTCCTGCATTTAGGCAAAGCAAGTAGAGAGATGTCTCTCTTAGATAAAAGAGAGTTTTGATTTGGTTTTGGTTTACAGAAATGACAGTAAAATTTATGCAGGTATCACTAAACTGCATTGATTATTTTTACTCTTGGCAAATTAAATAAAACCCCCCCCCACCACTGATGTAAACTCAGTTGGGAGCAAAGTTGGGAGCTAATTCACTTCTGTAAATAATTTACTTCTGCTAGATACAAAAGCTACACTTGATCCATACTCATAAAATTGCCTAGTAACAAATATATTTTCCAAACTGGCCCTTAACTTCAGGCAGCCTGTGAAACAGCGCTCCAAAAGAATAGCTCTATACATGATTTAACAGAAGACACAGACTAATATTAGAACAGTAATAACCAGCAGAAGTAAACATGCTAGGGTTTTGAAAGCCCATGTGCCTTGCCCTGCAGGCCCTCGGGCTCTCCATCCGACACTGTTCCTTCTGGCAGGTACTTTAAGGTCTGTTTGCTCTGCCTGAAAATTGAACAAACCATAGCGAATACATTATTTCTTTACTTTCTGACACGGAGTTACTTTACCAAGGAAGAACTAAAAGGCTCTTTGAAGTGTGCACTAGTCACTCACAACAGCATAGCCTACAAAATGACTCCTACAGCTTTACATATTGTACAGAGGAGCGTAAATGGCATAATATTCCAAACGGGAAAAAACCTGAACCTGCTGATGCATATATGACAAATTTTCCAGCTTTTGAGTGAAGATAGGTATCTAAATGGAAGTACCTGCCAGTGATACATAGCTCCCATGGAACTCAATAAGATATGTAACCAGGTTCTTTAGATAAATGTGCCTATTTTTTTATATTATCTAGCAACTTGGCAAAACTGCGTTGTTATTACCATTCAAGATTTTCAGGTCTGTATTTTTGGTATTCAGCAGGAACAGAGGTGGGAAGCCTTCAGTGAAATGTTCTGCAGTTACTAAAATTAATTTAGCACTCAATAAGTGGAATCATAGCCAAATGTTTGCATTTCAAATGAGGTTGCCATTCTACTCCTACAGCATATGGAAATAAGCTGCTAAACTCAACAATCTACTTCATTTTAACTTACAGGTATCAGGAGGCACCATGGATGTGAACAACATGAACCAGTTCCACAAAACTGATAGTCACAACCACCAAAAACTGTGGAAACTGAGATCACTGAAGGCAGAGGAATTGACTTTTGAGATGCAGAAAATGTGAGACTGTGAAGTTCCCAATTATATGAGGCGTTAACTGTGGCTCAATCCCAGTAAAAGCAGGCTGTAAAATGACTTGACCTGTGATAACTGCAGTTAATCAAGGTGAAACAAGGAACAGAAGAGAGCTGGCTGGTTCCTTGGACTGCTGTTCTGCAGACAGTGACACTCCTTGCATTCACACTGCCTGCCTTTCCTTGAACCTAATAGCCAAGATCTTTAGCTGATGTTTCCTTTTCTGGATTGCAATAAAAGAGATAAAAGATCCAGCTTCACTTTTTCCTTATGCAATTATGTTTACAAATATATGTCATAAAGTGGTCTTAACAGAAAAGTTATAAAAGAATGAATCAAAGAAAAGAGACCCTAACGCAACATCTGTTATGCCTTTTACAAGTACTGAGATTTTACACAGCTGCCTTTAGTGTATGATTCCATATGCACAAAGACATTTCAAGAGTTCTAAAATAAAAGATTGATCTTTTATTCAAATCTTAAAAACAGGATGCCTTTTTTTGAGATAACTCTGCATTTTTGATTAGTTAATTCTTAAAACATCAGCAAAAATATGAACTACCTCGAGTTGTGTAATTTCCTGCATGTGAATTTGGTGAAGCTCTGACAGAAATCTCAGTTGGCACAGTGATGTGAATAACCACGACATTGCCACCTACCAATAAACTGACAGCTGGATTCCACAATAGGAAACTGGGATTAAGCATGTTAACCTCAAAGCCCAAAGGTACAGGAAGACAATCCTGGGTTTTGCATTAAATTTTTCCACAATGGAAAGATACTTTTATAGAGTATGTCTGAAATTAAATAAGCTCTTTTCTTATTTATAAAGTACTGGAACATTTCAATGACACTTTTTTCCAAATACTATTCCAAGTTTTTTACATTTACACTTCAGAGGTGAACAATTATTTTAAAATCAGTGAATAATAGTTAAAATTCATAAAGGACTCTGCTCAGCTTGACTCATATGCTTTTCAGATTTAATCTCTCTGAACATTTGAGTTTCATTGAATTTTACCATGAAAATGATTACAGAGCATGCATTTTTATGTCACAGTTGCAGGCATTTATACAATATTAAATGTAGGGCATCATATGAATGAAAAGTATTATGTAAAATAACCGATTTAAAAAAAAAAAAAAGAGAGAAAATAATGGCAAGCATAGCTTTAAAAACTCAACTCTGGTATCTCCTTGCTACAGACAGGCAGAAAAATCACAGTGGCTATTTTTACTTCCTTCATATTCAGCTTAATGGCCACCAACACCTGAGCAGAGAGCACACTGTGCATAGCAAGTGTCCTTATCACTCCTCTGTGACCCTGTGGGACCACACAGGTGACATTGCCAGGGTGGCCAGGTTAAATGGTGCTTGAGTGCCCTGAGCAGAGCTCTGTGCCCAGGGGAGAGAAGCTGCAGTCTGAGGTTGCTGAGTGATGAGTGAAAGATGGCAGCAGTCTCTCAGTAGTTATCAAATGATGTTCCCAGCCTGCATTTCCTCAAGGGCCTGTGGAGCCTCCCAAGATGTGACAGCCAGAAGGGCCAGGTGGCAGCTGGGGAGGGAAGCACTCCTTGTGCAGCAGCCCAGGAGAAGCTCATTGCACTCACAACTGATTTGACTACAGAGGCAAAAGTAAAAAATTAAAATCATGGTTGTAGTAGGCACTCACATGTTTCAGTGGCAGCTTCAGCTGTCTCAGGTGTGGGTGTGATCACAGCCCTGTGTTCCCAGGAACAGCTCTGCTCCTCACCCCAAACCTGCCAGGTGCCCCCGAGGCAAAGTGGGGCTGCAGCACAGACACATACACGGCTGCTCCTGAAATACAGCTGCTCCTAAAAGCACTGAATGGCTTCTGAGAGCCAGACTAGGGAAAAGCTGAAGAAATCTTCACTTTCACGAAGAGGGGCTGGTGTTAGATGAGTTATGAACAAAGCAACCATCAGACTCAAAGCCCTTAAGAAAAGAAAATTTCCAGTGGAGATATTTCCAAATATTTCAAATTTTTAAAAAAATCTTTATGGAAAGCATTTTATTTGCATAAGATCTCCAGTAAAAATCCCTGTCTGGAAAGGACTTTTTGGTTATTAACTAATTAAATTTCTGCCTCCTATTTCTCCTATTCTCCATATTGTTACTATAAAGAAAGGGGGTGAGAATGTGTGATTTCTTGTGCTGCTCCACCAAAGGAACTGCTCAGGTGGATGCTGACCAGGGACTCCTGCAGAATTTGCAACTATTAAATGTGGTTTTCTTGCCTCAGTCACTGGCAACAGCTCTTTCACCCCAGTGACCAGAAGGCATTAGATCCAAGCTTGTGTCAGCTGAAACAATGCTGGTTACAGTGCCTCTGCCAAAGCATTGTGAAACACACAAAAAAGAATGAGATAAACAAAAAATAAAACAAACAAGCCCAAACCCACAGGTGGTGAAAAGCACTTTTTCCTGAAAAAGTTGACAAAGTGAGAGAAGGTGGATACAGCTGTGATAATGCAGAAGAACTGGAAACAGCCAACCTAATGTTGAAGGTAGTAAAGTTCAGAGCATAGTTTGATTTAGTTATATGATCTTTAAACTGAAACAGTGTGTGAAAAACAACCTTGGGTCAGAAATCCATCATGTTACTGCAAACAGAATAAAAGCATGTTTTCTGTCCTTATAATCTGCATGGAATGTTTTGCTGAAAGGGAGAGTTACAGTGCTTCACTCATTTCCAAAACTAATTATGTAAGCAGACTTTTTCCTAGACAATCACAAAATAGTTTTAAGTCAGGCTCTGTAATTTAAACAGAAATTAGCAATTATATGGTAATTTCATCCTTATCACCGAGATAGCCATGCATGGCTCAAGTGTGCACTGAAAGAGTGACTCAGGCCACTGCAGACAAAGGCTCTGCTCATACCCCAGAGCCACAGGACATTTAGGCAGATCATGACCCATTGGGAAGGTGTATCTGTAAATTCCCTGACCAAAATATGCCATAGTGGCAAAAGAGAGGATTTGCTGATGAAAATACACACTAAACTGGAGGTTTCTAATACCATGAGCTGTATTGCTCATGCTTCTAACACTTCAGGAAATGCTGATTAAAAATTCCAAATCTGGTGTGAAGACTGCAATTGTCATCTGCCCTGGCTGGTTTGCCTGCTCAAAAACTCTTTTCTCCAAGGTACAGCTGGGACTCTTCTTGTTCTGTTTGCATATCAGCTAATTACTTATGTCACAACACATCCTTATTATGGGATGGGAAATGATTTCTAGCAAGCAACTCTTGGAGCCACTAAGAGCTTTAAAACTGCTTTAAACTCTGAGGCAGGTTAAAGAGCCTTATTGGGAGGAGCAATGAGCATCAGTGCATGTGCAGAAAGCTCCATGCAACAGGAGACAGCTGACACTTCTGCAATGTAGGCACTGCTGAGTGCTCAGGCAGGAAGGGAGGGGTGAATTATATTCTAGCTGTAACTGGAAGCTCTGATCTAGCTAGAAAAAAACCTCAGCATTAAAATGCAGTTCCAGGGTTATGGAATGCATTATTTGGGAAAGCTGAGGGTTTTTTGGTGGGAGAAGCCACTGCCACACGTGTTCCACTGTACAGAGGAGGAGCGCACAATCATCATCTCCTCCTCCACTGAAAGCAATGAAAGCAAGGCAGCTCTATGTATTGGACACAGGGATATCAACTTTGCAGCAGTCAAAACAGGATTTATGGCAGAGGTCACAGAGAACAACACCTTTGACTGCCAGACACGTGTTCTTGAAATTAATTAGAATGAGGTAATACAAAAATTGAGGAACAATGTCAACCTTCTAAGAGAGAGAGAGAGATTAATTTGTATTAATTTAATTATAGTAGCAGGTAAGATCAACCTTTTTATCTACCTTACCTCATCGAGACATCTTTCATACTGTTCTCTCTGATTTTCATTTTCCAGAGCCAGCGCTGAATTCTCTGCCTACAGTAAAATGGAATAAATAAATAAATATGTAAATTTAGCAAAGGTTATCTTTCACCACCTGACAATTCATAAAAATCCCCAGGGGGCTTGCCTACTGTACTTCTTCCAGATCCAGAATAAAACACACTGAACAATTTATTTTGCTGCAGGTTGGTGCTTTGAGTAAAACCAGAAGTGACATTCATTTATGAGATTATTCACACCCTGCATTACAATTTGGAACAATATCATAGCAGATATTCCACGTATGTCCACCATCTCACCTTGTCAGGTGCAATAGAGTTGGCAATGAAACACTATAAAAGATATTGACATATCCTCTCTCTTTTCTGTTTGGAGGGAACCTGCTACCTGAGAACCACTTGGACACAGAGGCAGCCGCTATCACAGGGAAGCAAAAGCCAGCATTATGTAAATTTTTCACTGTGGCAGCCCCTCTCAAGCCTGGTTTCTGCAGTGGGGAACCCCACATGCACAGGTCATTCTACAGCTAATTGGTGAATTATTAAATCCTTTAACTGACTAATTATTTAATCCTTTAACTGTAAAAACTGACTTTTTTACAAAAAAAGTTGGATTATTTCAAGAGTTAGAGGCATTTTGCTACATCTAAATGCAGTCTTGAAGTCAGACTTTTTTCTCCCACATATGAAATTTTAAATATGATAAAATTTCCTGTGCAATAGGGCCTTTCATCTGTCTTTAGTTTTCATTGCGCTCACATTTCTGCATAGTAAAAACTTAAAAATAGCACAATCTGGTAAGTAAATCACAGTAAAGTATTTTTCTCTATATATCTGTATTGACTTCAGGAATTCTTACAGTATGGGAAAAGGAAAATCTCTAAAGTGTGATGTAGTTTCATCAGAGCAAGTTTCAACTAGTCTTCTCTTAAAGACTGAGAAACTAAAACAACATATATAAAAATCTGTGAGTTAAAACTGGCTCTAAAAATCTCTCTGCCTCTCATGCATAACTTCCCATCACATAACCATAACACCAAAATCAATACATTCCCATAATTACAACTATTATGCAATTTACAGTACTTGCATTACTTTAACCTTGTGTTAACCTATAAAACTTATTTAAGTGCTGTTTCAAAGGGATTGTGGTTACACAAAACAACTGTGATAAATATAGTTAGCATTTGTAGTTCTAGAGGAAAACTAATGTAATGTGCTGCATGGAATGACTCCGTGAAAGATGCACTGTTACCTCTTCCTTGTTAAAAAAAGGCAATGAATCAACAAAATAAGAATCCCAAAGTCTATTAAATTGATTCATTAATAAAAATTTCAAATTCAGCTGAATCATAAAAGTAAGGCTATGAAGCAAAAGCAAATGTACACTATTATCCAGCATCTTGAAAGAGATTGAAGAGTAAAAGTGTGCTAAGAAACAAGGGCATATAGAGTTTACTTATTTAAAAGTCTAAATAAGCAACTGTACAGAGTCTGTGCTTTATCTCCAGGGTACAATTAAAGCCAGCAAAGGTGGTAAAATGCTCTGCATCATATTTTCACAATGTCACCTATGAATGGGTTCAACATATGGCTATAAAAAGTCTATGGGTGATCCTGCAGAGAGCACTGTGAGATGAGGCAGCAAAAAGTAGCAGATGCAAAAGTAGCAAAGAAGAAGAAGCTGCAAAAGCAAAAGAAGCAATAAGAAATCCAGAAGCTGGAGGGCAAATAGTCCTCCAGACTGAAGAGACCATAGTTTGCTTTTACAGACATATTCTTTCAGATTGATTGATAAAATAAAGATATGTTCGTTACATAAAAATATTCCTGAGTTAAAGATTTTCAGACATTTTCTCTATGAACATCCCCCTAAAAATGCCATCCAAAAGAAATTCTTACTGTTCTGAAGCAATCATTAAAGGATTATTCTGCACAGACTTCCACTCACACACATTGATATACCTATGGACTTTGGTTTTAATTTTCATTTTTATTAACATAAAAATACATAGTATGATTTTATCCTGAAATAGTTTGGGCTAGCTGCTTGCACACAGAAATGTGTAAAAGAACTAGAGCACACACTTGTACTATATGAAATATACAGAGAGCTCCCCATGCTTCTCTGACTCCATGTTTTGGAATGCTGTAAAATGGAATGCTAAATCATCCTGGATCTATTCACTGAACCTCTGATTTCAGCAAGCTATTCCATTACAGACAGGCTACTAAAATTAGGAAATCTCAACCTGACAGCATTATAAATAAATGTTACATTTCAGCTCTTATCAATCCACAGTGGAAACATCTGTATAATAAAACCTATTCTCACACTGCTGGCTTTAAAATTGTAGTGAAAGGATATAACACAGTCAGTGCTAGCTTGACTTTTGTGCTTCCTGATTGCCAAGCAAATCATGCCTATTTATTTGGCATTTTTGTAATGAGGACTAGACTAGAAGGGAACACTTGACTGACTTTGCTTTACAATCTGTGCCAGTTCCTACAACTGGGGAAAACCAGTACTTGATATATTAAATCACTCTACAGTGCAACCAAATACTTCATAATAATCATTCCCCCGAAAGTATTCATTTGGAAAATTTGTAACAGCACTTATAGTCTCAAAACCCTGCCTCCTAATCCAAACCTTCATTTATTTAACAGAAATCACTGGGTTTTGATGTTATTGTAAGGCTGCTCAATTTTTGCTCCAAAGGATCTGCCTTCCTCTCGTATTGTACATTCTGGGCATCCTCTGCCAGTTAAGCAGAGTACATCTCCTTGAAGGAAACTGCTATTAAATTTCCATTTATATTTTCAGGCCACACTTAGAGAAGGCTAAGCTGCAGGAAGAAGCCTCCCTCACTTCTCACAGCTCGAAGGCTTTTGCACACTTGCAGGCACCCAGGGGCAGTGACAGCTCTGAGCCCAGCGCAGGCACTAATCCCATCCCTGACCTGGCAGGGGACTATGCAGGGAAAACTGAGCTTGCTGAGAACTGAGAACACTTTCTGAGATAGCCACCGATTTCTACAGTGATCCCTAGTTGTAGGCATAGCTGTCCTCTAGGGATTTGTGTATATTTTATGTCCCACATAGAAATGAACAATCATTCTCTGTCCCTCAGCCTTGCTAACACTGAAAGCCTGGCACACACAGAGCTCTCAGTGCCTGCCACCAGCACCTCAGGCACACACACAGCATTTCTTGGGGAGACAGTTTGAGAAGTACAGCAGCGTTCAGTCAGCCAAAAGTAACTGTGGCATAACTCACCACTAAATGAAACATCAGTACGTGCTGCTTTTGGGTCATTATAGATTCAAGGCTCCGAAAATGTCAAAATAGACATTCCCCCAATTCTGATTTGGGAGAAAGTATTTTCCATTAGAGTCTCTCCCAACTTTGGAAAATTTAAAGATGACTTGGATAATGCTAAGCACCCTCCAACTTCCTGAATTAGAGACAACTAATGACTAAACTAAGCGTTTCTGAATTGTGAGGTGGAATTTGAAAGGTAAAGCTTCAGACTGCTTTAAGAAAACAGGCTGCCTTGAACTGATACCACTGTTAACATATAGTCATTATGAGAGACTTTGTCAACTGATTTTAATTCCTTCCTCAGGACAAACATAACTATGGTAATGATAAAAATTCTTTGAGTCAGCTAATAGCTTTCTCCTGTAGATATTTTTCTCTTGTGGGGCAGCTGTTTGCACGGTTTCAAAGTTAATAAAAAGCTACACACCTGATGCAATCCTCTGCACATTCATAATGACAATGAAATTAATTAAAACATTGGATTTTCTACTAGAATGCACGAATAAAAGAGAAGCATGATTAAAAGAGAATTATGTACTAGACAGTTTTCCTTACTCAACCTTTGTCTCTGAGTTGAGACAAAACAAAAGGGTGGGAGGGAGAAGAAAGAAGAAAGCAGGGAGTGATATGCATTTTGCACTAAGGGAAGAGGAGATCACAGAACCATAGGTTGGTTTGGACCAGAAAGGACCTTTAAAGATTGTCTAGTCATGGGCAGGAGATGAAGGTCTAAAGGTTGTACGTCTAGTTAGCAGCTCAGCATGCTCTGAAGGTATCATCAATAAAGGTCAAGAGGAACAAAGTTATGACAGTGAACTTTAAAATCCCTGACAGAATGCTACCCCACAGTTACCATGTGCTCTCCTTTGTTATTCATATTAAACTGTTTGTCCATTTGTAGAAAGCTGTATCGATTTACACAGACATTCATTTGTCATGCCCAGTGCAGTGTATTAAGAACTGTCCAAGCACTACAAATGTACTCAGCAATTTTTCCCTGCTTTCAGCCTCTGATTTTGTATATTTGAGCTGAATTCTCTACAGCTTCCTACAGCACATGAGAGGTCAAACCCTGTTGTTGGCAAAGTAAGAAGTGATGCTGTTGCATTTTCTCCTTAGGTCCTTGGAGCATTTATGATAAGCTGCTGCTCTAGGAAGAGTTTACCACTTGAACCACCTCTGTGTCTGTGGTCACAGGGAACTTTTTGCATGTTTCTGGCCCTGATATGCATAAAATTTGTCCTTTGAAAGACTAATCCAAGAAATTGTCAGAAAAAAGTTTACCACCATACTTATGGTGGTCAGAAGAGCTGAAAATTACATTTGTGCTTTTAAATCAATGTAATTGTAGCAACAAAAGCCTTAATTTAATTCCAGCACTATAACATCATTTCCACTGGCCACTTTCCAGTGCCTTTTATATTAGTAAAGACAGCTCTTTGCTAGGAATAAAATGGGAACTGCACCTCAAGGCCACCTGCCAACATTTGGATGTTTTCACCTTGTTCTTTACACTTTTTCCCACAACAGATCAAAGCTTGAGGCAACCACGGAGCATCTCCCTGCTGGACAGCTCTGCTCCCTGGCCTGACATCCCCAGGACACTGAGACTGGGGAGTGCCACCTACTGATGAAATAATCAGTGAATTTAGTGGAATAATACTTAATTAAAGTGCTTTCTTATTCAGATGTCCTAGTCTTAACTATTTCTTCTGGTTCATGAAGATGGGAGAAAAAAAAACCAACAAAACACCAAAACAAACAAATTAGTGATATGATGACAACAAGGCTTCTCACCCTTGATTCAAAACACTTAGCCTTCTCAGTAGCATTTTCTGTTTTATTTTTTAATAGCCAGTTATATTTAACCTCACTTAATACATTTGACATATTTTATCTGAAATATTCGGCCAGTTTTTAATTCCCATTCGCTTAAAGCATGGCACAGAAGCAATACATATGTGATGTTAAATAATAAAACACAGAACCATACAAGTGTCAATTATAATTCTGTCTATAAAAAGGCCACATTAAACCATACTGGGCAGCACTGGTGGGGATTATTCTTGCAATTCACTACTTCAACAACTTTTTTTTTTAATTCTTTACCATTACAAAGCTATATTAAATCTCAAAGTCAGTCTATCTCCCAGGACAGACTCTGCTATAGCTGTGCTCCCCATGGGTTTGTAGACTCATAGAGAGCAGTACAACCTTCTAATGTATGCTAGAAATCAGAAATTTATTCAACATCAAGAAACTAACCACTTAAGGTTACAAAAAGCCCTTGTGTTTAAATGTTTTAACAAAAAGCAGCCCAAGGTCTGTGCAGCTTCTCATGATGCCTCACCAATTATTGATGAGCTGTTTAATGTATTTAAACATGAATTTACAGAAGAAATTATATAACACTTAAATTTTGTGTTGCTTTCATGCTGTCAAAGATCAGAACACAGAATTTGCTCATTTATCTGCAGATTTTTAACAGTTTGAAGGGAAAGACTCCCACCCACAGTCCTGGTTGGGGCTCATAACCACAGAAAGATTTTCCTGTCTGTTGAGCATTTCCCAGTGCACACCAGACAAAACAATGGGTGTCCAACCTAAATGAGGAAGCCTCCCTTTGGAAAGGAGAGTGTAACTAGAATTTAATCCTCCAAATCTACTTACACTGGATAAATGTACAAACTTCAGGAGCCAAATCCAACAAACCAGAACCCAACAAGATTCATACACTGCTGATGAGGCTGTGTTCTAAAAATAACTAAAGCAAACCTCATATTCCTAGGAATTCCTCTCTGAAATACCGTTTTTTTCCCCCAGAATTTGGGGCTGGAATTTTTCAACTGGTAATATTTGTCTTTTTTTTTTTTTCTTTTGGTTAATTCTAAAGTACTTAGGAATGACAAGCCTTTAAAACCTTCAACATTTTCCCTTCTGACACCAGAGAAATGTTTGGAGCTGACATTTTAAGAAGGCTAGGAATAGATCCAGCAAAACAGACTGCATTATATGCACAGGCTTATCTTCAAGCAAATAATCACCTAGGCTCCTACTAACAGATATATCAATAATAGAGTTGTATGTTTACCTGCATGCAAATTGTAGAAAACAGCAAATTCTACCACTATTTACAGAGATAATAATAGACTCTCAACATTTCCACTGGTAAAGCACTGTCAATGCAGGCCTTTGTACAAATGGGTTAAAGTTATAAAGGATGCCTCTTTTTTCCCAAAAAAACTCTTCCAAATGGTCCCATATAAGACATTTTCAGAGCATGAAGAGTAAAAGATCTTTCAATTTTTCTTGCCAAGGGAAATTCTAACTCTTTGGAATAGTAATTATTTGAAATTAGTAAGGATTAGTTGAAAACCATTGACTACTTTAAACCCAGCACTGAAGCTCAATAAGAAAACTTAAGGTACAGTCATTTTCAAAGAAAATACTTGCCTTGCAAGGAAACATTTTGGAGAAGACTTTTATCAATATTAGATATGTCAATTAGAGATGTCAATTTAGAAGTGACATTGAAACCAATAGCTAAATTTTGGCATTGAATCCTTTTGAAATGATACAAAAGGCAACAACCTTTTAAAAAAGTTTTTAAAAGGTAGTTTTTCTTTTTGTTTTAATGTCAGATCTTGAGGAAAACTCCTGTATTTTAAGGCAGTTTTACAAGCAATAAGAGAAGCCACTTCAGAATATACTGTAAATGAGTTATCCTTCAAAGCTGGGCAATTTTGACCACGAGCTCACTGACACTGTGACAGTTTTGTACTTGCTGTGATTCCATTATCCACACCTGAGTAGCACACAAAGCTTCAAGGTTCATCTAATGGGGAGGTTGAGAAGAATAGGGCACTTCAGATCTGTGTATGAAAATTAATGTTTGGACCACTTTATCCCAGCAGAAAACACTTCTTATCTTTCCCCTCTTGTCTCCAAGACATTCAGAGAAAATATGGAAATACTACTGGTGATTCTTGGCACAGGGAAGTGGATATGGGAAAGGAAGACCAAGGGACAATTGCCTTTAGAGGTAGGAAACCTTGAAATTAAGCATCAGAAAGACAAGGATTACATAAAGAAGTATATTCAGGATTTATTTTTTTTAATTTTTAGAAATTCTATCTGTCAAGAGCAGCTCTTCTCCTCTAAAGTAGCTTTTCTGGTTTTTTTATAATAACATTGGATTGAAAAAAAAAATAAAATTTCACAGGTCAGTGAAAAAAAAATTGCTTTAATGCTGTAACTGGTGCTTCCAGGCTGCTCAGTGCACCTGAACCGAAGGGCTGCTACTAAATTATAGTAAACAGTAAAAATTTGGAGCTCAATTTAGCACCATCT
This sequence comes from Cyanistes caeruleus, assembly GCF_971803275.1. Lineage (NCBI taxonomy): Eukaryota > Metazoa > Chordata > Aves > Passeriformes > Paridae > Cyanistes > Cyanistes caeruleus. The sequence goes on from NC_141707.1 coordinate 34,386,457, forward strand.
TCAAGGAACACCAACACCAACCTCCTCCCCACTCACCCATCCCACTCCCCCAAGGAAATTACACAACTGAGTTTGCTCATGGGGGCTGAAGATAGAAACAAAATGTTCAGACTTTACTGCCTTCCTGCTTTTTGTCCCCTCATTTAATGTATAACCTACAACACAACTGCATCCCACACCCAATTATTTTGGATCTCACTGGAAGGTAAAACAACAGATGTTTTGCTCTGACTTCAGGGAAAGGGGATGCTGAATATTTATCAAGAAATATTTTTTCCTAATTATTTATCCTAAGTTCCATCATTTAGTTCAAACAAATGTAATTATGAAATAAAATTATTTAAACTGACAGTCTGGAAAACACTGATTCCACACGCTTGAATGTCACATTCACTGGTTGGGTGATGGGAAACTCATACCAGCTCTCTGCTATGCAAGCTGGAAATTTTTTGTTTTGTTTCTTTTCTGAAGAAACATGTATGGGTTTTTCTGAAATGGGAAAAATAAAATATACAACTGGTTTCCCACTTTAGAAAATGTCCCTTGAGCTTTTTTAAGTTTGAATTCCAAGAAAAAGAATGACTTTTCTTTGTTTTACTATGCAATAGGTTTAAAAATTATGTGATAGTGTAATTAATACTGCCACAAAGTATTTTTACACATAATAAAATATAAAATATATTCTTTTCCTCCTCCTATGCTGAATGATTTTACACTGTTCCTTTAAAGACCTCAAGTTAAAAGCTTTCCACCACAATAAGCTATTAATGTCGCCTGTTTCACAGTTCACAACATAAATTTATAACAAGTTTTTCTGTTTTAACTACATGGCAGCACTGAGTTATTCCTGAAGGCGATGTTTCCTGCAATTCCACTCTCTTCATCAGAAGTCACCCATAAGTCAACCTCCCCAGGTATTTCAAAATGAACTTCTCTTGATGGCTTCAGTTATTTCTGTCCCTCCCAGCTAAGGAGCTGTGAAGCCAAGTGGAGCAGGACAGGTATTGGTGCTGTGTTATGGAGAGCATCAAATGCCACAGAACACACAGAAATGGGTTTGCAGCCACTAGCCAGCTCCTAATAACTGAATCACAAAATTACTGCTCATTTCTTGCTAGCTGAAATGAAACTCTATTTGCAAACATCACCCTGCTTCTCCTGAGAGCTTTGAACATTTTTCTCTTTTGTTCTTACAGGCGCACAGCAAGAACTGGGCAATGCCCCTTGCTCCACACAGCAACACGTGGCTTCTGCACTGACATTCGTTAAATTGAAAGCTCTGACTCATTCAATTTTAAAGCTTTTAGAGTGAATTTGAAGAGTAATTATATTTGGCCCAGAAGAACAACAGCCCAGGCTTCAAATTCTGTCTTTTAAAAGATTCAGCAGATCAGAGTTGCTTTTTGTTTTTGTGCTCACTTAAAGATTGGATAAGGATCCTGTGGAAATTTTCTGATGTGGCAGCATCTGACTGTGATCCTAACTAGTTATAGGAAATGTCTCCTATGGATCTGGCTGACATCAGGTCCATCCACATTGGCTTTCTGGCTTGGATGAGCTGTGGGTGTTCCCATCTCCAGTGATTTTTCTGATCATCACAGCTCACACTGTGGCTTGGATCCAATGGACTGGGTTTCTCCTACAGGAAATGGGAAGAGGAACTCCAGCTGCTGCTGGGCTTACCTGGAGTCAGAGGGACTCCCCAAAATGTACACAGCACAAGCCTGAGCATCTGCTCACACTACTCCCAAGGCAGACACACAGTTATAACAGGATATCTTCCAACATCAATAGGGAAGCCTTAAAAAAGTCATCTGCCAGCACAAAAATGTATCCCACAACACCAAAATAAAAGAGAGGCCTGTTGGGAACGTTTTCCTGCACACAAGAGACATGTGCCAGAGGAATTTTTCTACTTGGATATTTTTATGGCTTAGTACATTGTGAAAACAGAAAATAAAAACCTGTACAGAAATATATATATTCAAGCCAGCTACATGGAAAGCAAATTCTATTGTAATTATATATTATTAAGTGCCACTGTGTTATATTGAACTCTTAGTCAATTATCAACTTAACCTTGCCCTTCAGTATATAAAATTTGTCACAGATTTTGTTCTTTGTGCTGACATTTGTTGACAAACTACGTTCTAGGAGGTCCAAGAAATGCCTTAGGCCACAACTTTGGGAGAATGTGGCAAACCAGAAGTTTTTAAAAAAACAAGATTTGGATGAAAATCACAGTCTCATATGGCACATACTTTAGGTCGAAGTTGATGGGATTCAGTGGTGCCCCAATAAGAAGCTCAAGCATGAAAATCACAGCAGCAGCAGCAGCAGCCCAGCCCTGATCTGCAGAATGAGCCAAATTCACATCACACATAATTAAACACAGCTCAAGTGCAGCCACTGGAGCTGCACCCACCCTCACATGTTTAAATTTGATAGCCAAATATAATAACATCAGTATCAAAGATGAGGGAATGTTGCTGTTATCTTATTCCAAGCTCCCGTTCAAGAGCAGGATCAGTGATTAATCAATCGGCCTAAAGGGAAAATGCAGAGAAAAGAACAACAAAAAAATCAATGTATGAAATACTATGCAATGTCACATACACCTAGAACTGATCACATTACTGCTCTGTCAGATTGGCCTGCAATTGGGAAATATTCCTGTCTGGCAGATGTCACCAGCAAGGCAAATCACTTGCTCAAAAAGAGCAGTAATTCCCATTTCTTATTTCTATTCAATGTCCCTGTGAAAAATACAGGTTTTGCCTAATACTAGCCCAGTTCTTTTTTACAATGAACTAAGAATACATATTTCTACTCATCTAAATGGGTAAAATTTTGAATAGTTACCCTGGAGTCACTGCAAAGGGCAAAATATTTGAGAAAGAGTATAAAAACGACCATCACTGGAATGGAAAAAAACCAAACCCTATATTGTGCCACAGCAAGAGGAGCCAAGAGGAAGACTGTTTCCTTAAAACTGAAGTTATGTCAACACTATCTGCAAAGATCTGCTAAAGCTGGCTCAGGCTGCTGGTGCATTGTTCTACTGGGGCCAATACTCTGGCTCTAGAAGAGCTAATTATCTCAGCTGAAAGCTATTCCATGCAGCTACACTGCTTCTGCTACCTGAACTACTTTGCATGGCAGGGCATTATATAAAAAGACTATGCTGTTTATAAAGCTTGCAACAGAGCCTTTTTCTCTGTTTCACACCTCCTACCTTAATTGAATCAAATTTATGCATGTATGTGTGTAACAGTAATCTCTGCACAGCACTGGGGAGACACTACAATGTCTAACAAAATCCCTTTTATGAGACACAGATCAGACCTAAGTTACAGAAAGAATACTCATTGTTATTTAATAAAAAGAATATTATAATGGTCATTATTGATAACAGCAGCTAACATATAATGACATCAAATAGGACTGAAGGAAATTAACATGGAGGCTGCAACAGACTTTTCTCTGACATGTCTAAGGCCTGAATAAGCGAATTCCATAAGGTTCAGTAGATGAAAAAGGAGGAGATATTGGAGGCAATTAAGGAGAAACCTCAGCTATTTTGGCCCCACAACCTTCTTGCTGAGAAACCTCCACTCATTTCCAGATTACCATTAACTGCTAAGAGAAATGCTAACCAAGTCTTGCAGCAGGACAGATGCAATAGAAGAAAATATTTTAATTTCTGTTTAAACACACAGCAGTGTCACATAATGCACAACCCTCACCCCCATTTCTCAGCTGATCTGAAACTGCTGCTGCAACAACTTTACAGAGGATTTTGTCTAGCAAAGTAGCCAATGTGTAAGTGCTTCTCCAATTTTAATGAAAAGCTGAATAAAAAATACAGGTGTTACTTCCTCTATTTAAAATAACCTTTCCCTGAAGAACCTGAACGCTAAGACCCAGAACACTTAAAATCAGAAGGGTTTTTCTGGAGGAACAGAAGACAAGAAAGAAACCTGCGGGCTTATTAAAGGGAAACAGCTGTAATCACCAACTGAGCACTTCTCCTAAATAATTTCCAAGTCTTGGCCTTGTCTGAGTACACACTGCCCAAAGAGGAGCAGGAAAACCCATGGATCACAAAGATGAATGAGCACTGTCACCACACGTGATGGAAGGGCAGCAGGGATGCCAGGTATTCCTGTGGGAAGGGAAGAAGCTCTGCCCTCTAGATGGCATTATGTGCCTGTGGATCCCAGATGGAGCTGGAGAGCCCTGCCAGGCAAGGTAAGCACATCCCCACCTGCACAAGAAACATGGGCAGAGGTCAGGAAAATCAGGTGGCAGCTCCTGGTCTGTGTGGGAAGGTGAGAGCTGCACATTCCTGAAGGGCAGGGCAAGGACACAGACCTGTTTTTCCCATGTGGAAAGCAAGTGTGCTCAGCCTAAGGTGAAAAGAAATGGAGGATCTGACCCCGTATGGGGAAAGGCAACTTAACTGGAAGGGGTGGGCACTATGTAAAAAAATATAATAAAAACCAAAAACAAACAGAAAACAAAAATTGTTCTAATGAATAAACAAAACTCCCCTTGACATTTAATAGCTTCTGAAGCAGACAACTGTACACTAAAATGTGCAATATTGACATCCATGCACATGAGGCTATAACACACCCATGTGTAGCTTTTTTGACTACACACTGAAATTTAACACTTAGTGATAATCAGATATCTACAGAACCATCAGCAAAAATCAGTTTCATGCATAATGGACCAATGTCAGACTATTCCACATTTGATTTATCTATCCTCTCTATATATTTATAGCTAATCTTAAAATCTGTGCTTGTCACCATGACAGATTAAGCAGACTTAAAAATAATCATTTGGGTATTTTCTGCTGTGGACTATCAAATTAGCTGCATAATAAAGCCTGTGAATATCAAATTTCAAGAGTATGTTAATCGCACAGGTTTCAAATGTATAGTTAAGCATTTCCCAACATAGGAGCCAACACTTACAGGCTAGAATTCAGCACAGAGCCCCTAATTCTAGTGTATGAGTATAAATATACCTGCCCAGGATTCCTCCTATAATCTCTAATGCTGTATTTCTACAAGATGAACAAAAAAGAAATCACTACCAAATTAAGAAAAAGTGTATCACCATGAGATGCCAATACTGTTTAAACATTTTCAAGGTTAGTAAAGAGAAATTAAAAGAAAAATTATTTTACTATGTTGCAAGTGAAGAGTTGTAAGGGATTCAGCTCTAACAGCCGAGGTAAATTAATTGGCATTTCCTATGCAGCCAGTGGAGAACATCCACAGAATACTTGGATTTTTAAAATAATGTTAGTTTGAAATGAACTGCAACTATTTATTTAGTTTATGAGCTGTAGAACTGTCATTACTGTCAGCCAAATTGCATGCATTAGTATGTAAATTAAAAATATAGGGCGTGATTCTAAAAACCTCTGTCACATAGAAGCTTTCCTCTGAAAGAAGCTCCACTGTGAGTAATGAGCAGGCTCACAGAAAGGGCTTGTGGAGAGCCAGGCCCAGAGTGCACAGCTGAGAGAAACTATTTAAAAAAACTACTGAGTCTCCCTCTCTGCAATGATGGATGTGAGGGGATAAACACAGCTACCTAGATCTATAACAGTGCTGGAAAATCTCATTCCATTCCGCGGGGAGAGTGGATTCTCAATTGCACCGCGTGCCTGATTGCTAAAAAAGGGAAGTTACATTAACTGCTGATTATCTGCGAGAAGGCGCCACACTTGGAAAGAAGGGCACTGAAAAACTATCATTAGATTATAAAAGGCAGACAGGAAGAGCAGACTCCTTCACTGCAAGCCAGCAAGGACTGTGTGCAGAATACAGTTAACATTCATTACAATAGAGAAAATCTGACAGCTTTAATAAAACCGAGATGATTTTCCTTGACTCCTGTGACTTACCTTTTCTTCACCGACTACACCTATTCCTCAGACCTTCTGGCACCAAATCATTATTCTTGTGGCCATATTCAATACTCTGAACTATTTAAAGACTGTTGTTATGTCAGCTGGATAAGTACCACAGAGCTTTCTCTGTGGTACACAGCTGTAAGAAAAGAGCCATTGGGCTGAAACTTGGAAAATCTTAGAAAAAAATATATGTAATTTCATTTGGCTGTGGTAGCATGAACATTAAATGCTTATCTATGTTCTCATTTGTTTCAATAAAATCTCCAGATCTCAATATTTTGTCTTGAGGATTCTATAGTATATCTATAATTTTTACAACTGCATGCACCAAAACTTAGGAAAAAAATCACCGCTGTAGGTGGACTAAAGGATATGCTAAACAATACCCTGGCTAAAATATTAATGTCAAGTAAAAAAATTGCATATAAGACACATGTATCTGTTGCATCTTCTCCCACCTGCAAGATGTTAGATTCACTGTCCTGGAAAAGAGCATTTTACATCATTCTGCCTTAAAAAGGAAGAAATCGGGAACAGCACAAGTTATTCACTCCTTTCCTGTGTGCCTTGAACCTCACTGGGATACAGTGATGTGTGTGATAAGCACTGAAGCTAGAAAGTAACTTTCATTAAAACCTGTTTACTGCATGAGCAGGCTAAAGGAGAAAAATTCTGATATGCAGCAAAATTCATGAGTAGCTGATGGGGTATGACGCTATCACACGCTTAAAACAATTAAATGCTGTTTTAAGACACAGCAGAACAAGAAAAAGAGTTGAAGCATATTCTCCTGAGCACTTGGTTGAATGAGCTTATTTCAATATATTACTGCTTTGTGGGTATCTCAGAGTACAAAAGAGAGAGCTGATCTGGAAGCTTTTACCTTTTCAAACATGTGCTAAAGCCTCAGAAGCTCTGTATGTTGTGGCCCAAAACATTTAACTTCTGAATCTCTGCCATGGTGTGTCATAGGAGATCCAATTCAATATTCTTTTATTTTCCCTTAGACTCAATCAGAAAAGAAAACAATACTGGTTTTAACTGAGACTAAAACTCCCGGGAGGCACCATGGTTGATTTTAGAAAGCATTTTAAGATTTTGTTGAACTGAATAGTGAGAAAAATGCAGATAAGCATGGCCTTCTCTATACCTCTTGCACAATGGAGACAATGACTTAATGTTATTTTTATCAAGGCATTCTCCCATTTCAGAAGAGGGAAATATTTGGTGAACAGTGATCAGAATTCAGTCTCTAATGATAGCGGGAAATGGTTACAGCAATGACAGACTAAATCCAAACAGCTCTTCTTACATCCACTGGGCAGAGCTATTTTCAACACCCCTGTTGTAAATTCATATTCCTACTAGATCATCTTGATTTTTCTATGCCAAAAGAGAAATTGCCATGAATCTCAACAGGCTTAGGGGGAAAAAAAAATAAAAGGAGAGAAAAATAGAAAAATAAATATTTTACATGTCTGCAAGAAGTACATCCTCTTCTCATAAATACTTACTACATACTAACTGAACTGAACTGACTGCCAGGAGAGGCTTCTATTAGTCCTCATCCAGATGAGGATATTATTTCCAGAAACATCCCAATAGACAATACTGTGCCAACTATGAAGCTTCACACCCTCGTGGGATGGCTGGAAAAGCCACGGTGGAAGATGTGAACTGGCAGGAGGGGTAGAACCATCTGGGAAGCACATGCTTTTGAGGACTTCAGCAGGAGGAAAGCACCCCAGGGCACAAAAGCAAGGAGAAACAGGTAGCAGCCGTGAGATTTGCTTCCCAAAACCAACTGAGCCACTAAGGACCTACAGCAGATGAGCTCAAGCATCAATAGTGTATAGAAAACATTCCGCTTGATAGTACTTATTTGGTTTTAATTTAAAATTTACTCAGTTGTTGGAAAGCTGGAACAGTTTGCCAATGCTGTTATCTGGAAAGAGCTGGAATAAACTGGACTGGTTTTGAAACCAGTGATGCAATTCCGTGCTGATTCATTATCAGCCACTGTGTAAGTTTGGAAATAAGACTTTCCCTGCCTCATTGTCTGATCCCTCACTATAAAAAACAAAAGAGTTCTTAGGCACAGTTCAGGAAACTAATTATAAAAGTCTCCTACTGAAAATATTTAAAAGTAAAATAATCCAATATTTAGAATTAAGTAGGTTGGTCTTTGGTGACGAATCAGCATAATGAATCTAATTATGTAGATGGCCAAGGCATTGGGCTAAGAAGAGGCTTCTGGCTGAATCAGATTAAACACATTGGCTGGAACAAGACTGGTTGCTACAAAATTTTTAGTATGTTCTACAAAATATTTAAAAGCTTCATGATTTTTCTATGCATCTAAGTCAAGTGATTCACATTTCCTATATACCAGTGAATCAGCTGACTCTCAATAAACAAGAATTCTTTCCTGACAGATATTTTCAGAAACTCAGGCTCTTTGCCTCTACATATGGTGTGTTTCTTTCCATGGAAAAGAAAATAGTTATTAGTTTTCTTACCATTTTACATTGCAGTACATGGAAAATCATTTAAATAAAAATAAGGAAGAGAAAATAAAGAGCAAAATAAAACCAGCAGCATCCCATTCAAAGTTATCTTCTCAATCTACCCAGAGGAATAATGTACCATTCTCATACTTCTTTTTTATAGTTCATAGTTCATTGCTATCATGTCTTTCTTTCTCTGCAGAGTAGTAAAAACATAATATCAGAAATACTTGACATACTTCCTCATTTGTTTAATGGTGATGATACAAGGGAAATTACTCCTCTAATATATTTGAACATTTAGCTTATTATCCTGAGTGAGTTTTCTCCCAAAGCTCAATTTATTAAAACAAAACACATCTTTCTATGATGAACTGTAAAGGGTAAGAGGGCAAAATTATTTAATTAAAATTAGAGTGGTTTCATGATTCTACCCCAGCAGATCCTGCTTCTACTGCAGCTTAGCTTACTGAAACCTTCATTGAGCCTCACTCACCCGCAAGCAATGAGATTTTCACACATGAATTAGGCTTTTCATTCAATAACTTCAAGGTTACAATTTAATGCTACCTCAGTGGTTTGCTGGAAAATGCAAGGTAGGGAGCAGCCCTCAATCAGTATTTTTTGAGGCCAAAAGAATTTGTGCCCATTGCAGCTGGGGAAGCTGACACTCAGAAAACCAGGGGAACCTCGTCTTTGTTGCCCATATTTATTTGATTTTGAAGCAAATACTATGGTTTTAACAAGGTGTTAGCTGTGCACTGTCCCAGTGACTTCATGAGCAGCCAAAAGCAAATATTTTCTAAGCAAGTTGCACTACCTCAGTTGCAAAGAAGGACATCCAAAAGAGCTGGAACATTTCATAGAGTCAGACATGGTTAATTCATACTGAATTACCCTCCCTGCATAAATATCTGCAAATGACAGACTTTAATAAGCCTTCAAAGCTTACACAGTATTTATCTCTGATTAAACTTTTAAAATCAAAGTAACTATAGCTTTTACAGACATGTTTAGATTAAGACTGACATTAATGCTGTATATCAGTTTAAATCACTTGCAATTATGCCGGTGCTTGGTGCTTGTATTTTAATCATTTGAGGCTACATTGGGGCAGAGAAGCCATAGTTCCATCTTGGAAAACAAAGCTTTGGGACTCTCTTAAGGCCTTTACAGACACTATTTGTCTAATATAGAATATCCTTAAAGCTTCCCTCTGTTGACGGTAAATGTGTAAATTGTTCTTGCTGGAAAAAAGAAATAGTAGACAATCTTGAAATGAAAATCCATATAACACCTGACATACCCAGGAGAGCAAATTAAGGCTTTGTGAAAAATCCCCAACTTGTAAGTATACCACTTTGGAAATATAACATTATTGTTTTACGGGAATTGAGAAAATGGTGAAAAAATCTGGAATTGCTGTATGGAGGTTGATGTATGTCCAGAATAAATTATACTTTTTGTGTATTTCTGGCTACAATTAAGGAAAAAATAAAGCAGTTCTTCTGGTGATGAAAGAAGAATTTAAAAAAGGAAATTCCACCATGGAGTTCATATGTTATTCACCATATTTCATTAATATTTCATTTTTTGCAGCACTCCAAATACACAGAGAAGATATCAGAGAATAGTTTTTTTCTTTGTAAGAGTTAGAAGGCATTTGATCATAACTACTGAAGTAAATTAAATGGCATTTCAAGAGCAGCCAACTAAAAATGCTGAAGGCACAAAGAAATTTTGATATCCAGGAAATCACAATTAATTTCAACAGTGTAAAATGGGACACAAGATGGTGTGAACCATTTTTTATTTGTCATCTGTTTCATTTGATTAGAAACGTATGGGATTTATCAGTCAGTAGAGTGGAAATAGAATTTGCTGCAAACGATAAAGGACGTAAAAAAAAATTATACGCAAAAGGAGTAATGGGAGAATATGTGCAGATATCTCTTATCAAAGAATGTGATAGCTTTCACTTGGGCTGACTACAAAGATACTTTATTATAGTGATTTGTAGTGTTCAGTGAGAAAATTTCTAGGATAAACAGAAGTTAATACATCATAAAAGGTATTACTGAAATTTATTTGGCAATACAATTGAAGGCAAAAAAAGGAGAAATTTTAAATACAACTCCCATGATATAGAAGCTATTTAAAGAAAGTTTTCTATGAAAACAAAGCCTTTCCCCTTTTCTCATTCTCAGATTTCCTGCTCCATATCCAACTGACCAGGATGACTACAGATTTTTTCCCATTCACAGAAACTCCTGAAGAAAACCACCATGTACCTCACATCCAGGTAGTCCAGGAAGGGCAGAAACAATTTACTCTATGAAATTATTTTCCCTTACAGACATTACAAATGAAAGAAACTAAATAATCTGTTATATTGTACACGTATCTGGAGGAGCTACCCATTTATCCCTGAGCTGAAGGATAGCCTTTCTCTTTTGGTACTTCATTCACTGGAAAATGAGCTCAGATTTATCCAAATTTTTATGTGAGCAGCCAAGAGAAGGTATTAACCAGAACAAAAAATGCCTGCTGGATCTAAACTTTAATAGAATAAAAACTTCACACCACTCGTGCAGGCTTTTCCTTAGATGTGCACTGTCAAATACATGCATATAAATGTGTATAAAAGTAAATTTATTATATTTGTGCCTTTTTAGAGACTTTAAGAGAAGCTCAAGCAACAGGCCAGTGAACACAGCTGAGGAGGAAGAGGATGAAATAATTCTACAATGCCCTAACAGACAGCTTTTCATGTGCTACAGCTGAACGAGTAACAAACTAATAGGAAGAGATATCAAAAGCTTTCATACCAGTGATGATATTAGTGAAATTATATTAATAGGCATTAATGGATTAGGTCACAGACTCTGACTATTACTTTTAACAGCTTCTGTTTACAGGCAGTGCTCAGACTCTAGAGGGCACAGATGGAGGACCAACTCTAGCAAGCACTTTATTAGCCTTTCTGATTTCATTAATTCAGTAACATCTAATCATGTAAAGTAAGATTAAAGATCCTGACACCCACAGCACAAAATACTAACAAACAGTAATTTTTTGTTCCTTTTTAGATAGACTAATAAAATATTTAGAATAATTAGTCTGAAAATAAAAAAGAATTAGAACAGCTAATTGCATATAACTTAAAAAAAAGTCTCTTAACTAATAAACCATACAGTCTTTGACACTACAATTTATATTTGGCAAGAGAAAAATACAGCAGAAATAAATAATGTTAAACAACACACAGTTAACAACACTTTGTTTTGATTATATTGGATCACAATTAATGTTGGCCCTGGGGTTCATCTTTCTGCTTTGACAGCTCCTTACACTACTTTTTTAGATTAATCACTGAAGTATTGGCATTTTCCAATACGTGGCTTTGAGCAAGCCACTGCACAACACCGACACCGGTGAGGGGACGGCTCCACTGACCTTCCTGGACCAGATCCTGCCTGTCCCTAGTGCTACATTTTATATCTGGGCAATTGGCCACAAATGATAACTGCTGTGGCATTACTGAACACCTCCCTACCAACCGAGGACATAAAGAACTGCAAATGTCACGCAGACTGATTAAGAACGAGGCAAAGCAAACAGAAATTGTGTATTTTGGAAATAAAAGACCACGAGGAACCTGCAATCATTCTCCATCAAGAGATAAAGCGAGACTATATTAAATTATACATTTTTTTAGAGTTTTGCTGTCTGAAAAACTTAGCAGCATGTGTTTTTTCTCCCCAGGGCAAAATTAGAGTAGTTTAATATTATGCATTTATTTTACAAACAGACTAAGCCTTTAAAGTAAAATTGAAGAAGCTGCCTACACCTTTGAGATTTCAGATCCTGTATTTAGGTCCAAACAGGACTGATTGTAACTGTTCATATTTTACTTTTAACAAAGTCCTCAAGAACAAAATCACAGAGTTTTAATCTATCAAGAGTACAACTCAACCCAAAAATTATCACATAGAAGGGCCTTCACAAAAAAAAAAATATATAGGGCCAATGATAAATCTGTTGTCTACCAACACCTTACACAGGCAAAACGCCACTCAGATCATTCTAAGACATTCATTTACTCACACCTATAATGCTACATAGATGCTGGAACAGAAGAGAAGGGAGGAAACACTAAAAAGATGAAAAATGTGACTTTTTAGTGGTTAAAAATTAGATTAAAATATGCAGTCTTATTTATTCATAGTCATTGAAGCCCATACTTCTATCAAGGAGCACAAAGTTAATTTATATTATGGTTAAAGTTTTGCCTGCACCTTCTCCATGGCTGCCTTAGAAAACTTTAAAACTTTTCCTCTAGTTAGAAGCTACCACAAGGTGCACTATTTTGCAGATCCTAATTTTCCAGAAATGCACTCAAAATGTGGAGTGTGCAGTTCTCCGTGAGGTCTACAAGGAAATAGATTTTCCACAGCCTGGCAGTAAAAATGCTTGAGCTCTCCCAGGCAAGCAGTCCAGCAATTAAAAATGGAGCAATAAACTACACTGGAGCAAAACTAGTTTTATGACAGTTGTTAAACAACCTATATTATTCTTGCAATATTAATAATTGAAACAAAAAGAGTAAAACCAATTTTTCTTATTAAATGGTCTCAAAGGAATTAAAATAATGTATTAAGTTCCTTTTAAAGATATGTGATGCTCAGCATTAGAGAGGGATCCTTTTAGTGGTTCTAAGCTTCTTGTTCATCCTTGGTAAATGAATTGTAAAAGAAATACCCCATAACATGAAATCAGGTGAACTGTGAAAGATTAGATTAATACTACAGGGTGATTCAGTGCCAATAAATGGATGAGGCAGGGGGAAGGGTGGTCGCTTATGTGTGAAACTGTTGTGCTGCTTACCTCCAGAGCTTTCAAACGCTCCAAGAGCAGTTTTGTTTTTTCCTTTTCCACCTCAGTGCTGCTGCTTTCACTTCTCGAATCTTCATCTGCCAGTGTGTGAATTTTTTCCATGCCTTCTTTACATCTCCTGCTGTCTTCTGACAGCTTTTCCTGAAATGATTTTTTAAAAATGTCATTACCCACAGGTGCAAATGAAGCTAACTATGCAAATACCTCCAATTCTCCCTTGTATATGAATGAAAAAAAGACAGAGGAAGTTGCTGGTGACATGATTAAAGAACTGAATAAGTGGAGTCACCAAGGGTCTGTGACACATGCTATGCTAATTCTGCAAGTGTATGTACAACTTAACTGCTACATCTACTTCAGATTTTTAAAAAGCAGAACTCATCATTTCTTTAATAACTTCCATTTTCTTCTTTAAAAGTTGCAATGAACATTGCACGTAGCTTTCAATGGTAGCATTTTGCCACTGAGAGATAAAGCAGTTTATTGAGGAAAAGTTAATGTATGTTCATGCCTAATGTACTTCACCTTTCCTCATCTAGAGCTAATATTGGAATTATTGAATAATGGGCTGAGAATCAAGCTGTTACCAGATGAATACTGATTTAAGATCTGCTCTAGCACATAACTGGAGAGATTGAGACTGACAACAAAACTTTCAGGAGTGCCCCAGTCTTTTTCTAGTCAGTCAGCCTGAGTTGTTGTCAGCTGCAGCTGCTGAGTTTTACCAGAGGTCTGCAGAAATTACAAGATTGAACAGTGAATCCTTCTAACTCCAATAATTATCTGTCCAAGCTCTCTGTCCACAGAGAAAGTGAGATAGAGAAAGAAAACACCAAGACCACAAGCAGGCAATATAAAACATTGCCCAAAATGACAAGGGAAGAGTAAGGGAAAAAAAAAACCAACATTCCAGAGATGTTGGGAGTGAACCCTCATTGGAGCACAACACTGGAGGGACAGGCTCTACCTTACAAACCACCTTCTCTAATTACATGAGCAGATGCAGTCTGACAACTCATGAGCAGACTGAGAATGGAAAATGTGAGGTAAACCAACATTAAATACTGTATGTCAAAACAAATCTAGAGAATTCCTCCCATGAGCATCTAGTCCTTGTCACAAGCCTTTCTCATAATTATGTACAAAAGCTCAGACATTCATGGGCTCTAGGTTGCCCCATAACTGAGATGTTTTCCCCATAACTAGACAACATGTACTCTGTCTAAGCGAAAAAGTGTGCATTTTCATGAAGAACTGATCCAGCTTGAGTAACTGTGCAAATACAACTGTTTGAGAGTTAATAGCAAGGCATTATCTTAACCAAACCCCATAGAGGTAACTGAAACAATGTATTTTTAAAATATTAACTAGCTTAGAAATTGACTATTACTATGTTTAAACTTTAATCAAGAATTAGTTTTATATGATATGGGCTTAATTACTGAATACCCTTACACAAACCATGAAGCAAAGATCTCAATCTGAGCCCCAAAACATAGATGTCAAAGAGCCATTCCATCAGGTTTCCAACTCACTGCTACCCTAATTACAAAGGAACTATAAATATATACTACATATAAATATACTTGGGCTTTGTTTTTTCGTGCTTGCTACTCACTGATGCAACAATCAAGTAGCTGTAAAAGAGCCATTAAACCATTTTTGCTTCAAGTTGCCCTAAGGAGTGCATTGAGGTAAAACACTTCAATGAGCTCAGGGGAAAGATATGACAAAGGTATATCTCTGATGCAATTCAAATACAAACTATTATTTTTAGGATGGAATGTGACATGAATTGGATGTGGCTAACAATAGAAGAAAATATAAATATAAGCACAGGGTCACCTTTCCTGCACAAACTCAGGGCAGCAATTTCAAAGGACAAGTAGAAGAAAGTACAGGTTATGACATTTCATTACAGAAAGTGGAATGCATCTTCTCACAGAGTAAATCCCAGCCACATAAAATGTAACCTGTTCATCTTCTAATTACAAAACTAGATGAACTTTGCACACTAGTGGCTAAATCAGGAGCACACATCCAGTTTTACACTGACACTTACTGCTGTTACCCCAGCCTGGGTGTTGAAGTACAGCACACATAGCTCCAAAAGTAGTTTACTACTGAGCAATAATAAATGAGTTTCAGCATTTCAGCCATGGAAAAGGTGCAGAACAGAGGAAAGCTCTTCTAACCTTAGAAACTGTGCTTAGATGGGGCACTGCCCCATCACATTCACCAGTTCCACCTGGGTGATGTCCAGTGAGGGTAGAGTGGAAAATCCACACCCGAAAGCAAACAGGTATTTGTAAAGCACTTTTTGTGCTAAAAGTCAAGCCCCTAAAGAGGGAGGATGGAAAAGGCTTTTGGAAGTGTGCAAAAATCTGGTAATATCAAAGGCAGCTGAGTGCTGGGGGAGGAAGGAAGGGACAGAGATCTGCCAGAGGAAATGTGCATCTCCTGTGGAATGCTGTTCAAATTCTACAGAGGGTTCTGGAGGGAGCATGCTCAAAGCAGCAAACTATGGGGTAAAGCAGCTAAAGTAGCCTGGAGTTCGACATTTTTTGTGTTATCTCATATAAAGAGCATCCTTTGCCACTCCTAAGCAGTCTCTGTCCATGCCTCACATACTGCACAGTCACAGGCAGGCTGTGTTCAAACTGAATAACAAAATCCTCCCCAGGTCCAAAGTCCAGCAAAGGCAGAGTAAGTGCTGTCCTGCTGATCTGTTTAATTTCTGGGAAAAGGTAACAGATGGATATGGTGTTCTGGAAGTAAAGCAGCTATTAAAAAAAAAAAAGCAATAACTCTGCTCTGGGTCTCCCCAGACGAGTGAGTTTAAGATACGTGTCTGTACCATGAGAGGATACAAACACAGCAGCCTGATGAGAATTCTGCAGTAAAGGCTCATCTACTTCTCTAATGCTCTGTGTCAACAAAGAGACAATAAAAATATTAAAAATTCAAATCTTACTGAAACTAGGATTATGCTGCTCACTGTAGACCCATTCCCACAGAAATTAATGAGAAACTTGCAGTGGAGTCCCACATTGTGTAACCTTCTCAGGCTGGTTTCAGCTGTCATTGCTCTTCTGAAACCAACAGTACTCTGCAAATCGTAAATGACATCCTGCCCTGACCATTATTTCTAAGTATTCAGTTTGCTCCAATAAATCAAACAAAGCAGTTCACTGGCCATGAGCCCTTTGATGAAACACCATGGGCCCTGTGGCCAATAGCAAACAAGGGATGGAAACAGTCCCTGCAGCCCAGGAATGGCAAGCTCTCCAGGATCAATGGAAAGATATAAATCACTAAAGACATTGATCTATGAAGCTGTATAATGTGGTGGCCTGACAGAGACTTATCAGAAAGCTGGATTTCAGTTAGCTGATCTAGGAAAGAGCAGGATAATATTTCCTCTTTCCATTAATAAATAAAGTAAGAACAATAAATTTAGAGAGCAGAAAATCCACCTGAAATTGTAAATGACAATTTACTGGAATTTGTGGAATGTAAAGCAAATTTTCTCTCTTCTCTCTTCCACCTGCCTTTCAGAATATTGAGCACAGAAGTGTTTTCACTGTTGATAAACAGGGAGTAACTGTAATGATAGAAAAGATCATAGAGAAGATTTCAAAAGATAAGAGAACAAACTGGCTGTTTCAGAAATTACCTCTTTCTTCATCCCCAGAAAGGCAAAAAGCTGCTAACCCTAACACTTAGTCATTGGGATGTCTCTCCTCTAAAAGAACTGTCACCTTTTCTAGGAAAAGTGTCAAAGCCATCTTTTTCTTAACTATTAACTATTATTATTAACTATCAATGAACTATTAATTAACTATTAACAGAACTTAATATGTTACTTTAGAAGTTTTATTGGTAGTACCATCAATTGTCTCTCCTTTGCCCTTTCTTCTTTCTAAGATGCTTTCTAGGAATAGCACCACACACATACACACATGGAAAAGGAGAGGAAAAAAGAGAGCTCACTTTAAAATATTTCAATTTGCAGGTATAAAATTTCAAACCAAGAAGAGTAAATGTCACAAGACACAAAGGAAAAAAAAAGTAGCTGGCAAAGATTATTCTAGAATTCCTTTTTTACAATGAAAGTTATGTTTAGGCACTGGACAATTGGCTATAATAATAAAAGAAGCATAATCTGATACTGATATAGCTGGATCTGGGATCTAGGGCACTGATGATAAACAAGCACTCTTTCACAATCACATGTGATAAAAATCTGATTGAACCAAACAAGAATTAAAAAAGATCAGCATCTTTGAAATGCTGATTTTCCCAATGCTGGATGACATGAATTGCTTGTCTGGAAAGTGATAAGTAATAATTAGAGATGACATCTTTGCTTGTAGAAGCTAAAGATCATTTTCGTGTGATAAACACAAGTCCTTCAGAGAAGTGAAGTTTTTCAGATGCAATGCAGTAAGGATGCCTCAGATACAAAAGTTTTCTATTTCAATTTCAGGTGTCAGATCGTGATGCCTGAGTGGGATCTTTTCTGAGTTCCTTTTAATTCTTCAACTTCTGAAATTTATTAGAGACTAAGGTTTTACAATGGTAACAACTTCAAATTCTTCTGAGAGTCATGCCTGCAATTTTCCAAAAGCACGCTTTAATCACACATTAATCGACCAAGAATAAAATATATGTAGGATATATAATTAAACAGTGCTTATGATTGCTCATAACCACTTAACTGAGGAAAAAAATCAAAAATATTCACAATGTAGCTATTAATTGCTCTTACAGAGAGGCAGTGGTGGTAACAGGCATCCAAGAATCCAGTCTATGTGGAACCCAAACTATGCTGATAACTCAGCACCTCAAAACACTTAGTGCTTTCTGTGGTGTGTCCAGAGCTCCCAGAGGACTTTCTAAATAAGATATTTACTGAACAGTTAACTTAGATTTCAGTGGTTGAATGTGGTTATCTGAGTATACTACACCATACTTCTAACACTCTTCCTATAATCAAGGCAGACTCTTCCCTCCAAACCCAAGGTGCAATTTACAGATCCATACACAGAATTGTTTATGTTTGCACTGCTTTTGGCTGGGGTAGAGTCATTTTTCTCACAGTGGCTGCTGCCTGTTTTGGATTTGTGCTGCCAACAGCGTCGACAGCACCAAGATATTTCATTAGAGCTGAGCAGTGCCTACCTGGACCCAAGGCTTTTGTGCTCCTCACCTCATCAGCGAGGGGCTGGGGGTGCACAAGGAATTGGGAGGGGACACAGCAGGGACAGCTGACCCCAAGTGACCCAAGGGATGTCCCAGAACATATGGCATCCTGCTCAGCAACAGAGGGAGAAGCTGGCAGGGGTCCACAGCTCAGGGACTGGTTGGACATCAGGCAGTGGGGAGTGAGCAGTTGTTTGCATTTGCATCACTTCTCTTTCTTGGGGTTTATTTCTCTTTGTTATTTTCCTTTCCATTGCAATTTGTTGTTGTTTTGTTATAATATTTCTGTTACTAAACCATTATTTTCTTGACCCCTGAGCTGTCTCACTTTTACCCTCCAGATTCTCTCCTCCACATCCTGCTGGAGTGGGGCTGGGGCTTGGTTGCCAGTTGCAGTCAAACCACAACAATATTTATAAATTGTGAAGGCTTTTCCTTGCAGGACCATTCTAAAGTCTTGATCCATTCTTAGGTGATGTCTTTACAGTGATATTTCCAGTGCAGACCTCCTAGTGTTCACTGTGAGCACTGTGAAATGAGAATTTCTAGACTGATGATGAGAAACTGTAGATGAGGGTTTATTTGTACTTTCATTTAAAAAGCAGCTTCAAGCTATGCACAAATAGCTCAGTCTGACTGCACAAGCTGAAAAAAGGCAGAAATTGCTCCAAGCACAGGCTTAACATTCCAACAAGTTTAAATGTGTTTTCCAGTGTCACCTTGCTTCTCTTTCTCACCAACCATGACCTCTTTTTCCTAAACAAACCCTTTCAAAATACTTTATAACAGATTTCTTTTAGCAAACCCTGAGATGTGTAAAAGACACTTATGTTAAGTCTAAGTGTGTCCTGCACAATTCTCAGTACAGGAGTAACCACTGATATCTCTGTGATCTGAATATGTCTTTTCCATATGCAACTTTAAATTTTTTTTTTCTTTATTTCCTAATGGGTATCCAATTAAACAGAATAACCTGGGCCTAAAAAAACCACAAACTAAATCATAACTGAGCAAATAATTTACAATATGAAAAAAAAAAATTAAAAATTACGTGCAACTAAAATTATATGCAATTGAAACTATCTTTGAGTATAAGGCTACAAATATGACTTCTGCTTTACCTTCCTTGCTCTTGTCTATGTATGCAGCTGTTTTCTCCTGCTTTCTTTTCTCCCACTGGAAGAGACTAAAATATAGCTTTGCTACACACAGCACATCAGTAAGTGTAATAATAATATATTTTTGTTTAGCTAACAGCTTTTGTTCAGAACAAGCTGACCAAAATTGAAGGAAAACAAAGGAATGCAACATATCACAGAAGTTTGCAGAAACATCCCAAATTGTTCATGATTTAACATTACCCTTGTCAGAAAAACATATTAGATTCTTATTTTTCATCTCTAGATTTCACTTACAAAGTAAGCAGAGCGAGCAGCAACGTTCCCTAGATTAAAGACTCGTGATGGATAAGAGGACCAAGTTCATACTTTATGTTTTTGATATGTGCCTCCCTCCACCCGTGTATCAATCTAAATGTACTCCACATTATTCTCCACTCAGAACAGTCCTCACCAGTGCAAGCTATCATCCCTGCTGAGCAGCTCTGCAGTAGCATTAATAAATTTCCCAATGATGTTTTTATTGGCTGTTCCCTGCATCAAAAACATATATTTCTTTTGAAAATGTTCTGATTGGAAAGGAGTGTGAGAGCAGAAAACCTCCAGAGTGCACCTGGGGATGGAGTGTACTCCTCAGAACCTGAGAGGAGATGGAATTCCTCATCCCCAGCTTCCCAGCCCAGTGCCAGCTCCTGTCCTTAGTGAATGGATATTCCTATTTCCAACATCACTGGTGCTGTCAAAGCCAGAATCAAGGACTGACCATGCTGCAGGTGACCCTGCCAGGCCAGGCTTTGGGCACAGCAGCGGCAGGACAGTGCCCAGGAGCTCCCTGTGCTTCTGCTTCCTTCTCAAAGGGAAAAGCCTCAGTCACATTGAGTGCCAGCAGGAAAAAAGAACTGTTCTAAGAAGCTGTTCCTTCTTCATATATCTAGATAAGGTGATAAAAGAATATTCAGTGTGATTTTTCATGTAGATACTCTCCTAGAAATTGGTTCATTATAGTATCATACCTACACTGATAATCATTCCTCCCAGGAAACCTACATGTAACATTTAAACTTTTGTGAAGGGGTTTGTAGGTATTATAGTAACTGCACTTAACTAAAGCCACAGCATTAAAATACCTTCCTTTGACCAGAGTAGAAATAAACCAAACTATTCTAAAATTCAAATTCAGTACATTTTATGTAACAGCAATTATGGCAAAACAAAATTACTCTGGATTTTGGTTGCTAGAAATAAGCCAGTTTTCCTTCCACAGTATTTTGGAATGAGATCAGTGTATTAACTGACTAGTTCTCACCATAAGCACAATTGTAGAAGCTGATCTAAGAAGTTACCTGTGGGATTAGGAAGAAAAAAACCTGGTATATTATTCCATTACCAGGTAATTTTTTTGTAAGTGCCAGGGAACAATTTCATGTCTCCCAGACTTGTCATGAAAAATTCTGAAAGATCAAAATTTATCTTCATGCAAAAATAAAAGGAAGGAACAAACATCCCAGATTAGATCAAAACTTCAACTTTTCAAATACATTATTGTAATTCAGATTAACTGTCTTAACTTTTCCTGATCAGAAGAGCACTTTTTTTCCAAAATAAATTTACTGGTGTACTGCTAAGTGAGTTCTTTTTTAAAAATAATTTTCAAAGACAGAATGATTGTGAATTCAGCATAATCTCACTTTTTTTGCCTCAGAAAATAAGCCAAACTTTAGATTTCTTTTAACTAAGCAAAATTTTAGATTTTTTTTCAACTTTTTAAAATTTAATAACTAGTGTTGCTTTCTGCTGGTTTGAAAATATCAAGGAAATTACATCAAAATGCAGAATGAACAGTATCTTTTATAGAGATGGGGAAGTAGAGAGAGAGCCATCCACCTGACCGTATATAAATTCATTAATTTGGGGAAATTTAAATATTTGTGTTGAGGCAATGGATAACTTTTGTGGATTCATTTCCAAAGTTAGAACCAGAAGATACAGCAAAATATAGAAACGCTATATAGAAGAGGGAAATGTAAACTAGAATTAGTCAGTATAATACAATCAAATCAGTCAATCTGAACCTCTTGATATTATAGATATCTAGAGGATGTGTGATGGATTAAAGTGGTAATATAATGGCACCTGTACACTGAAAATGTAGATCTGTATCTGGAGACCTCATCCATCCTTCTGCAAATTTTGTACTTTGGGGACTGGAATTACATTCTCAGAGCAAACCCCTGATGGCAAGAAACGTGGTCAGAGTCAGGCAAAGACTGTGGGTGACTGGATATCATCAAAGATCATGCAAGTGTGTGGGTAACTCTTGTGTAAATACAAGACATCCTTGTTTTGTTTTCTCTTTAATTTGACAGTTCTTTGTTTTGAGATGTAGCCAAGGCCAGATGGGACAGGGCTTGGAGCTACCTGGTCTAGGGAAGGTGTCCGAAGCAGGGGCTTGAGATGAGATGATCTTTAAAGTCCCTTCCAACACAAAAAACATGAAAGGAGAAAAGAACAGCTTGTTTTCTGACAAACAGGCACATAAATGGCACATTTCACTTATGAGACTTTGCTGTGTAAAACACAACTCCACTGCTGGGCTTTGATATCACGAACAACCAGGAAAGGAAAACTTTGCAACAAAACTGAAATTTTGAACAGTGTCTCAGGAGCACCATCACCTTCTTTTAGGGGTAGAGAACACAACTTCATTTTTGTTACATATTTATCAAAATCTTTGCATAGTGGTGGAAATCTACAAAAAGCCATAAGGTATTAAGTTGTTACTGAGCTAGCCCTGGATTTCTCTGCATGGAAAAGCAGTCCAACAGCAAACACTTGTGTCCTTGTGCTAGGATTTCCAGCAGAGCTCCCAAGAGTGCGGATGGCTCCTCTCTGCCCTTCTCTGTGAGACACAAATCTCCTAATATTTGCCTAGCAACGTATTCCTTAGCAGCTTAGGAGGCTTGGTACATGCAGTCCCCTGTGGGCACTTCCACTCCAGAGACAGATGTTTAAGGATATATATTCTCTTTCTGCAATAGAACTTAGCATTAAAAATCCTACGTGGATTTTAGCTAGGGAATTCAACTAGTGCCTTTTTTTCAATTCATAGTCATGCCCCATCTATAAAATGTTACATATCAATAGCCTGAACAATAAGCTTGTATAATTTTGTGTTAAGATAAAATTGTATTGCCAATAGTTACAGTTTTTCTTCTCATGAAAGAGCTGTTGACACCAACGGCTGTGCAAATTGGAAGTGACAGTCACAACAACTGTTCCACATTTGAGCAACACAAAAGGATGCAGACAAAAAATTGGGTTGATGTGGCCAACAGTGCCACCTGAAATGTGCCTGTATCACTTGTGTGTGTTCTTACCTCCCCAGTGTCACTGTATCATGTCTGTCCTGAGCTTTAGTGCTCACGTGGACAATTTCAGAACTACAATAAATTGTGAATGAACTTACAATAAATTATCTTCCACATCTATTTCGATGGCTCTAAGCTGACAAAGTCAAAATTAGTTAAAAACCCCTTAAAGTCTTTGAGTGATCTATAATCAGGTAAGACTAAGAAGAGGATCCAGCATTGTGATCAAACAAGAAAGTTTTTTGATATCCAGATCTCAAGGGCAAACTCAGGAAGGAAAGTCTGTGGGGTGCTTGCTGTAAAGCTTGGGGTTCAAGAACTGCACACAATTATTTCTGGGAAATACATGAGGTCTTGGTTTCACAATCTTATTTTTAGGTGGTCAATATCTCTTGGAAACACCATAAAGTTAATATATGCTAGAGTCTTTTAGTCAAACTTTAAAGAAATATGATGGTTAAGGCAATTCAAATAACATGCATTCTTTTCTACATTTATGTAAGCATTCATTATAAATTTTCCCTTTATTATTATGAGGAGAATTTTATTTACAATCCTGCTTCTTAATTCGTTTACCCAAAAGAAATCACATAACTCATCTGTAAGTCTAGCAAATTAAAATCCCATAGGGCATCTAGCTCTATAGAAAGAGTTAGAATATTTTGCTTTAAGTAAGAATACTGGCAAGACCTAACAAACACTAAACAAACACTAAAACACTGCATGCTTTAGGCTCCACCTTCTTATTGTTATTATTCTAACATTATCACTATGGAACATTTAAAGTTCACTAGGAAGAATATTTATTCTGGAGTCAGGCATATTGGTATTATAATAAGAACTCAATTTCATACATCCCAGAACAATAATTAGATTTGTTTAAAAAAACTACATAAACAATGTTCAACAGATCAAAAGCATTTATTGAGCAGAGTTATCTTTTATGACTATTCATATAATTACTTCAACAAAGTTCACACACTAAAACTAAGTCACTGCTGTATCAGAGAATATGGGAAATATCTTAATAAGTCACACTGGAAATCACCTCATTTGTCCCCATTTGTTATGAAATACAGACTTGTGAATCTGCAATAAAATCCCTTATTCTGCTGAACCAACTGATCATATAGTTTTGATCATGTCACACCAATCACAGACAAAATGTGAGATTCAGGATAAATTCTGTAAGGCAACTGATTGTAGAGGATGGCTTTCAGAACAGTCTTAGTAGTTATACATTCAATAAAGGTTTCTGTATGCATATGAATATAGCATATAAAATTTCATTTATGCTTCCTTCACAAATACAGGTTGATAATATGGTTATCATGTTCCCAAAAACCTGACTGCATCAGTGCTTTTAAGGAACATTACCTGGGTTTTACATTTGGTGTTTTTAAGGAACATTACCTGGGTTTTACATTCAGGTTCTATTCCTTTTTGTGAATTATGCTTATAAATACATCAAAAAAACTGCCTGAGTACATTTGGAGGAAAACAAATGAATTGTCTTTGTTCCAATATTGATGCACCCTGCTGCATTTGGACACAGCACTCAGTTAAGATTCATCATCTATTTAAATGGTATGCTTGTCCATGATTTCCACATAACTGTTTTCAGTAACATAATAATGATTCAGACAAAGCTTCATTAATATGTTTCTCAATATTAAAATGCTTTGTAAACATTTCAGGCCAGAGATTCTTTGCCAAGTACCTGTTTTGAGGAGGTTTCCAGGCACGAGCTGACTGTGACACGTGGTCACTGCCCAGCTTTTACTGCGTGACTGGGTTGCACACCAAGTGAAGCCATCTCTGACCTACATGGCAGGGAGCCATCCCAGGGCACGGGAATGCAGCCATTCCTCGAAATTCCCAGAAAGAAAAGCCATTTGTTCATGTTTGTCATAAAAGTGAACAAAAGGGATCTGAGGAAGAATGACTCAAAAAGCCATTCAGAAAAAAGAAGCCCACAACGTTCACAACACGACACGAATGTTGTGTATTTCTGACTGGTTTTACCAGCCACAGACTGGTGCATGATGCAGCAGCCTAGATATTCCTCCAGGACAGGAAAACCTATTTTTTCTGAGTCATGGATTAGGAGACAAAATTCATAAGCAATGAAAAGAGAAATTCATATCCAAAAATTGCATACTTGAAATATGCAAGAAATGAAAATGGCTAAAAATCCAGCTGAGTGATATCATCAGTGAAAATATTCCCAGGAACAAGAAGAGAACAGGAAGGGAAGGAAGCTGTTATGCATTAATATAATCCCATAGACACAGGTATGTGGGTGTTTTAAGGCTCTGGGACAGAAACAGTTTCACTCTGAAAGAAAGCAAACGTCCAGTTTGAGGCATTTCCCCAGAGTACCACCCACCAAATTCAAACAAAACCTTGAGACCAGAAAGAAGGGAACAAAAGGGGTTCCCTTTTTGGTGGAGGAGGCTGTTTGCTAGAGCTGAAGGAAAATGAAGAGCTGTTGTCACACCAATAACTGGGCAGAACAGCCTTGCTCTTTTGCTGGTCAGAAAATAAACCCAGGCAATATTATACAAAACACACCACAGTGCTCACTCTCCTGCCTGGCTGGAGACAAATGTCTATGTCAATATGGCCCAAAAGGGGAAGAAAACCCAAGACTATACACAAATTCTCTATTTTTTAAAAAAAAATAAATTAAGAAATAAATAAAAGACACTGAAAAAACTACACAGAAATATACAAGCACTGAAATCTAATTACTACTTTATGTCCCCTCTAGAAAAGCAGCACACAAAATCTCAAATTTCAAAGACCACATAGCTAATTTTTTTTTCAGTTTAGTTCCCGAAAGAAAAACAAATCACCCCCAAACTCTCAGTTCTATGAAACAAAACTGCAGTATTTTTTTTTGCTTTTCCTCTTCAGAGTGGAAAAACAAAGAAGCTGAAGCCTAATTGTGGTACCACCTTACTGGGGTTTCCACAGTAAGGTAGCACAGAGAAAAGCACACAATAAAATCATTCCAGATGTCTATTATGACCACACAGACAAGAAATCCAACTTAAGGAGAGACTGACATCAAGGCCAGTTCAGAACAACCACTCTATGGTGGCAGGATATATGGATTTAAACCCTGAAATAACAGAAGGGAACTGAGTTTCAATTTTGCACCCCAAAAAGATAGTGCATAAAATAGAGATGCCTTTGTCACCAGTTTCTAAAGAATTATGTTCTATTATAACTTCAACAAAAAATTTAATTTGTCCTGAAATTAAATTTTACAGGCTATCATTATAACAAGAAAATTTGATTATATTGAAGGTTAAACTATAAGATTCCTTTCTCTTCAACCAAGCTTAAAATGAAAATTTAATTACAGTGATAAATACTCTTTAATATACATTTTTGTTTAGTTATACTGCTGTGTTTTTGATCCATCAGCTGTAAGAATGAGCTAATATAACTAAAACTTTTGAAAAGTGTTTTATCTGATGGATCAATACCCAGTACAGACTTTAATATATTATTTCAGTATTTTATAAGAATGCTTATTCTGTTTAAAAAGATAACAGCACAGGACTGATTACAGTAAGTGATATTTTTAAGAATTCTTGTGCCTGACATTAGATTAACTGAGATGTATCTCATTCCTGTTTCCAGACTCTTAAATTAAAAGGTTTTTCCACTTTAGGTTCCCAGTTTCCAGGAAACATAAAACTCTTCTGTCTTCTAAACAGACCCAGTTCCCTTTAAACAAGCTCTAAAATCCCTCCTAAATTCTGAGACTCTCTCTACCCCTAGTGAGGATGATAAAATGCACCTGCCACAAGCAGGGATCCCCACACCCAATAAGAACATGAGTGATAAAATTATCCATCACAACCTGAAGGTCCAGTGGTCAAAACCAGCTATGTTTACTACAGATGCTGGAACATATGACTTAAAATATTAAGTGCTTTAATAAATTCTTCAAAACTAGTTTCTTTGTGCCTTGTGAACTATGAGGAGCAGCAACAGCAGATAACACAAGGGCAATAAAAGTGAAAAACCTTAAAATCTGCTGGGAGAACACCTGGGAAAATGAAGGTGGAACCTTCATTTAATTTCATTTAATTATGAAAGTATTCATAATTAATAAACAAATAGATGAAACAATGACAGATATATTTATCTCAGTAGGGTTATTTTTGCTTTAAAGAACTTTTCCATCTCAAAAAAACAGGTAATAAGTCACTAGTACCTGATATACCTTCATGATATTGACAGTTCCTTCTCCATGCTGGCCTGGGGATCCTTGGCTCTGTAGCAGATTTCTTACTGTCTCCTCCATTCTAGAAAATAAGAATATTTATGAAAGTCAACTGCATGGAAAAAATTTAAGAGTTGAATTCAGTGTTTTTGTTCTTTACAAGAGCCTAATGCATCCATGGCTACCAAGAAATTAATATTTAAAGACAATCCTAGTCTTATAATATTCTCATGCTCCATGTTATGAATAACACATTAAGGGCACTCTTTTATCTTTTGAATATGCTCAGTAATTAGTTGCATTGTTTAAAACCTATTGAAGCTCCTTACAAAAACTAAAACCAAATGTGTGCAAAAGACATCACCTTGTTAACAGTGTAAACAAGACCACCACGATAAGATTCCTGGCATTTAGGAACAGATTAAAAAGCTCACAGGCAGCTGTGTCCTGAGCCCATGGTGATTTGTGCAGGCTGTCCATGGCATTACTGGTGTTCACTCTCTGTGTTGTGGGTGCAGCCTGTGCCTTGGTTCATGGGGGCACAGCTGCTGAGCACATTCACCCTTCTCTGCCCTTTCAAACAGGTGTAAAAAACAAGTGCAGGCTCCAGTCTGGTACCACCATCTCAGGACAATGCAATCAAGTTCAACTCCACCAGTTAAAGGTGGAAGGTTTGCACTTTGTTTTAGAAGCTGTTAATAGACACCATCAAAGGTTGTCTTTGATCTACACACACTCATCAAGAATGTGAAACTGATAATAACACTAACCCTGCTGAATGGAGTCTGCCCAGAATAAGGAGTCCTGCTCCTTCCCACAACAAGAAAAAGGGAAGCCACCTATGGAACACTGGTCCCATTCAAGGTGGATCAGAAATTAAATCCCATGGGTTTAGGACATGTCACTGAGGCTGAAAACAAAGCCCTGGGAGTAGGGCTGGCTTCAGCTATGGGTAAGAGGAGGAAAAGGATCAAAAGCAGAGGAGCAGTGATGGACACAACAAACACATCAGGTTTCACAAGAAAAATTGGTGAGTGACAATTCCAGCCAAAGCTCCTCACTCTTCTCACTCCCCATGTCCTACACAGATTCTCACCCCTGTACAGCCTCTCCTTCAGCCGTGTTGCAACAGCTTTTCTTCCTTCTTTTCATATTTTTCATTCTTTTCCTTTCAAGCAGTCTCAGTCCCCTGAGATAGTTGGAAAAACAGCCCAGATGGAATAGGGACTGGAGAAGGGAAAACTGCTGTAACACAGGCATAAGGGTGATGCAAAAGCAGGAGAGAGAAAGGAATACCTTAAATCATAGTGCCAGATACACTGTATATTAAAACAGTGACCTTGAAGAATGTGCCTGTATTCCTGGGCATATCAGACCAGGAACTGCCTGCTGTTGTTTATTTCTACTGTGTTTAGAGAAACATGGCTTTTGTGTAGTACTCTTTCCAAATGAAATTGAGCAGAATTATTATTCACAGTCTATCTTTTTTATATTTGTTTATTTCTAAGGTAACAATCCAGCGAGACAGAAAATATTAGCTAACTGCTCTGGCCAAAGGCCAATAGCATTATCTTTTATACAAGCCTCATAGTCTTTCTGTTCTTTCAGTCTTATCAGAATGAATGGCATTGGCTAATTTAGCAACAATGTGATGTTATTCCAGGTTTTCTCCTTTGAAGTCAGCCCACTATGCCACTTTTCAAGAAGCTGACACTAGGTGTTCATTCTACTCAGATGAACACTGACATTCTACTTATTCCTGTGATGTTTTTTTTGTCATTGATGTGCAGACTTCTACACTGCCAGAATGCCCACAGAATAGTTTGACCATCTGTTGACCAAATGTGCATAAAACCAAGCCAGCTCTAATCTCTAGTGCAGACAGTGGTGCAGTTTTTCAGTTGCAGATTGGAACCATTTCTGCTCATAGGCTGACCTTAATCAGATGCCTTTTACATGAAAGAACAAATCATTTTGGTTCACACCATAAATTCCTGTGCAGTCCTCACTGAAAGATTTAATTTCTTAACATGCCCACAGTTTCATTTTTCAATTAATGGTGTAATAACATTCTTAATTACTGTGTTTATCTATGCAAATGCAGTTCCAGTGCTAGTCCTCCACAACATTCTTCCAAATTAATAAACAAACAAAAATGGGAGAAAGAATAGATTCAACCAGCACTAAATCACTGTTTTTCAATTTAGACCTAAGAGTATTAATGAAAATAAAGTCTAGTTGTATATTACTATGATCACTTAAACCAGCTCAGGAAAATTATGAATTCTTAAATTCAGTAAGTCCTTTAATCTTCAGTCAAACTCAGATAATCTATTTTGGGCCACAAGCCTTTCTTGTTGAGCAGCCTTACAGGGACAGGTGAGCACAAATCTTCTTGTGGCAATCACAAACACTTTCCATCAGCACCCAGACTTCTAAGCAATGGGGTAATTTTTGCAACATGACCAAGAGCTCATCACAATTGAGACTTCTGTGGTTTTGCTGTTTGCAGAAAAGTCTGTAAGAGCTGACAGCTACTGAGTTGAACCACAGACATAACAGACTTTGTGGTCACATCACTATCAAACCAGCCCTGCGAGGATCTTACAAGCTTTGGGTACCCATGGAATATCTGAAAAAGAAGAGAAAAGTAGGTTCTGACAAACAGGGAGGTGAATTATGCTCACAGTCAAATTCACTGCAAAGCTCTGATGGCAAGTGCTCTTGCAGTTTGTGAGCTGCTGCTTCTTCACTCACATCCCAGTTGTCCATTTTTAGGACCAAATATGGTACAGGAGGATAATCAAGACTCATTTCTTATGAGTGAGAGTTTTTGATGCATGAATTAATGGCACCTTAATTGAAAATCGATTGTTATCTTATGATCTATAAAACTCTCCACAGTGACAGCACATGCCAGAGCAATTTACTACAAATCCTATTTAAAGAATGAAAAAATAATGAAGCTTCTATAAATTTAGCTTGGGATCCCATGCTTTGCTCCCTGAACAAGGCCACCAAAGGGTATGAAAATTTTGGAAGTGAAGCAGAAAAATTATAAGCTTTATGAAAGGCTATTTCTACACATTGACCTATATTTTTTCCCCCTTCTGGTAACCACAAAAGGTTATCTGCTCGTGGTTTTGATTCTAATATCTCAACTGGACTCAATCCAACATCCAGCACTTCCAGATTATTTTTAGGAGAGTTATCCCCACACGTGTATTCTGCCTTCTTGCTGGACTGCTTTGCCAAGGATTCTCTGTATCTTATGTAACTAGCAAGCTGTTAAAATCTGAAAAATCAGTCTCTAAAGCTCATCACTTCTGAGTCTACATTCTTCAAGCACTATTTAAGAACATTTGTTTTCCCCTTTCTTTTGTATTTTATTTACTGTCTATTCATCTGAAGCATCTCGCATAGGGCTATTAAATCTTCTGTTATGTCTGTTATTTGAATGGAAAATTGTCATTTTCCTAAAACTCAAGTGTTCCTTTCAAATTCTATTTTTTAACAAATATGGTTGTTTTTTTTAGGGGAAAAATAAATGAAAACTATGTTCAACACAAGCTCCTTAAGTTTCCTGATAAAATGTCAGTTTAGTGTAGAGGAACAGATCTCCACCAGTCCTAACCTAAGGATAAATTTCTCCAAGTACAAAACAGAAGAAGAAATGAGGCATTCAGAAACCAGAATCTGTTCTTGATATATGAGAATTTAAGTAACATAAAATATTAATGCTACTGTGGAAAGCACTGTCAAGATTCCATCTGGAAGATATTTACAATTACAATCACAAGTGTTCAGGAGTGGCTCATCCAGAGAGGATTCCACAAAAGGGATTGCTCTGAAGCTGTTGAAATGACAGTCTGTGCCACAAGAAGAGATGAAACAACTTGCTAAACTCAAGAGACCAAGTGTTTAAGTGGCCAGGTATGACTTATATAAGAGAATCAGTGAGAAAAAGTAGTGTGAAAGAAAACTAAATCAACCTTAGGCAGATAATTGACAAAACAAGTTGTATTTCATGGTTAGAAATATATTTAGGCTGGAATTAGCATGCTTTTAATCATTGAAAAATGTACCCCAGCCTACAAGGGTAGAGTAACAGGATGAAAAATACAGTTTTAGGCCACAATCGATTCATTTACAAAATTAATTACACATCATGGTCAAGAGCTGAGGACTTGAATTCATGATCCATAGGTTCTTGCTGCTATTCCTCCTGAACCAAAATCATTCCTCCACTTAAAATATGCAATTTGTCCTGTGCTGTTGAGAGAATACCAGGAAATTAATCCAATTGCAATGGACAGTTATTTATTTTGGCTTTTTCCTGAGTTTGTTTCTGGGCAAGGGGGAGAGAGGAACCTTTGGAAAGGAGGAATCATCATTCCCTGCCCAGGGAGCAGTGCACAGCGCTCCTGTGTCCGAGGCTGAGGAGGAAGCTTCCTCTGTATTTTTGCTGGAGACTTGCTTTTAATGCTTCTCACTGTTGTGTTTTTGACAGATCTGCTGCCCCCCTCTCCTGCCTGGCCCTGCTGGTGCAACTCCCTGCAAGTGCCAGAGCACATTTCCAGCCAGCCCAAGCTGGGCAGACCCTGCTGAGGCTGCTGCATCAGGACTGGGCAATTAAGCTCCTAAATTTCCTACCAGTTTTCTCAGAAGCATCACTTTCACGGGCAGGCACGTCCTTTGTGCCATGCCACAGCAATATCATGGTCAGAAAACCTGCTTTGTGCCTCTCCCAGTTCTGCCATAAGTAAACACTCTCTCTGGCCCACGCTCTGCTCAGCCATGTCCCTGTCTGCAGTTCTCCCTCTGAGGGACAGGTAGCACGGAGCTGTTCAGCACTAGAAGGTAGATGACAGCTTCAACCCCTTCCCCCTTGACCTACTTCCTTCCAGAATTCCACAGGCTGGCAGCTACCTTTTGCTAGGTGCTATCACCTTCCCTTCTCATCATCCTCAAGCTGATGTGACATTGCTTGGTAGTTATTTCAAATGTATGCCACAAGAATTCCTTCAGCTTGATTCTGACTTAGTCTTACAGAGTTGTATCCAAAGGTTTCTACAGAATCCTACTGCAGCAGTTGAGCATTATATTTTAGCTTTTTCTTTCATGCAAGGTACAGGATAATTTTTTAGTCTTAGAGAAAAATATCAATAACAGATTTTTCTCTATCTTCAGCTTAAAGTTGTTACTTCAGTGTAGTTAAAATTCTCAGGAGGATATTTTTTTCCAGCTCTTATCTGTGAAAGAGTGAAGCTTCCTATCTCTCTCCTATTTAAGTCTCATGCCTTCTCTTTTTAGTTATAGATTTCCTGGAGATGTGGTCAGGGTTTTATCTCCTTGAGCTGTCTCAGCCCTTCCAACCACCTGACCACTGACAATGGAATGGGTTCCTGTGTGGTTTCTCAGCTCTTTCAGCTCCTCTTCACCTGTGAATCAGCTGCTATTTTCACCAGCTGGACTTTGGTTGTCTCTCCAGAGACTGCATTCTGTCTGGCCTTGTGACAGAGCTCTGTGCCTCTGTCCAAGCTTCCCAGCTCTCTCTCCAATCTCATAACACAACCAACCAAAGAGCTCTCAGATCCCAGATAAATCTGTTTCTGTACTTGTTAGTAATTCTGAACTTCAGGTTGGGGTTACCTGCACCTCGCCTCCCTCACCACTCCATTCAAAGCTTTGCAAGGATCAGGCTAAACAGGGAAAATACCAGAGTGACTTTACAAGATGTAACAGGAAAAAAAGAGCTCATCAACAGCAGTTCCTGCTCACTGCACCCTTGCAGGAATGTCTTTCCTTCTACCTGGTTTCAATTAAATTAGTGGCTGGCTGAGCTGCAGATGCTGCTTACTCCGCTCTGTCTCCAGGGATTCCCACTGGGAACAGAGGTGGCTGCCTGCCCTCCTCAGCTCTCCCCACATCTGCAGGCTCACCTCCAGACACTGCAGTGTGCCAGGAGCCTCCTGTGTGAGCCATGCTGCTCCCCAGGATGGAGTGGCCCCTCCTTCCTTCCCAGGGCTGTGTCCCCTGTGTCCCTCCTGAGGAGCCCTGCAGCCAGCTGTGAGCCCATGGCTTCAAGGGCGGGGGCCAGGGGACAGACACAGCCTTCTACAAAGGATTTAGATATTGGAAATGGATTAAAGAGAGAGAGAGAGAGAAGTGCAAATGGGTATGTGACAAAGAGAGAACTGACAGATGGGAAATGCTGGGGCTTTAAGCCCCAAGGGGTTTTCAGTTCTGCTCAGGATATAGCACTGGTACAAGCCTTATAGCAGTGAGCCGGGCAAAGCAGAATGCTCAATATCCCCATTTAATATTTCAGCTGGAAAATAAAGTAATAATATCCTTCATAACAGCAGCAGAAAGACATCACATATAATGTATAATTTATATTTATTCCTTCTGTTCATCAGCACAGGTGCTTATCAATCCAGAAATATCCAGGCAAACCCTTCTCCTGCAGCACCATCACTGTCCCTTCCTCACCACAGGCCCTGGGCAGTTCAGCCCTGTGGTGTTTGCTAGTGGCAAATCCAAACTGCACAAGCCATGCTCTTTTCACATATTCATATCAATCCCTCTTTCCAAAACACACTCAAAGCATATTTGACCTGAGGCCCAAAGGGCAGCTCTCTGAGGATGAGGAGCACCACAAGGACCTTGCACATGATGAAGGCAGCCAATGCACAGCCACGCTGGAGTGGAAGAGCCCTCAAGCTCCAGTCACATGAGTAGAGGAGGATCCTTCCCAAAGTGGACAGCTTAATCAGGTTCTCTGTCCCCCAGACCAAACCATCACTCCAAACTACACAGAACTGAAAGACTGAGCACAACTTTTACTTTATTGAACTGGCCACTGATCCCAGTGGAAATTTTCAAGGTATCCTTAAAATAACACGAGTGCTTTGAGCACCAGATAAGTAGGGTAGGATTTTGAAAGACCTCAGCGTTGGCACATCACTGCTCCCACACAAGTCTGAATTCTGTTATCACGCAATGGCAGGCCTGACATTTCTCTGAAACTGCTCTAACTACCATCTGAGCCAGGAAATGTTGGAAGTGTTTCCATTGTCTCTCTCAGTCATATGGATTTCACTCATCAAACTTCTATCTACAGCAAAAAGCTTCTGGACGGCAATAGAAATCAGTGGTAATGTTTATTTCTGTGTTGACAGATAGACAAATGCCATATGGACTGCATGGGTGTCTTCCATCACCAGCCCTGTATATGATTTTGTAAATTACAGGCATTACTTACATTTTGTAAGTTGGAAGAATAAAATCCAGTCCAAGACTAAGCCTCACAGAAAAGCTGCTCACCAGTGTTTGAAAGGATTTTTCAGCTGTAAGGACTGTCCCTCCTACAGTTCCCCAGTAATATATTTGGGACCTTAGGACAGGAGATATTTTCATTAACTATAAGTGGATAGAAGCAGGCACACACAGAAAGTTAATTATTGTGTCATCTTAAACATATGTTCATACTTTCAAACTATATTCATGCTGGAGGCACCAGAAATAGTCACAACTAAAAACTTCAGAAAAAATTACAGGCAACTCTATACAAACAGACTGCAAATATTTCCAACTTCAAATAATGGTGGGGGTTTACTTTTTAACTTTTTTTCTACATTTTAAACAAATATTTGTTTTTCCATATTTGCAAATGTTTAGCTGGATGGAAAGATATGCCCAGCAGTTCCTCCAAATACTCATATTTCATTTTGCATATCAGGACCCTGATGCAGACCAACCACTATTGTTTTAAGTTACAGAATTTAACAGCCATTCAAAAATAAAAAGCTCTCACTCAATTCTAAGTCACAGATTCAAGGTGGTACCAAGACTACCCTCACACAGCTGCAGAAATTTCTGTTATGTCACAGTACTATTTTTGAATTTAAGGGCTTTGAAAAACTAACTACCAATGGAGTCAATGGGATGCTAAATAATAAAAAAAAATAATAAAAAAGATAAATTCAAGAAACTGTTACTAGTTTGGTTCAATAATCTAAATTTTACATCAAAAAATCCAATTCACATGACAGTTCCAGCCCTTTCCTGACATTGTACAGCCAACTGCAAAGGCCCAAACTCCTGCAAATATAACTACACAAGACCCAGCTATGAGAGGAAACTTCCCACTTTGAACTTAGATTCCCCCAAAATAGGTCACCTCTGATGTTCACAAAGAACACCAAGAAACAGTGTTCTGGTTCCCAACCATGGCATTTTCTTAAAAGAACTTTTAAAGACAACAGGCTATCTTAATAAATATAAATTCTTTTGAAATTTTGGAATTCAGCCTTTCCAAATTTCAGCTCAAAAAGACTACAGTAAAGAAAGTAAAATATAGAGATTTTCACATCAGCTGTGACTTCCTGAAAATCTCTAAATATAAGATCAGCAAAGATGGATGAAATGTGTAGGAATACTCCAAGTGATAATTGTGTTGCAAATAATGATATGATATTTTAATTCCAAGATTCCATTAGATTAATTCCAATCTAAAATTTGTCTTCCCTTTCTTCTCCTCAGCAGAGAGTTTGCTCTGGATCTTCAAGTGCATTCCAAACAGAGTGTGTGAGGCAGCTCTGGGCTGATCAGCTGTGACTGCCTTCAGGAGCAGCTGATGCTCTGATGTCCCTCGTGCGTGACTGGGATCACCTCACATGACAAACCCTCCGCATTACACTCTCCAAATCACCAAGTTATGGAGTGAAAAATATATAAATAAAATGCTTTAAGAGTAGATCCAGACTGCCAGGACGGTGATTTCCAAATATCTTCTCCTGAGCATAAGGAATGCCTCCTTCCAGATAGGTGTCTTGCAGCACTGCATGGAACAGCAGGTTCCTATTCCAGCTCAGAGGGAGTTTATCCTTCTGCAGGACAGATGCAGGAAGCAGCAATATAGATCCACTACTAAAGAAACCTCAGATGTACAAATAATTCCTCTTGCAGTCTAATTTCCAGGTGCTTAGAAAACACCCACAAGAGCAGGTCACATCAGAGATGTCAGAACGAAAGCTTAGTGCCTTTAGATTGCCAAATCACAGCAGCAGAGCAAAACAGCCTAAACAAGTAATATATGGTCAGAATAATGGTCTCCAAGGGCTTAATTACCTGTGTCATTAGGTAGTGGTAGCCTCTCTAAAATTATATTGACAGCTTCTCTACAACCAAGCAGTTGATAATGAGGCAATAAAAATACATGACAGTACACACAGAAGAGTGCTGCAGCAGTGTCATAAACACTTTCATAAACACCATCAGCTTTGATACCAACAAACAATAGCTGCACTAAACTAATAGTGAACTGGTCACAAAAAAAAATCAAGGACATGTATTTTGTCATTAATAACTTTTCATGTTCTCCCTTTCTGTATGTGTGCAAGCTTGTCAAAAGCAAAAGGAGATAAGAAAAAGGAAAAAGAACAATGTCAAGGTGCAAATGAAATACAAGAGGAAAAAGTAACAGCTGCATTAAAAATAAAAAAAAAAAAAGAGAAAGAAAAAAAGAAAAGAAAAGAGAAGAGAAGAGAAGAGAAGAGAAGAGAAGAGAAGAGAAGAGAAGAGAAGAGAAGAGAAGAGAAGAGAAGAGAAGAGAAGAGAAGAGAAGAGAAGAGAAGAGAAGAGAAGAGAAGAGAAGAGAGAAAAGAAAAGAAAAGAAAAGAAAAGAAAAGAAAAGAAAAGAAAAGAAAAGAAAAGAAAAGAAAAGAAAAGAAAAGAAAAGAAAAGAAAAGAAAAGAAAAGAAAAGAAAAGAAAAGAAAAGAAAAGAAAAGAAAAGAAAAGAAAAATAAAGAAAAAGGCAGGGACAGTTTCATGCCTCTATGTTAAGAGCCATAAAGCACTTCAACATCTTTCCAAACACAGTATTCTGTCACAGCCACATCCATTGTATGATGGAACAACAGAAGTACACACCTTCAAAATGCCATATTTGACACTACTTCTCTTTAAATTGGATTATCCTGGAGATGAACAGAATAAATGCAGGGGAATGTTTCTTTATGTAGGATTTGCACTGAAATGCACAGAAATATTTGCTGTATGGATGTGCTTCCACTACTGCCTGCTCCCATTTGAAGAAAGAAAGGAGAGAATTGAGATGAAGAGAACAATACAAGACATGAGGATCAGAAATAAAAACACAGCATAAAAGATGTAAGAGAACTTGGAGGACAAAAAAAAAAAAAAAAAAAAAAAAGACATGAAAAAATTAAGCAAGAAGTAAGAAGACAAAAAAAGAAAAGTGTAACAAAAAAGTTAAATGTAAAGAGAGTGAAAGGATGTCTAGACATCTCTGAGTGCAAATGTTTAAGCATTTGTACTGTCTTGGTATTTCTTTTGAGAAACAGGAGAGCTATTAGCTGATCTTCCAACAGGAGATCATTTAAGAAGGGCTTAGAGAAGGATTTTCAGTCGGACTACAGCCGTAAGTGGAGAATCACAACATCACCCCCTCCTCCCAGTTCAAGCACTCATTCTTTAATCATTTATCTTCAGCTCAGCACGGGATCCATTTTCAAACAGCTCTGCAGGGTTTTAGCCACACGGCTCCCATTGTGTTTAATGGGAATCCTGTGGGCACAGCTCTCTACGAAGCTTTCAGAATGTACTCCAAAAATCTCTAAATAATGCACTAGTTGAACATTACCCTGTTTACTTCTCATAGGACATGACTATAATGAAACAGAGGTTAGGCCATTTGTAAAAGTAGTATTTATTGCAAAGCTCATTAATGTTTCCTATAGGGATTTTTTTTTCCCCCTGTAAAAATATTTTGCATAACTATTTAGGATTTTTTTCCATAATGTTTAAAGCAGAGAACAAAACCAGCTCACACCTCATTTTCTTCAGAAAGGAAGATCCAGCAGTTAGCACATCAGCCTAAGCTTCAAGAAGCCTTTTTTCAAGACTTCCCACTGTCATAGGATAACTCTGTGGCTTTGTTTCAGATTTTTCCTCTGAAAATAGAGTTAACAGTTTCTATTTCATAACAGCTTTATGTTGATTATAAATACCAGTGAAGCACTAATCAAAGATTCATCAGGCACAGGGAAAAAGCCTCCATATGAGTTCCCACTCTCCCTTCAAGAGGAAGGCTGTTTCCATGATCAGGTCTGACATAACTTGGGAGCTTTGAGAAATGCAAATCTTTGTCATCCAGCTCTATAAAGACAAGAGCTTCATTTCTGTGCTTTCACCTCTCACAAGCAGCATTCAGATCCATGAAGATACAACTTTAATCAACTTTCATGTACCCAAACAGCAGATCATATTCCATCATCCCCTGGAATAAAAACTATATTTGGGAGCAAAGAAAGTTTCAGGGACTTCCATCTCAGGGAATAGATCCTCAGCCTTTTGAACACGTGCTAAGTGCAACAGCTCTGCTGCAGAGGAATGGCCAATTCCTCACTAGGTAAAAGCTTAACCAAGGAACAGCAAACAGAGCATATTTAACACACATTTTACCTTCAGAAATTAACATTAGATGTAATGTTAACATCACTGGTTTACTACCAACTCCCACCTACCCCATGCAATTTGTGCTACCATGAAAATGCAAGATCACCTCAGGGATCACAAACATATTTATGTTAACACATGTTAAAATGTGTTATTATTTGTTAATTTATGTTAAAATGTTAAAAACGCATTTATGTTAAGATACCTGAAAATCTGGCTCAGCAAATAAAATTCTTATGTTGTGAACTAGATTTGCACTTTTTTCCTGGATATACAAGAACAGATACCAGATATGGCAGTCTACTATGAAAACCCCAAGAAATATCTGTAAAACAGGAAGTTCAGCATTCTGCAAGATTCTGAGTTTATGTCAGAGAAATTCAAAAAAATTAGATGACTCTAGAAACTTCTGTGTCTACCAGTGTCAAACCATACCAGCATGAATTATTGCAAAATTGCCTAACTTTAAGCACATGTCATTCCACTGAACTCAACAGTTCATTTCATAGAGTCAGAACTTCAGTGAACAGACAGGCTGTATTTTAGCTATTCTGGTGGAAAAAAAAGCCTCACAAGCCTGCCTTGCTAAGAAATGATTTAGTGGTTCTCCTGAGACATTATTTTTCCCCTCTAAGCAAGAATCAACACAAAGAAAAAGATCCCTTTGAGTCTTCAATTAAATTTTATAACAAGTTGAAAGAAAACTATCATTATTATAACACACCATTACCATGCTGGAGACTGATTTCTGGCAAACCAATTTAGATACCTATGTCCTGGAGAGGAAAAGGGCAAACACAACAAAAAAAGTCACAGTGATACAGGAAAGAGAGGCTGAGCTGGACATGCTGGGAATGAATATCAAGCACCAAACAGCAGCACCTCACAGTGCCAAAGCTTTAAATATTCCATTTGTTCTTCAGAAGGGAAGGACCATTTCCCTTCATCATGAGCAAAAATGTCACATGGGGCAGGACCTCTTGTCCTGGGAATTCCCATAATGTGAGAAGAAGTTTTGTCAGGTCCTTTTATATCCATTGCTGGGCACGTGAAAACGCTGGACTCTCAGGCAGTTACACAAAAGCAATACAACCTGTGGCCACAGGAGACATCTCAGATTCCTGCTTGCTCTGTTAATTTAAGCTCTCTTTTATGACACAATTATAAGAATTCACTCAGGTTTCAACATTCTGTAGTTATAAGGAAAACATAGATTTTTATGACAGACATGACCTGGAGAGGCCAAGGTGGGCAGAGAGGGCAGGGTGGGCTGGGACAGACAGAAACCAGGGTGGGTCAGACCTGCCCAGGGGGGCTGCACTCTGGGAAACACAGATCTTGCCAGCCTACATGGCTTTAGATAGATGTCAGCCAAAAGGAGAATAAAACAATGAAAGAATAAAGGGCAAAAATCCTGTTCCTGTGAAAAGTCACATCCAGACCAGTGGTTGTAGAGTGGGTCTGTCTGCCAGCTGTACTCACAGCAGAGAAAAGCCTACCTGACACAAATGTCATCTTGCAGAACATCCAATGCTGGCATTGAGTGTAAAATTAAACTAAAATGAAACTGAATTTCTTTAAATCACCATGTTCACTTTATTCTTAAAATAACTGCTGCAGCAGCAATTTGTGATTAATCCATATTTGTCTGTTCTATTTTTTCTGCTCATATTTGTCTGTATTAGTGTGTTCTAAACAGCATTTTTAAGATTCTTATAAAATAAGGATGCTGACAATCTTTTTATTAGCACAGTATTTTTGTACCTTTGTTAAGCTCATTGCTAATGATTCACTTCAAAGTGATTTCAGAATACTACAGTAAAGTGTAATAGATTTCCTTAATCTTCATGATCTCAAACCTTAATTCACTGCTGAAGCTACTAAACACATAGGATGTTCTGAGAAATTGCTTGGCTGCAAATGTCATAAACTAAACCTGCTAAAGAAACAAACTTACTGTTTGGAAATGTAAAAATTATATATCCAACAATGTTTGGAATTGCTGCAGGAATATGGTAAATCAACAAAGGCCACATCCTTCTTCACACAGGCTTTTTTGTGTTGATATTTACACTGACGCATCTCCAAATGAAAAACAGTCTTATGGGAGGAGGAGAGACAAATCCTTCAACTGGTGGGGTGATGACTTCCACTCCTAACACTGACTCCTAACACTGCTTGTTAAAGGCAAATCTTTTAGAATTTGAGCAAATACATCTTGATTTTAGTAGATTATATCCACAACTCTTGGAACAAGTGGAAAGCTTCTGGATTTTTAATTTTTTTGGGAACAAGTCTTTCAGCCTCTCACTGATGAAAAATTAAAGCAAGAGAAAAAAGCTATTGTTAGCTTAAAACATAAGAAATCAACTTATTTTACTATTGAGTATTATTTATTATTTATCAGAGGCTGCTGTTGTCTAGAGAGCTGTTTCAAGCACCTGCTTACAAACATAATCAAAATGCATACAAACTGGAGGCATTTAAATGTTAGCATTAAGGGCTGAAAAATGGTTAATAGACCTAAAAGATTGTGTATTAACAGTAATCTGAAGGGAGAATGTACCTCCAGCACAAACATGCCTTTAATAAACAACAGTTTTAAACTGTGAATATAAAAATCCTGTTTTCCTGTATTCTGCAGAATATCTGACAGTATTAAAGCCTTAATGCTGGACAACCAAAAAAAATAACAAAATTACATCCAAAATAATTTGGCACTCCCTGCATTCTGTGTTTTGTCCTAAAACTTTCTCATTTTTTGGTAAAAATAAAAGGCACAGGAAGAGTGGGTAACTTGCCTAGACCCAGTCAGCCAGAGGGGCTCAAACTTCCTTCCAGATTTCAGTGAAAGGAATACCTGTTAATATTAAGTTAATAATTAATAATTTATTAAATTATTATTATTAATAATAATAATTTAGTTATAATTTAGTCAGAACAAAACCAAGCACCTCAGTTTTGTCCTTTGTTACCAAACCACAGCAAGTATACTCTGCCTCCTACTTTCTTCAGTAGTGTAAAGGCATTGTTTTACATCTTAGTCCCTTATTTAGACACAGCACAAACTCCCTGGTTGGGTTTAAACTTTGCTCTGCAATCCCATTATTTAAAATACAATTATTCTCCAATAAATTAATACAGAATCACCATCTATGGGAGGAAAAAAGCATCATCTGCTTCTGAACTGGGCTTTGAAAACTTATAGTCAGCATGGATCCAAGATAATTAATATTTTATGTTGCAATATGATGGGTTCAAAATATTTGTGGTTTAAATATATGAAAAAAAATTCACTTTTTAACAATCATAAAGATATTTCATTTGGCAGCAGAAATAAGCAGGTTACCTTCAGAGTTCAAACATACATATGGGAATCCATATATAAAACCTGTTTGAAAAAATATTATTATCCATTCTATAGGAATGCCTAATAACATATAAATGTGAATATATTATAAATGTGCAAGTCTGATTTGAAAGAAAAAAAAATCTTAAAATTGCAATCTAGTCAAGTTATTGAAGTTGAACTTAAACTTTGCCAGAGGACAGCCAGTTCCAACTGTTAATTATTTTAAAAATACCATGGGAAAAAATTTATCAATGTCTATTTTTTAACTCATGTTTACTTTGGGATGAAAAATTTTGCTTGAGGTTTTCAAGCCATGCAGACTGCACAGATTATACTGAATTACACTCATGCTTTATTAAAACTCTCAAGTATATATACTAATGAATGTCATCTCATATAAAATTTATATATTTCTGCCCACACATTGCATAAAATTGAGATAAAATGCCAAATACATAAACGAACGAGAGCTAAAGTTTTATGAACTACAAACACAAGGTCAGTAGTGCTTCAGTGCTGCAAGATGAATTTGACATCTGGACAGCACTGTGAATCACAACCAGAACTGCAATGGCCAGGGAATATAAACTGCCTATTAAAAAAATAAACAAAAAATACAGCAAATCACTCTTGCATGGACTTCTCAAAACACTGTACCACCAGAAGCAAATGCTTCTTTCAGCTACAGCTGAAACTGTTCCATCCTCCAAAGAATCATGAAATCCTCCTCTGAGCCAAGGCCTTTCAATAGGATTTTCAATCCCATTTGCATACAGACTTTCTATATGACCTAATAATATAAATAAGTAAGAATTCACCCAGTGGTGTCTATTTCTGTCACTTTTATTTTTCTTTCAGCAGGTACCTGTGCTCAGCAGCATAAGATGACATGCCCTCCTATGGCAGTATAAAATAATTCCATCATTCATGGCATATATCAAAACTGACAGAAAAACTCATCCAGAAAAAAAAAAAATTACTTTAAAAGAAAATTTATTTAATTCCACTAAATATATTTAATTTTTTGTTTGACTTCTTTTGGTGAGAATGTCTGCATTTAGGTCTTTGCATTTCATCATGCAACAAGAATAACAGATAGAGAAGGCCACTCATTAGTGTTTTCAATATAATTGATTAATTATATTAATTAAGGCTACCTCCTAGAATACAAGTCTTAGAAAAGCTCAGATCAGGTCCCTGACTTTCTTCAATGGTAAAAAGTTCAAAGCTAGACCTGGAGGATTGAATAGGTCCAGTTTGGTGGCAAGAGAGCAGAATCAGGAAATGGTGGTTTGTGCTTTAATTTTGTTTTGTTTTTTTAAAGAATCTTTTCACTTTACTTTTGCTACTATCAAGTTTCATTGTCATTTTCTTTGAATGTTATTTACACCACAAACCTGTGGCTCCAGGGCTTTCTCCCTGGTG
The DNA here is from genome assembly GCF_971803275.1 of Cyanistes caeruleus. NCBI lineage: Eukaryota > Metazoa > Chordata > Aves > Passeriformes > Paridae > Cyanistes > Cyanistes caeruleus. The sequence goes on from NC_141707.1 coordinate 34,429,991, forward strand.
TCCTATTTTTAAATCTCTGCAGAAGCTCAGACCCTGTGCTAGGTTATGTCCAGTGCTGATGCTGCCACAGACATGATAGGCAGATTTCATTTACTCAAATCCAGAGGCAGCCCAAATTTTCACGTGAACTTAATATTCAATTAAAGGAAAAAACAGCAAAGAAGGAATTGCCACAAATATAATTAAAAAAAATTCTGCTGGACAGTTTTCCTTAAATATTTTGGCTGCTTTTATTTCTGAAGTTCAGAAAAATGGTATTTCAGAGAATTAACATTACTTTTATAAGAACTTATGGCTGCACTTTCTTTTTATCTGAGTTACTAGCTGAGTCTATTCACCACTATAAAAAGCAAGACTGGGGAACTTAATGTCATGTTCTTCTAACTTTAGAACCAGATAATGCACACATATGTTACTTAGGAAGACTTAATAAAAATCTGTTAATAGTCTTCAATAACATTTTCTCCAGGAAATGCTCTGATGGTCTATTCTGCATTATCCTAAAGTTAAACTTGGATTATCACTTTGTCATCATTGTATTATTATGGGGACAGTTCAACGATCAGTGGAGTACAAATCTTCAAAGTTTACACATTCACACCAATTCAATCAACAGCTCACACCAGTTTAACAGTAATTTACAACTTTTTAAACCAAGAGTTTTCTTTAACCTCTGACTTATTTTATTCCATCATTCCATCTGAACAGAAATCTGCAGATATTACCCATAAAGGAGCACTTCAGGGGTGATGACCAATGCAAAAACACACTAAGAGGGTAATTCCTTTCCTTTGTTCAGCTTTCACTTTTATAAGCAAATACTGATTTTTTGAATGGTAAGAAATAAAAAACCCTGAAAATGTTTAGGATGTCAAATGCAAGAGGAAAAAAGTCCTGATTTTAGTCCGTCCCCAGTCTGCAGTCACAGGTTGAAACACAACCTTTCCCTGACCCACTGTACACAAACACCTCAGAAAAGGATAAAAGGGATCTGGAATTCAGTGGATACCACTAAAAACTATGATAAAAGATGACATAAGCACCCCAGAAATAATTCCAATTCCATTAATTTTCCAAAACTCACAATTAACAGAGATGTAACAACCACAAACTGCAAGGAGGTCTAAAATTACTGAAACTTTTCCTATCTGTCCTCCTCGTGGGGAATATAATCAAATAAATTCAGTTGTAATTACATAGGGCTCATATTCAATTTAATTCAATTATTTGGAACGTGTGCACACTGCAGGACAGCCTCATTAAGATGGCTCAGCGGTTTGTTTTCAAATGGGACTGGTAAGACAACATTTACAATGAGCCATCACAAAGGCTGCCCATCCACTCTAATGGTTCAGAATAATCAGTTATTACAGCCAATTCAAAACAGTGCAGAACAATGAATAAAACTCTTCTGCAGTTGTATGTCAGGAAGATCTGAACTTCCAAGCAAGAGAAAGACACCGCTGGAAATTTTTGTTTCCTTTCCTGCCTCCTACCTGACATTCAGAATAGGATATTGCCTTGTGGAGGTGCTATCCCCACTGTTTCTCTCAAAAAACACAAATTTTAAGTTCTCTGGATTGCTACAAGAAGCAGAATACTGCAGTAAAGAAGAAAAACATGTTTTGATCTCAACACCAACAGCTTGACTTTGGTATACTGCCTATCTGCAGTACATTAAACAGCAATGTCTTTTCTATTTTCCCCTAAGCAAGTGTATGATCAGACGTTGTTCACAACAAAATTCTTCTTCTTCTTCTTCTTCCCTTCCACATCTTCCTCTCCCCATCCAAAACACTCTCTTTCTCTCTTTTGGTAATTCCTGTAACACAGGAACAAGCTGCTACAGAATAAACAGCAAGTGTTTGTGACACGCTAATATGATTAAGGAAAATTTTTCAGCACTTAAAATAGATTTTTTCATTTAATCTTGGTGCCTGAAGAGGCAAAATATTCTTCTTTTTCCACTACTAGGGATATTTTTGTAACATCACAATCATTATCATATTAAATCTGCTGGTTCAATGACAATTGTAATAAGACCTGAGGCACGAACAGGAGCCCATTGTACAAAAGCATGTCTGTGAAGTCAGACACAGCTAAATCCTGGGGTTCAGTGGCAGGTCAGTACAGAGCTCTTTCCAGTCCAAGGAAACGCTTGAAAAAGAAATCAGCAATGTCTGAAAACCTTGTTTTTAATCCTTATTTAAAACATACTGGTAGTAACCCCAACTTTTTAATGGGATCCCTCTCTCAGAGGCATCCCCAACAGCACTCCCCACGTGTTGTGCTTCCCTAAATTAGTTGCAACAGACATGTCCCAAAAAAATTATTCATGTATTCATTTATTCAACTATATGGAAATTAAAAAAAACAAAAACAAAAACCAAAGAAACACATTTTATTTTCAGACTAATATTCACATAGCAGCAAGACAAAACTATCCCAGAATACTTCACTGTTTTTAGTTGGTCACCAGCCCCTCCAAATCATCAATATCCACATGCTGAATAACCCAGTTCCTAGATCTCAATTTGGCCAGCTCTTGTCTGGAAGTTCTCAGCTCATTCCCCTTATCCTTAAATTTTCACTTTTTATTAGTTGAGTCATTGGCTGGGAGCCATTACTGAAGTTTTATTTTTGCCATTTCCTGTGAAAGTAGCAGGGAGGCATTTAGTTTCCACAAGAGTGGAAAAGACACTGAGAGCAGGCGAGGAAACTCTGGGGGTCTGACTGAGCTCAGTGGGACACAACCAGACTGAGGCTGATGGGTGGTGTAACCTTACTGCCATGGCAAGTATCATGCAACAGCAATAACTTCTTTTTAAAAGAGGAAAGTGATATGAGTTTATGTCTTTCTAGTTACAAGAATCAAAAAGAAAGTATTTTAGAAAGGCAACATAGTTACAGCAGTTTCTCCACTGCTTATGGGCAGAAATTCAGACGTTGCATCTTCCCCAATGACATGGGGAGTTATGAGGACCAGTAACAGGCCACAAATTCAAAAAATTTTCCCACATCTGCATCACTGCTACACATGAAAATTTTGTAATTCCTTTAGAAAGCAACACACTATAAAGTAGAAACACAACAGCTTTACTTTTCATCAATGGCTAAGTGTGCCCAAGTAATGTTTTTGTGAAGCTCTAACATTACCCCCTGTAACAAACAGTGAGAAAATAAGATGTTAACCAGGCTACTGCCCAAGAATACTGTACCACACATAGTTAATAAAGTTCAGTGGTTGAGCAGGAACACTTATCCCCTCACTGCACCTATCATCTCCTGTTACTATTCATGCCATTACTTAGCTGTAGGTCACTCAAATTCATTTTCCCAGGGTAATATTATAACCTTGAAGGTATTTGAAGCAGACATAATAAAACAAAAAGGTTAATTGTGCATTCTGTCAGGACCATGTGGCATCAGGCCACGACCATCAATTGCTTGGTAAATCTTATCTCAGTTTTCTTTGCTATTTTAACTCTCCCTGGCTGAATGATAATTTTTCATTGTTTAAGCTGCCTAGGTTTCAAAATAAAGTTTCAGGTTCTTTTGCTCATATCTTGGTTTAACATTATAAAGCCCTAATTTTGGTAATGCTTTGTATACTCTTACAGATTACTCATTTCCTAATAATTTAATACTATTTGCTTTTGTAGTTGAAGTGTATTATGAGACTAGTCTCCCATAGTACATGGCTACAACTGAATTCATAAACCATTTTAATAAGCCATAATAATATGAACCTAGAAAATGGTATTCCCTGCTATCAGCAGTCATGACAGAATGAGGCTTATACACAATATACAGGAGGCTGGGACACTGTAGCAATTTTATTTTGTTTTACTGTTTTGGCCAAATTCAGCTCAAAGAGGGAAAAGTTCAGCCATGGCAAGGACAATTTAGAACTTCATCAGTAGGATCATTGTGATGATCTGTGTGAGTTGGACTAATAAGAGAGCTTGTGCACCTGAGACAGAGCTGAGTGTGATTTTAGGAGGGAGGAGAGCAGTATACAGAATACAACTATCACCTCTGCCAGGGACTGGAAGTGTCTTAAATCGTGGTCACATCAACCATATGATATGGGCAGAGAAAGGTGATGTTGACCTCTTGCACTGCAGCTCTGTAGCTGGAATTTATATTGAACTACAGGCCATGGCCACTGTGAGGAACAAGAGGGCTCTCAAAATTACCAGTTCCAGGAGAGACATGGGGCAGCTGTTTTCCAGTGACTGCACAGCTACATGGACCCATGCAAAAGGAACTAATAGAAGGACACCAGCTTTAAGGGAAAGGAGAATATTCCCATGAGGAGGCTGTTCATGTGCCAGGAGGGGGACACCCTCCTGAAGGACAGCAGAGCAGCCAGACACCCTCACCCTAAGCCTTGTGCAGATACTGAGTCTTCCAGTTGTGACTCAGCCGCTGCTTTCACTGACTGGTCAGAAGAGAGGGTCCCTACACCATCATTTCTTCTTCCAAACAGTTAAAAGACAAATTCTGAGCCGTGGCACTCGCTTACACACATGAGCTCTGTGGAGTGACACAGTCTGACCCTCTGCTCTGGCTGCTTTCTCACTCAGCATGAGGACCTTTTTACTCACCCTTCAAAAGCACCCTTCTCATAGTGGGAACTTGTGCACCCTATTTTGGGGGTTTTGTTCCCTCTGAAGGTATATTTTGATTTCACTTGAAATTCCTTTACTTTTTTTATATTAAATTCTAACTATACAACAGACCTACAAAGCCCAGAAAAAGTGGGACTAATTTATGCCCGTGTTCCTTAAGGACAGCAAATGCTTTCTTCCTCTGTTTAATATGATCCAGTGCATGTAGGAGCAGCCAGGCAACGATATTAATATTATCACTCTGTTCCAGTAATTAATAGCAACTCCCCCACAGCTCTGATAAGCTGGGAAACACATTTCATTTCTTTTCCTTTGCTGCTCATGAAATACAAATGGAAGAGGACAGGACTCCTGCAGTGACCTTGTATTAGGACTGCAACTCCTTCAGACTGACCCAGGGACGGCATGGAGCCATTACGAGTTCCCAGCAGTAAATGGGATGGGACACCTACTAAAAATTTAGAGAGCATGCAGCCCAATGAGGCATTTCCAGTCTATCACAACACATTATTAATGCAAATTACGGCACGAAAGATGCTAATGTTCTTCAGAGAGCAGGCAAAAAAAACCCGATCAGTTCTGGAGATAAGGCTTGTCTTAGTTACCAGTTTCCATGCCCAAGCACACACTGAACTGTTGAAATTTTGCAACCTGTTTCAGAGGTTCCCAGAGCTGTTAACATGGAAAACTAGGCACAACCTTCTATCTCCAGAAGAAGAGACAGCTAATAAATAGGATTAAGACTCAACATTTCTATGGTAGACATATTTTCATATGTAATTTGTGTAACATTTCCTCTTGTCCTCTTACCCTTGTGTGAAAGAATGAAACACACACATCCATGGGGAGCTCAGAGAGGGGTGTGCAACAGGCAGGATGGTTGTGCTGAGACTCTGCTGGCTGGAGAGATATTAATGCAGTTTCATAAAGCACAGAGTGTGTGTGAAGAGCAAGGGTTTATCTAAAAGACATAAACCTCCCTTTTAGGTGCTGGCAGAGTTTGTGGAAAGAAATATACTTGCCAAATGTTGGATCTACACATCCCCAGAAGAGAGGACATGAAATTTTGGGGTATCTTAAGAAAATTGTCACTAGCCCAATACACATGAAAATCACATTAATAAAGTAACAAAGCTCAGAAGTACACATTCAATAGTAAAATTAAGTTAATAAAGCAGAATTTTGTTTTATGTTTCCAGTGGTCTCTTACTAAACAGCATCATATGTAGTGATGACTTTAAGATTAACGTTCTCCCAGGAGTGTGTTTTTATGCTTTTTTCAGTTTGTTTGTTTATTTTTCAGCACGTAGATGCTGATCATCAGCATGCAACTTGAAGGATGAACATTTGAAAAAAGAAAGATTTTAAAATGAAAAACAAAATAAAAATTTAAGAAACAGATCAGGATTTACCAAAGAACATGCTGAGTAAAAACACATTTGACTGCCACGTGTTCTCTTGTTTATTTTGCTTGTGATTTCTGCTGTAGGGGAGCCATCACTAGCAGATTAATCACATCAGATTTCTAAGAAGATATGGTGCTCTCTTCCAATAAAAGCAAAGAGAAGGTCTCATTAAGAAGCGAAACAAGACAATAGGGTTTGACTTTCTCTTTCTTCTTATATATAATTATATTGCCATCCCATGGAACTGACACAGTGGCAGAGGCATTGGGCCTGAACTACACTGAGCAAATCCAGTTTATTGGAAGGTATCTTCAATACTTTGGTATCATAAGGAATATGAGATCAAAAAGTTGCTGAAAATCTTTTAAATGGAAAATAAGTTTTGAGTAAAAGTAGTTCTTGTAATTTTAATTATAACAGCATTTATATTACAAGTGTAACCAGCCAAAGAGGAGAACTTGTACAAGACAAATATGAAGCTCTGCTGATATCAGTGGGTGGTTTTTCACAACAGAAAAAAAATTAAGAATATCAGATATTTAGTACTGGTGTTAGGCTCATGTGCAAAATCACAAGAAGTATTTGAGATATGATTTTTTTGTACAGAGTAAAGATTTTTCTTAAGAACTCCTAACAAAATGACAGCAGGCAGCAAATTAAATGCTAACCGTGTATTAACATAACTTACTCCAATATCAGCTGCCACATTCATCCTCAGCTGGAAGACATCTACTTTCCTCACTTGCAACTTCCTCTCTTCAGCCATAGCCACAGGGACTGTTACAATCTATATTCACATATGTCTTTCAGCACAAAGACAGGATTCTGAAGTATTATGAAAGGTTGGTTTATGTGCATGTTAATGTATGCCTATGAATTATGTAAGTGCAAAGAGAGCCAAAAAATATATCACAGAATACCTACCTACCTCTATTCACATTCCATCTAGCAGTGTGGCTTCACAGGAGAAAGGTGACAGCCACAATTCCCACATTTTAGGTTTTGACTGCTGTCAAGTAGCTTCACATCTTTTTGCTTCTATGTGTCTGTTGGCAAAAAAGGTCTGTCCTCCACTACAGGGGGATTTTCAATATAGATTAATTACTTATCAGATCCATAAGAGCAAGAAAAAAATCTCCTTGTGAAATGTGGCATAGCAGTATGTGCTCTGTGCAGTTAAGAATCTTGGTTTATTTTTCTCCAGTGGTGCTGTGATTCTATCATTCACTTCCTTTATCAAGAAATACCTTCCCTGTGTGTTTCTTCTTGGAAGCTATAAATGAAGCAAATTCCATTTTTAATCTCATGTCGTTTCAGTAACAGATGCAGGCATGTAACTGTTTTTGGACAAGCTGATAATCCTCCACAAAATCTGAGTATGTTAGGACTCTGCCCATCTATACCTCACTAATCCTAAACTTCACAGTTTAGAGTCACAGGTAGAATATTTAACTGCAGAACTGCAACAAAAGCTTCTTCTTGCCTTTCTCCATAATGGTAGGAAATTTAATGACAAGCTTTATAGCAGTTACATCAAATATTTTTACTTTTTTCACTCATAAGAAGAAACTGGGAATTATATGCACAAACGGTATTGTCAAACCTTGTATTTTTTTTTCCTTGTGTGCATATTTCAACAGTTACAAGTTACAGGTGTCATATACCCAGACATAGAAAAAAAATGTGATATTTGACATTTGCTTCTGGTTTGTGGGTTTTACCCTTTCAATTAAAATAGTTCTCTAAAGACATCTCTACTAGCTATGCCTTTTACAGTCATAGAAGCAGACTTCCTGAATAACTGGGAAAGATTTTGTATGACTAATTGGATAAATTTGGATTTCCCCTATATAGTCTCCTCCTTTTTGGAGCTGAAAACCATCAGTTGTGTTTTGACAGAGGCTTATGGTCAATGAAGAATCTCCTGAACACAGTGCTGCAATATGCAATGCTAAAACACCTGACTTTACACACGGTAACTTCCCTGCAAGAACAAAAGATATTAATGATATTTTAAGCACGCAAAAATTCATCATTGACAGAAGTAGGTTTAGAAATAAGTCATTTTTATGCAGACTTAACTAATGATTGAGATGACAGGCTGCCAAAAACTGAAATGCAAACTTGAAACACCAAAACCCAGAAAATTCATAAAATAGCCTTAGACTGGTAGTATCAAAAACTGTCCTATTTATATGTCCTTGAGTTGTAAATACAGATAAGTTCTTTTAAGTTTGACATGTGAAAGCTTAACACATGAGAGCTCAAACTGAAGAAAACAAGCCTACACAGTGATTCCTGTCAGAAACCATTAACTTCACTTGCCAAAAAAAGCCGCTGTTCTTGCTGAAACAATCCCCAGGAATACAGCTCACCAGTTATAAAGAAGGCTGCACACTTAGCACAGAATTTCCCTGTTAAGACTTTCAGCAGTGCAGAGACACACAGAAATGACTATAGATAAATTTTCCCATTTTACTGCTGTGTTACACGAAGTGGGTGGAGCATAAGCAGCACGTTAGAGATGCTCTGTGACCAAAATTGCCTTTAGCATTAAATTAACTGCACAAGCTGACTTGAATGGACTGATGGGGAAGAATATAATTCCTGGAATTAAACATCTTATTATATTTTTGTACATCAAAACCTCCCTAATAAAAGGAAAGAAACTTTAGCCTGTAGTCTAAACAAACTTCTCACCATCTCGCAGGATAACATTTGTGAGACATAAATAAAAGATGTAAACCATTTTCAGGATCCCTAGATACTCCATACAACCAAAGTTTGGTAATGTTTGGGTGTTTTTTAAAGTTTTTATCAATAGAATCACCTCAGAAATATGCTTAACCCAGCAAGACAAAGAAAGGAAATGCTCCAAACCTCAATCTTTTCTCCCAGAGTACTGGCAGTAGACTGAAAGGAGGATAAAGAGACAAGACAGGAGCTCACAAAAATGTGTGGAAAATATTCCTGGTGTCATCACCAGGAAAATAGATAGATAGATAAATAGATGATAGATAGATAGATAGATAGATAGATAGATAGATAGATAGATAGATAATAGATGGATAGATGGATAGATAGATAGATAGATAGATAGATAGATAGATAATAGATAGAGAGATAGATAGATAGATAGATAATAGATAGATAGATAGATAGATAGATAATAGATAGATAGATAGATAGATAGATAGATAGATAGATAGATTAGATAGATGATAGATAGATGTCTTCAGCTGGATGATGTAACAGAAAGAAATTCTGTAGTTCATGGCTCATTGCAACCAAGCTGATCTACGTAAAATAAGCAGTCTACAAAACATTAGATTGGCCTGAAAATTAATTACACCCAGCAGGAAGAATTTGATTCATCCAGATTAGTTACTAAAATGCCCTCAGGGGGTAGATATAATCTTTCCTTAGAAACAAATTAAAGATACGATTCCCAGTGTCATGCTTTGAACATATAATCAATACTCCCATTACTAAAATTTCCACTGTGAACTTCCTTAAAATGATATCAGCCAGAGTAATTTTGAAATCTGAAAGAAGAGCTGACAAGAGGAAAGCCTATGGTTACACATGACAAAGGCACTCAGTTAACCTCCATGGATGTGAGTATTGCAGCATGCACACATTTTCCAGCCACTTCTTAGGAATTACATGCCATGGGAGCACACTGGAGCTCCAGCAGGCATAGCAAGGTATATCACCTGCAAATGAGAACACTTTGATTTCATGGATATAATGTTCTACAATAAAAGATGCCCACAAGGAGTCTTCAAAGGTGTTTAAGCCACTGCTCTTACTACATCAATGCATAACAAATTTGATTAGCAAACTGACAACACACAATCCACCACTTTAAATTCATGCTTTTTTACATTCAGCTATTCTTGTCTTTTTTTTTTTTTTTCATGAGGCATCTATCCAAAAGATTCTAGAGAAGCTAAATAAGTAAAATTATAGTGCTGACTTCATATCTGACCCTGATTATAGTTTCAATTAGTATTGCAATTTAGGAGTTATGTATATTGGGGCTAGAAATTTAGCCTGCTTTAAAAACACAAAAGTTAAAAACCAACAGATTTTCTGTTTCTTATCAAGACAACACTGCAATGTATCAAGAACTTCTCATTTTCTAGCAATCCTTCCATACATTTTATAACTTATGCACTGTCTAATCCTATACACCAAGGGTCTTTCTTGATATCAAAGCTTAAAAACTCAGACACTTCACTGCACAAAAAGAATTCTGCTCCTGTGATGACTAAACTGAGAAAGTTAGACAGTGAAAACTAGAAATTAAAATAGAAAGAAGACAAAAGGTGCCCAATACTGGGTTTATGAGCAAGGTTTTCCATGTTTACAGCTATGCTCTCTCTTTCATCTTTGTTCTAAATGCTAGTCCTTAATACAGCAATATGTAATTGAGCAGCAAAGAATATAAAAAATGTAAATAGAACTGTAAGAGCAAAAACATCTTAAAATCATAAATAAGATAGATGGTTAATGACAGCTGTAAATTTATCTGTTATCCAAAGATCCATTCTGAGATGCACATGAGACAGATGTGGTCTGTCAGTCAGTTCTCAGAAGTCATTGCCAGCACAGGTTTTTAAATTATGGAAATTTTAAAAATTGAACTAAATTGGTGAGGAAGGAGAAGACAGAAGATGGCTAAAACTTGGATATTAGTTTTTAAGTTAACAATAGCATTATCACAACTTGTAAATGAGATTAAGAAAGCTGTCAGAACACTTTTGCTGCAGTGAACAAGCCCATGATAAATCTATGAAACTATTATAATAAAAGTATCTAAATCATGGGTAAATTAAATTTGTGGCTTGCATAAATCACACATTGCTACATATCAGAGTTATATGCTTTCCATGACATGAAAAATGATGAGATTTCACATAAAACACTGAAAGAAGGAACAGTTCTTCTGACCAACATTCCAAGTTCTCCAAAAGGGGTCTAAAGACCTCTTAAAATTAATTGCACACAAGTATGAACTCCAACTATCAGTATATAATCAGCTGTATGAATTTTCCTGTATCATTCATCTTAAATTCTCTCAGACTTAACACAATCAACAAGAAAAGTTTCTCCAGAAAGATGCAATACCTGCAAACAGCCTCTCTTAGCATGAAATTAAAGTCAGGCTCCAGTGAATAGGCTCTGCCGGGCACACTCCTCTCGTGCACGTTCCAGGACATTGCCAGTTCCTTTTTCTGACTTGGACAAATGACTCCTCACAAAGGGCTACTCAGAAACTGAGCTGATTTTTAAAAAAGCATTAACGTGGCCCCACACTGAGCAGAGACTCTTCTGCATGAAGCCTTCATTACTCATACATTTCAAATCTGTTGCATTAGCACATGGGACATCAGAACCACTCATTCTGTCTGGCGCTCTGTTCCAAAGTCCACAGAGCTCCTGTTCCCACTTGATGCTGGGGAAATCAGGCTTTTTCTTACCACATGTTAGCCACTGTCTGACCTACATCAGGAAGAAGAATGAATCTTCCACTAATCCACATCCTAATAGCCAGCCTTTCTTAAACCCCAAACAGGAAAGCCAGGCATGTGACAAGAAGGGTTATTCCTGCCCCCACCTTTCATTAATATTCTCCTTCTTCAACTTCTTTTTCATATCCTTTTTTTCTCTTTGCAAAAACAGAGCAAATTAATGACTTTTATAATAATCTACTGTGTTCAGAAATTATAAAGATATGATCTGCCATTACTCTGTTTATCAGGAAGCGAGGTATCTCTGTTGTAGTATTTAATACAATAAACCTTTTAAATCAGCTTTAACAGAACTCAATCAGAACGTACTTGCAGTGAGTAATATTCTGTACTGGACCTGCAAGTTGTTTATTGGAATAGCATCATCTATGCCACACTAAATTTTGAAACCCACAATTATACAGTGGGTTGATTTTTTATTTTTTATTTTTTTTTTTTCCAAAGGTTCTTAATCCAATTTGGGAGCTTTCAGACTTAGACCAGGTAAGCAGAGGTTTCATTTTCTCGACTAGTGAGAAGACTGGTGCAGACTGAAAACTTCACTACATGGGACAGGCACCTTTGGAAATGTGTGTCAGGTATTTTTCAATTCAGGATTTTTAGAAAATGTATTTGGAAAAGGTCTTGTATAATCAGTAGCATCCTGATGATTAGACCATGGAGATTGGAAATTCAGGTAGAAAAACATTTTCCTGACATCCAAAGCTGTTATCTCCCATTTACCCCATTTTTCATGATCAAGTATTTTCTAATATTAATTCAATGCTGCTTAATTCTCTTGACCAACTGCTACTTCCCTTTTTTGTTCAGGCAAGCATTCAATGTCTGATGAGGAATTCAATCCTATTACACACCTTTTGAAGTTCATCTGAGTCAAGACTTTTGTCACAGGTGTGACATTGCTTTACTGAAAAAACAAAGAATTACTGTGCAAAACACTGTGTTTTCATTCTACAGATGAGAAGTCTCATGTATAAAAGTTAACATATATGCATGACAAACAAATTTGGTTTTCCTTTACTAGTAGTTTCTTTGGTTGCCTCCACAGGATACATGAAGACAGAGACTGAAATCCCCATCTCAGAAATTGGGTTTTTTGTCTCTCAGGTACCCAGAGCAGCTGCTGGTGAGGCCCCAGGGACACCCCCTGCAATCCCAAACCCACACAAGGGAGGCCCACAGTGAAAGCTGTAACAAAATCAAGATCTTTCCCTCTCAACCCTGCACTCCATTTACAAAAAAGTGTGGCAAAATGAAGCCTTCTGCTCTGCCACCCCCCAAAAAAATAAACACATAGATATTTATCAGGTGGCCTGTTTAAGAGGTTATTCTCTTAAAGGAGAGGAGCTGTTTCTACCCATATCCTACTGGGGAATTTAGTTTTGTTGTAAAACTCCTGAGGAAGCACTTGTGTCCCTGCTCTGAACACTTCAAAACCAAAAGAACCAAAATAACCCTTAAATCCTGTAATAAATGTTTAGCCTTGTTTTGTTTTCAAATATGCTTTATAAAATATAATTAAAAATCCTTGACAAGAAGCATTTCAGTTTATCCTTCCTCACTAAGCACAAGTTAACTGAAATTACCATCCTTGATTTTGGAAAGGGAGACAAGACAACAAGGAGTTATCACTTTTCCTGCTCAGTTCCCTGAGCTCTGGCTAAGGTGGATCTTTTTCAATGGGAGTAACTTGCCTGGGTCAGAGCAAAGGCACAAACTTCCTGTGCTGAAATCACTGCCCCTGCCCACAGATCCCATTTCACACCATAACTGCACAGTTTGGATTAGTCACACCAGATTCAGGTGGACTGTGCTCTTTTGTCACTCATCATTAGGAACACAACACCAAAGCATGGATTATTCCAGAGGTCCACAAGGCAGATTTTATATAAGTGTCCATGTACAACTCCTTTGAAATACATCAGCTCTGATGATCAGCCACTGAGGATGAGGTTAGAAATAATGGGGTCAGTAGCCACTTGAAACATTTTTATGGCTTCCATTAAATGCAATCTGTCTGTGAAAGACTCGACATCTGTTTAGAGTTCATTTGTGTCTTCTCATTCATACTTTTTTTTTCACCTGGTAGATGGACCAGATTTCACTTACCAAGATTTTCTTTCAGTATTTAAATACTTCCCATCCTGTTTCTTAATTCCACATATAATTTCACAGAAATAGTAGTTAGTGAATTGTTCAGCGTTTGTCTGTTTCTTTAGCTGTGAAACGTCACTATTTTCATTTAGAAGACAACAGAGGAAACAAATCCCAAGAGATTTTGAATCATTTTCATAATCTTCTTTTAAAGCAAACTGATTTAGGAACAGAAAAATAAAGGGTGAAACATGTTTACATAAATATTTCTTCAGGGCAGAAATTGAAAATTTTAAGCTAGGTATGCTCTTAATTATTAGATCTTATTGTTTATTCAATTATATTGTTTATTACACTTATATCAGCCCCTGTAGCACGAGACATGACCAATCTTTACAAATCTCTATTTCCATGGACCAGGAGGGCAATGAAGCTATTGCTACCATTTATTACATTAACATATTTTTCCAATGTAGATTTTAAATTTCAGAAAGTGAGATTATTTCTCCTTGAAAGCACTGCTCATCTTCCCAACATATGTTGAATGTCATTTCTGCAGGATATGCATCCAGAGCAGTGCTGCAGCTCAAATAACCAACGAGCTGGTGTCGATCCTGAGCAGCAGCTCTGCACTGAGCTCCCTGCACAGCAGCAAGGGAATATCCCTCGGGGGAGCAGGGGATGGAGGACACCAGGTCTGGTGCTGTGGTACTCACTGAACACTTCACATCAGCTACCACCCCAATCTAGACTCACCCTGAAATATTTTGGTGGGAGGAGTGTTCTTTTCTTTTTAATTTATCTCTGCAGCTCCACTGGCTCTTAGCTAACTGTAAAACCTGCACTTGTCTTGGAAAATAATAACAAAGCAGGTAAATCAAGTAAACTCTCAGAATACCTAAAATGTACTCTTGTGTATTACTTGCATTGCTTTTACTGGTATGTACACACAACACACAACAGCAGACACATTTAGAGTTTTTGAACACAAAACATTAAGAAATAAAAGATGATGCTCATTTTTTTTATTTAATCCCAATGCATTTATGAAATTGAGACCAATATCATTTACAGAATAACCAGCAATGTTTTGTGTCTGTGTAGCAGAAATGAGCAGAACTAGCACAAGAATTGGCTGGCACTCTTTAAGCATTAAATTAATCTCAATACTGCAGACATAAATTTCTGTTAGAATTACATAGGAATATACAGAGCCTAAACGAGATGCTTAAAATAAAATATATTCTTATCTGCTATATTTATGGGATAAAAAAAAACACTGGCCCACTTCAACTTAAGCATCAGAATGAAATCATATCCTCAAAGGAATTAGTTAAACAGCCCTAATCCTTCATCTTCCAAATCCAGCACTAACTCTCAGACTTTATATTGTTTAATCTGAACAGTGAAGAGGACCATCATCTGTAGTTCTCTGAACAACATTAACCCTTCAAAATGAGAATCAAGGCACAGGCCCAAGATTTGAGATGAATCTTCCAAGATTCCAGCACCTCATCAGTATATTTAACTAGAAACATGACTAATCATATGAGCCTTGCCAAACAGCAGAAACTCAGCAAATATTGGTCTGTTCAGAATGCAAGAATTAGGAAAATGGCCATTCAGAAACTCTGCTGGGTGGTAGTCAGTATGTATTTGTAAAGAGAACCTGACATAAGAACAAAAACAGAGCAGCAGTCATGTGTGCTACAAAATAGGAGGAGCTCAGTACAGAACAGGTGTGCAACAGCAACATCTGGACACATAAATATTCCACAGTGAGATCATGGAAGGAGTATGTGCCACCAGTGCTCCTGACAAGGTGGGACATGAAGCTTCTTGGCCTAATTTTAGGCACAAAAATTTATGGGCAACAAATAAGTAGAACAAGTTAAGAAAATAAAAGAAAGTGAACTAAAATACCTGGTAATAGTATAAATTATAAAATCTAATGCACCACAGGAATGTTGTTTTTTATTTATAATTAGATTAATATCTATATTAAAATGCCAGATTATTGTAAACAGAGACTGTATCTTTTAGATTCAAAACTATTAACTACTCAATAACCTTCATAAATTGGAGGGGAGGTTTTTGAAGAACCTAGACAAAAAAATAAAGCACTGAGTTTTTCTCATTGCACAGTATTTCATTTCATTAGGACTTCATCAATGCCAATACTGCTCCATAGCATGTGCCAACCTAATGATAAAAGGTTATTTCAAATTTTCATATACTCCAGATGGCAATGATTCAGAAAGAATCTCACTCTTTATTTCAGCAGGATTAAGAAACCTTTTATGACAACCTCAGTTGACATTTCTCATCCTGCCAGCACTACAGTGGATGCCTGTGTTTCACATTGCAGTTGCCACTATAATTGTACTATTACACACTGGTTGGGAATACACATATAGCACTGCAATAAACACTAAATATGTCACAAAATATGCAGCACAGGGCTCACAGTGAAATGCAGGCAAGTCTGAAACAGGAAAATATCTTTCATTACTTTGCAATGCTATAAATTTCAGCTGAATGAAACCCAGAATATTTTAAATATTTTCATAAGGACACTCACTAAAGTACAAAACTAGTGAAACCAGTGACCCATTATTCTCCCCTGTATACACTAAAATTGTTGACAATTATTCCAGAAACAAATCCAAATGGCCTGTTTGAAACTCAGTAATTTTTTAACATTGCACAGTAAATTTTACACACCAATATACTGCATAGGCTTAAACAAAAGTAGCTCTTTTCTCAGTGAAGGACTGAGACTATGAAGAACAGAATTTGAGAGACATTTGCCTTTTAAGGAAGACATTGACAGCTGGATTGTTTTGTGGTTTGTCTCTGCACAGTTTGAGAATAAAAGCGCAGCAGCAGCAGCAATTTTCAGTACTTGAGAAGATGAAGAAATACTTTAACAGAATTCATAATCTGAGATACACTCAACAAGCCAACGGGAGGGATCTCCACTGTAGACCACTTTTAACACAAACTCACTTTGATGTGCTGTAATTGTGACTGTAATTAAATCATCAAGGCCCTGGCTTCTTAATCTACTGATTACCTTGCTCTGCCTTACCTGCTTTTCATAAAGTAGTAGTGTTGGTCAAAAATTTCTGTTTTGTTACTGATTTTTCCAGTGAAAAGCAATATACACAAGGGCACTGTTACTCGCTTATAATCCATATGTGACCTGTAAAGGATTGTCTTTCTCATGGTTAGTAGATACAAACTGGAAGGAATCTTCCAAATGAAGACAAACAGTGCACAGCAATAAAAGCACAGAGAACTCAGTGCCTACAAAAAGGCTTTAGGATGAAGGATGAAACCTGCAGCTAAAGACAGAAAAATGTTTCCTTCTGATCAGGTGAGGCAGTGTCTCAAACCATGCCACATTCTTTCAATTAATGGCTTGTGGCTTGCAAACACTGATAAGGGTACTACAATTTAATAATCTAATCTGTATTCCTAGAGAATGAAAGCTCAGTTCAAAACACATAATTGGCTTGGATTTCCAGTTCTGGCATGATGTACATCTCTCTCTGCTATTTACTGGCATGGAAAAATGGACAACTAAATCCCACAGAGATCAAAGAGCAAAAAACACTTGCAGAAAAGGTATGTCAAGTTCTAAAATGCAGCACAACTTCCTGTGCCAAAACAAGACTACAGAAATGCCTTGCATTGTTAAGCCTCATGATCTCACATCTCCTCCTAACCACTTTTCTCATGACAAATGCAGCTCCACCCTGGCATGCCACCTCTTCCTTCCTATCTGGAGCGGTGGTGAAAACCAAGAAGAGTAAAATCCTTTATCTTCCTAGAAAGCAATTGAACTGGGATTCAGTTATCATGGAAGAGAATGATGCAAAAGAATAATCTTCTCCAAGGTAAAATGTAAACTAAGAGTGTTCAACTACATCCTGAAAGGCTAAAAATTATCTCTATGATGTGACTTGGTCTGAACTGGATTTGTAATTTCTCTGCATCCTTAATTATCTGGTTGTCACAAGAGGAGCTCATTGTTTGATGCAATACAATATTCTACTGACATCCTTGGGACAATGCTTTCAGGATAACCTGTCTGTAGTTATTACACTGCATGCTTAGAAGATGGATGTTTTCTGAAATACATATTTAATTAATGCTATTTTACACTCAGTTTGGCTGAAGGGTAGTAGTGCCCAATTGGTAAAATTTGAGATTATGGGGTGGGCACTACACACAGAATTAAAACCACATTAAACTGAACCATTCATTCAAATCAATCTATATTTGCTTACAGTATCTGCAAACTGAAGCACACATTATGACCAAAGATAATCACATTAAGATTTTTTGGCAATGCTCTACAATAGAAGCTATCTGAAATAGAAGGCAATAATTGTTACTAAATTGTGACAGAATCCCTGTGGAGTTAGGAGTTATAACAATATTAGTCATGTAAGTTCAGGATGATTAATGATACGTCAAAAACTATCAAGATTGTAGCAATTAACCCTTTACAGGCAAAGCCCACAGTAATTACTGAGATCCCTTCCTGCCAGAAGTCAGACATACCCAACTCTTATTGTTCCATTTTTAGTGCAGTTACCTGGCACCTTTCAGGAGCTGGTGGGGATGTGGTCCACCAGTTTTCCTTATTTATTTGAATAGTTTGAATCATGTCAGATGACTTAAAACTGTTCCATTTGTCCCTCAGAGTTTCATTTTTAAGTAGGGAAATGCCTGTTCCTTTCCAAGGGGCATTCCCTCTGCTAAGTCTAGATCTAAACCTGGGCAGAATCAGCAGAAAGACCTCACAGCTGTCCTTGCTGAAACTGATGGATTAAAACCAAGCATCTTTTCTTTTTTAAATCCCATTTTTTCCTCTACATGACATATGTCAGGAAAATGAACAAGCAACATGCATGCAGCTGAAACAAATTCCATATGCCTTCAGGAGATGAATCCCTGAGGAAAGACTTGCAGAGTAACTATGAAAATGCAGTATCAGAGTAAAGCATGCATAATTAGAAGAACTACATCTATAAACTAATACAAGGAAAACAAATTCCATCCTGTTCTCTTAACATTTATCATATATCCTGAGAAGAAAAACTTCACAAAATCTTGCATTTAGTATAATAGATTTTTCAGCTTTAACTGTACTCACTGCAACCTTTAATAATCATATTTGAAATGTGTGCATAGAGGCAAACACACATCCAAAATGTTTTGGTAAAAGAATAAGATTAAAACTAAATTTTTAAGTTGCCCTATTCAACTTTGAGCACTGAAAAACAAATGAACTGCTGCACAGCCTGTTACATTAGAACAATGCCGTGGAATAATTACAAGTTCTAAGATAAAATTAAAATTACCATAATAATTCTGCTGTGAAACAATCCAATCTATGCAGACTACGAATTGCTACTAGGTTGAAAAAATGCATTACCACCTCAAGTCAGGCAGATAAATAATTCTATTTTCATTACTTAGTGGAGATACTTAAAAGGTTATGCAGAGCAGGATGAAAAACTGATTGTATTTGCAAATTATGTATTGGTCACATTCAAGGACCAGCTCTTTACCCACACACCAGCATTAGAAAGCCAGCAATGCAGACTGTGAGTAAAGATGTGATTCCACAAAAGTTGCTCGCTGAGGAGAGCAGCAGTCCCAATCTATAGGGCCCACTTTTGGGTAAAACAGGTGGCATCCAGGGACATCTTGGTGCCTGTTTCCTGTAGAGTTCCTTGTTCTGCTTCCTTCAGAGTACTTTTGTAAAGGCCTCTTCTCCTCCCTGCCTCATATACACATGAAAACCAGAAAACCTCCCTTTAAACCAGGACAAAACAAAGTATTCCTCTATTATTCTACTCAGAGACAAAACAGTTGGTATTTCATGATCTTCTCCTCTTTCCCACAAATCTGTATCTTTTCACTATTTAAGGTACTGAACTCCCCAAAAGTACTTGGAACACTCTTTTCCTTCTGCCCTTAATGAGAGGTGAGTCATGGAATGGTTTGGGTCAGAATGGCTTAGGTTGGAAAGGACCTCAGAAATCATCTACTTCCAATTCCCTCACCATGGACAGGGATGCCACCCACTAGATCAGATTCACAGAAGTCACACCAGAATCTTAAAAAGGACGAGCATTTTTCAGGATCAGATTTTATCTGCTTGCCATTAAAATGGGAATGTAGGCTCCCTGGTTTATTTTGATGTAAAACTGTGAAGGTAAAACATGGACTCAGTCAACCAATGGACCTGTGAAGATTCCAATCATGTTCATAAAAGAGAAGTATAATGATGAAGCTCATTTGACTTTATGTCAGCTTTTTAATCAAATTATTCCCTCATTGTTTAATTTGCTCTGTACCTACCACCATCAATCTGAATGCTCACCACTGCCCATTAATGTTACATTTACAGTTTACAAGTTTTATAGTACAGAAAAATTACTAATAGAAGCCACCTCAAGCATTGAACAGGAAAACAACCACAAAAATTGTGATCATAAAATCAAGCTTCTCTCTGATCCATTAGTGAAGAGGAACAGTCTGTAATGTGCAAATTATATATTGAACATGGGTTTTCAATCATTTAACGAAAGAAACCACAAGTCTGAGAGGATGAGTAAACTAAAATGGGATAAATCCATGTTGTTTGGGTAGCAAGTAAAACTAATCATGAAATCAGAGGATTAGTCTTATTTATATTGGTTTTAAACATGCGCATCTTTCTGACCCTCTGGGGCAAATACTATGAAGAAATCAAAGTGTGGACATCTCGTGTGTGACTTGGTGGAGCACAGGAAAGAACACCAGGTACATGCAATGGAGGCTTGAAAACTGCTCTGTAATTTCCATATCAGGAAGGGATCATTAATAAAAAATGCCATTGTACAACACTACAGGGCAGGACAAGAAATGGAAGAGAGACAGAATCACTGGGTTGGTGTAGAAAAAAAACTGCTGGACAATCCTGTAGCTCAAACCAGACTGATGCTTTTAAAAACAGCCTTTTATTTTACCAGAGTCATCCACGACAGATCCTAAGGTAACACTTGTTCTTTGCTGGCCTTTTCTCACCTGTCCTTACCTAGTGTAACTCCTCTAATCAACTTCTTCAACATAATTTCTATTTACATACAACTCTTTGAATTACTGGGTTCAAAAAGATAAATGACAACACTGTTTCAAAGGTGACTCTCCATGGTATTATTCCATGTAAGGATTTAAGGCCTTTATCATCACACTGTCTGAGTATTTCCTCCATTTCCTTTTTAATATTCTTTGTCATACAGATACAATGAAATGTAGATAACGTTTTAAAAGTCAAAGGTATGCAAACAATCTGAAGTAGGGAATTTTCCATGCTCTGATTCAGAAAGATGGATCTGATTTTTACATTAATGAACTAGACTTTGAAGACTTCAATCCCAATGAAACAGGAAGCAGAATATCATCTCATGTCTGAGGAATCAGTAAAACGCAATAGATGCAAATGTCCAGAAATATGAGTATGATGCATCCTGTGAGCACAAAGACAAATACAAACCAGACACAGGATTTCCTGAGCACACAGATCACCATGTTTTTGCCTCTGGAAGATAAAATTACTTATTTCCCTGGTCCTCATGCAAGAAGCTTTCAGCAGCTAAGGGCTGTCTTGAAACACCACCGCATGATTTACCAGTGCACTGGGTACTGAAATAGGGTTGGCTCTTAATGTAGCCTCAGTGCTCTCAGATTCCACAGGAGATGGAGAACTGCAGGTCCCTCCCTGTGCATCTTGAATAACACCTGGAGCAAAGCAATCCTTTGCTCTCTGAAAGTGCTACACAAGTCAATACACATCATGCAATATAATCTGCTATAACTTCTGATCCTGGCATGACCTCTGTGTTTCACATTTACCCTCTCTGCAATCACTCTGAGCTCATTGCTTTTGTTCTTTCTCAATTTTGTGAAAATATTAGTTTAACCTGATGGTTTCTAATGTGAAAATGAGAATTTTGTTGTTGAAGAAAACTGAGCCACCACACTCTTTGAAGGTATTTATCATGTGCATGTACTTTCAAAATCATCATATTCATACACAGAACTAGAGAGTAACAATGTAAAATTGGGCCTTCTATCAAAAATGATAAAATTTCCATTTTACTTTTTGCTGCCCAAACATCAGGAAACCAGCATAGTTAGTACAAAGTAGCCCAGAAACTGAATGGGGTCAAACTCTATACAAACTTGGGGCAACCTCCTCTTTGGGCTTAGTTTCATGAGTTTAGTAAAGCCATTACTTTATTTTCTGTCAGATGAAAACTATTCACACAAAAGCTCCTTGATCTTACTTGAATGGTTCTCGACAGCTCTGAGTAACTATTATAGATTAAATATGTACCTAAGTGTTGTAGATGCACATAAATAAAAATACTAATATACTCAGCCCAACAGTGTTAATCTAAAAGAAACTTCATTCTTTAGCTCTGTCAATCCTAATCAAAAGATCACTATCCTAAGCAGTAGGTCAGAGCCCCAGAAAAGCAGCATTCACACCATGTCCTGAAGCTTGTAGACGTCCACCACACCCCTGACAACCACCCTGCTGCTCAGGGCAGGAGGTGGAAGAATCAAGATTGAAGGAATGAAGTTGAGCCTGGGAAGAAGGGATGGTTTTGAATAAGTGCTATTGGATTTGTCATTGTTTTTCGCTACCCTACACTATATTTAATTAGCAATAAATTAAATTATTCTTTAACAAGTACAACCCTTCCCATGATGGTAACTGGTGATCCATGAGGGCTCTTTTGCTATTCTTATCTTTCCCAGCCCTCTTAAGGACAGTGAGAGTGGTTGTGTGGGCACCTGGCAGTCAGTCCAGGTCAACCTCCCACACATTTGACAATGCTCATCTCGTAGTCAGCAGCAAGGCAGGAGCAGGTGAACAAGAGACACACCAGACATGGAGAATTTACTTGTTATTCACCAGTTCTCCTTGGGACATTTCATACAGTATCAGCTTATAAAATCCAGTGGTACCTAAAACCATAGGAGCATGACAAGGTCAGCCTTTGGTACAGCCTCTGTCTCTGTCTCCCACAATAACCCTACAGACAGACCATGCAGGGAGAGTGGCAGGAGGTTACTGCAGAAATACACAAAGGAGAATTACAGACAATTTCCTCTCAGAAAAGGACTGAACTCCTACATAGTATTTTACTCACTCCTGTTATGAATCAAAGGAATGCCATTAATAGCTGCCAGGAGAGCATTTTAATCTCCACAGAAATTAGATTAAAATGTTATTAACGGTTGACCTTAGGCACAGTGACCAACCACAGGGCCTGCTGAGCTGGTGAGTGCTTCCCAAACACAGCCTTAGCTGGATGTGGATTGCCAGCCATGGCAGTAAGGCCACAGAGGTGAAAGCAGCTGTGACTTCTAGATGGAGCAGACCTCAGAAATTACAATGTGATGCCTCAACATCAACATGCTGATGCAGTACATAAAAACCTCCTTATCACAGCCTCAAGGAAAACAGTTATCATTCCCACTCACCTGTTGGTAAGACAGAGTGGAGCTAGGGGAATTAACAATAATTGGAAAATACATGAAGGATGTACCTAAACCTACAACCACACAGCTCTTTTATGCCAAGTGTTATAGCAGTCATTTTTTCCCTTGTCAGGAGCAACAGGCTTAACCCTACAGTCAATATTAATGTGAGGGGAATATGCAGCCTAATGAGAATTGTACTCATCCCATTCACAGGACCCTGGCAGATCAAACAAAGACCATTTCCTGCTTTTCCAATAACATCTATTCTTAAAAGCCTGAGGCAATTTTCCAGTCACAGACATTGATACCAATAAACAACGTGACTTTAACTGAAATAGTTTTCGAAATTTACCCAAAAGGGATATTAGGATTTGATAATGACCTCTTCAATTACTGCTTCCAGGTACACTTTATAATAGTGTTTATTGAACGTGTTTCATTCAGACCAAAATAGTGATCAAAGTAACTTAAGTAAAGCTACCTTTTTTACTGCTTTAACATTTAGTCACAGTTTAGAGTCACCTGAACTGTAAACATTCAACAGACAACAAGTTCTATTGCTTACTGATGTACAGCAGGGAAATGCAATCAATTTATATTGTGTCTATTAGTGTGCTTTTTAGAATGATACTATAAATCACACCTACTGCTGTGGGCAGAGTTGCATTTCTGTTCCTACTGAAGTAGGAAAATGCTGAAAGCAGGAAAAGCACAGCTGAAACCAACAACGAGGAGTTAAATGAGACACAGACTACAACAACAAAAATGGGAAAGTCAGACTGCATGGCACAGTCTTGGAAGAAACTGGGCTGATTTCTTGTGATGGGGGTAGGTCTCTGTGCATTTGAAAACTATGCAACAATAAAATATCGTGCCAAAAAGAGCCTTATGGAATTTAACAGCTGCAGCGAAGCAACTGACCTCAGTGGGTTTAAGAGAGAAAACACCAAATATTTCAACTCAAGGTGAGATTATAGTAAGGTAATGCAAAGATAACAGCATCCAACTGCAGTGTAAAAACCCAACTTTAGTATTAAATATTTTTCCTGCAGGGTTTCTCCACACCTCAAACATATTTCATCTCCAATAAAATTAAAACGTAAATTTAAAACTACATGGACACATGTTACAATTCTGGAGAAGAAAATTCAGTTTAAAAGCTCTTTCAGCAGGTATCTCATATTTGTCAAACTAACTACTGTGTCACTTTAAGGCTCTGGCAGATTTATGCAGGTGTTAAGAAAGAGAACTTCGATTTATTTCAGACTACTAGGCTGAAATATTGCTTACTTGGTAACACCAGAAACGTCATTCAAAAGAAAATCCCTCACCTTCTGAAGTTCTGCATCCCAACCCATATGCTTATATGACAGATTAAAGTTTTCACAGAATTTCATTTCAGAATAGGGAACATTGCTCTCCTGATTATAAAGGTCAATTTACAGCTTACTACCAACTATTATATTTCATTCTTTCCATTATGCAAATAAAATATTTGGAAATACAAAGAAATATATGTAGAAATGTCTTGGTAAATCCACTCCATTAAGGAATTACACATATTTAAAAGATTTATGATGTAATTTATGTTCTTACATTGATCTATCTACATCTGAAAGACAGAATGTTTGAGCCCAAAATATTATTCTTTAGTCATCTTCTTTACTTGGTTTTAACACGTCCTCCCATCACCGTTTGTCTTGTCCTGTTTAATTGTGCTCAAATTAAGAAAAAAGGTTGCTAATCCTTCAAACAATACAGAATCTCTAGGCAGCACGAGATTATCAAGCTTCCAGTTCCATTATTTGTTCAAGCAGGATAAGAAAAAATACACTCATTAAGGGAGAAAATCTGTTTGTGTAAGCAAATATCTTAATATTCCGCTAAAAATCAGCAAAAATAGCCTTCAATATTCATCATAACAAACATAATGTTTTAAAATAAAACAAAATATTCTTCTCTTCCAAGCATTTGGCCTACACTAAAATAAAGCCTGATGAGGCCAGCAGGAGTTTTCCTCGCTGGAATAACAGGGCTAACCAAGTCGCCATTAATGAAAAATGATATTTAAGCTTGCCTTCAAACAGTTTAGCCAATGTGCAGACAGCCTTAGAAAGAACATAATGCTGATTTAGAGGGCCTTCACCTTTATCTAAATCACAGGGACAGACATAAAGAGACAAACAACTTTAATCCAAAGAACTTGCGTCCCTCTGCTTCTCGATAGACCCGAGCGCGCTCGACTGCAAATAGCAGTGCAAGAAAAAGAATGGATTAATTTGAAGATAGTGGACTTCAGGGATCCTGACTAATAAAATAGTTTTTCTTTTCAGAAACATGGTAGAAATGAATCAGACTACTGCAGTTGCACAGGAATAATGAAGAGCTCTCCTGAAAAGGTCTGAATATGCATCAGTTAAACTTTTATGAAGGTACTGGGAGCGTCGCTCTGGAGACTGGAGAGGCTCCCCCTCACCCCTTCTTTTCTTAACCATGGCTCCATCACTTCAAAGTTAATTTCACAGGTTTCTAGCTATTGCAGCAATAGCACTGTTCTAAAATCAGGACCTCAGGAAATTCTTCCTTAAACAAAGATTAATATACAATAGAGCAAAATATCCTAACCAGGAATACACATGGGGTGGATTTATTTTGTGTATATTATTCCAGAAGTCTCATCAAAATAAGTAAAATTAAAACAAGGATCAATGAAGAGGAACAACAGAAAACTAAAAAAGAAATACCCTTAGCATTTTTAATAGAGAATTTCAGAATTAACTGACCACTTTATGGTTTTTTACATAGTTTCTTTGAATTCTGCAGAGAATTAATGCAAATTTTTCCAAACACAAAATAACAGAGAAGAACAAATTTTATTATTGCTATCAATGGTTTTTACAGTGTTGCCTAGAAACCCAGATTCAAATCAGAGGAGCAGCACTGCAAACACTGAGGAAATAAGAAAAAAAGCCACAAAAAATGCCCAAAGCAGAAAACCCTAAAAACCCCAAGAAACATAGCCAATGAAGAAAATAACCCTCTAGGTTTCTTTCACCTTATTAAACTGAACTTGAGCTTTTAACAATTCAGTGGTCTAAGGGAAGGAGTTAATATTCAGCCTTGAGGGAAAATATACACGAAATTCCATTGTCTCTTTTGATTTTTTTGGATTGTTTTGTTTCTGTTCACATGACAAAAACAATGAAAAAAAAATCTGTTTGCTGTACAAGATCTCATCATGCATCATGGAAACAATAAATAAATCCTTACTATTATCATATAAATGGTTTGTGTTAATCCTTGTTCTAAGCTGGTTCTCTTGTAAATGGAGCTCTGTTCTAGCCCAAAGCTCTGGCCCAGGCAATGCAGGAAGAGATTTGAAGCAGATCCAAGCAGGATGAGCTTGCCCAAAGCTGCCAAAAAGCTTCACTTTTTCTTCTTCTCTTTATTCAGATTGATCAAACCCATTCTTGTTTATAAAGCCACATACTGACTTATCAGTGGCATGCACTTCTTGAGAAGTGAAGAACTTAGAAAATTATTGGGAATTCTGGAAAATGCAAAATCCCTAGAAATGAAGATTTTCACCATCCCATAAAATGATGGCATAACCTTTTAAATATTCCAACAGTCATTTAGCCAAGCGCCTGTGGTGTTTATGGAATCTCAGAGGGAGAGGTTTTGCCTTAGATTAGATCTATTCATGTTATCCACAGGTCTGGACAATGTTTCTGCACCTAAGTATGCTTTCCCCATTTTTGAAAGCAGTTTACTCGTGCTGCTTACCTGGAAAATTGTTCCTGCAGCCCCCGCATCTGAGCTCTGCTCCTCTCCGACTCCAGGGTCACCTCCCGTAATCTTTTTTCACTCTCAAGTCTCAAATGTCTTTCTTCCTCCAACTCATGTATCAGCTTCTCACGCTGAAACACCACAAAAATTTATTCATTAATTTGACACATAAACCACACTTACAGGGAAAAATTGGGATTTAACTTGGGAAAAATCATCAAAAAATCAAAATAATTACCCTGCTAATCCAGTGCCATCATTTTTGTGCAACAGTGTTACAGAGGGAAGAATTTGATCAGAATATCCCATCACACCGAGGTACCCTTCCTTAGCTCACTCATGGATGTCAGCAAATTGAAAAACAAACACCCACCCTCTCCTTCAAAGTGCTTTCCTTCACCTCCATTCAAAATAAATATAAAAAATTCTATTTGAGGTCTGAGACCCATCTTCTTTGAATGCAGACATGGGAAGTATGAAACAAATCAAGAGGTCAACTTGTCACCCATCCCTGAATGTTTCTACCTCACAAGGAGGAAATGAACCTGATTCTACAGCCACTGGTTTTCTTGTTTTGGCTGAGAGAAGGATCCCTATCACTAGAACAGAGTTTATTTGAATTTAGTTAGTGAAATACTATGATAATGAATATGTTTTTAATAACTGAGTGCAAATCAAACCAATATGAGAGAGATAAAAAGATATTACTAACAGCTCTCAAAGGCAAGTAGGATATGGGTTTTGCTAATCTTTAAAACACAGGACCCAAAATCCCAACCCACAACATACAGCACTACCTGGATAAATCTACATATGTCATGGCCTAGCCCTTTTTTCTTAAAAAAAAGAAAGAACATCATATTAAGGGTATCTAAAGATTTTAAAATCCTATTTCAATAGTGGCTAAATATCATTTAGAAGGAGCAGAAAAATTAACCTAAAAATTAATAATGTTATTGCAATTTAAAAAATGTATTTACAGCCTTTTCCATGCAATCCCTGCTAAACAGAAGTTAAGTGAAACTAAATTTTATCCTAATGAATTTAAATGAGATAACAAATCAATAAAAGCCCCAAGAATTTTAGGTGGCACTGCATTATTCTCTGTCAGTGATGGGGTTCCCATGTCTAAGAAGAGCTTAGGTCATTGTAAAACCAGAGTGGGTTCCCCACCCATCTGCTCTGTGCCCGTGGTACAGGAGATTTGGAGCCTGTCAGACAGCCTGATGTAGTTCCATGGCCGACCTAAATTTTCATGACATACCTGGAAAAATGTATATAAAAATTATCCTTACAGTTTCATTAGTAAATAACAATTGTATCTTAGAGATAAGCCATTAAATGGGGGAGACAGGCTATTTGTACAAATCTCACAGTGATAAATCTTACTGGATAATAATTTAAAATAGCAGTAACCAGGGGACCAAAAATATGAACATTGCCAAGTGGAAAACAGATCTTAAAGACAGTGATAAATAAGCAGATGACACAAAGGGAGGCTGCAAAGGTTTAAATGAAATATCTATATGCTTGTGAAAAAAATAGGAGGAATTACTCAGAGAGCAGAGGGGTTCTGTCTGGTTAGCCATATGTAATATCTGGATAATGGAAAACTGCACAACAAGAAACAAATTACTGGCAAATAAATACATTGTTCTAACTAAATTATCTAATCACTATCCTTAGTGTTACACAGCCATTCCTGCCAGGTGCTGAGTAATCCTCACTTTCTGGCACAGGAGGGAGAGCAGAGAGTTCAGCACCAGGCAGCAGACAGACAGCAGTAGGCTCACAGAGGATAACTCAGGCTAATGATAGGGGAAGAATATTCACAGCAGTCACTATTGCTCCAGCTTAGATCCCATCAATGCCAACTTCAAAATGCTCCTGCTCCAGGAGCTCTTGCTGAATGCTGTCAGCATCTTCTCTTGCAGGGAAGCGTCACTGCTGCTAAAGGGACATCTGGGACCTCTCTAGCCAGTGGGTAACAAGGAAAATGACATAAAAGAAATATATAACTACCACCTAGGACTTTAGAAAAACTTTAAGAAGATACTGTTGTCTACAGAAACTGGGTTTAAAACCAAATATGCAGCTGTTCCTACAGGAACTGAGAAGCCACCTTGGAGGAAACTCAGCTGCTACTGTGAACACCTGAGTGGCCAAGCTGAGCCAAGCTGTGCCTGGGCTACCTGACACAGGAAATCTTAACTACAACAATGGACTGTAAACCAGAGATTCAGCCATGCCTTCAAGGCTTATTCAGCATCACAACAGTCACAATGACCTTATTCTGATATAGCAACTACCTCTGCTTGTCTGCTATGCTCACCATGCGCTGGTCCTCAAATAAATCTTCCTACATTATGTACAAAGCCAGATCTCCATGGGTAGGACAGACAAAAATGTGACGCTCTAAAAAGCAGATGAGTCTCCTGTTCTCCATCTCACTCCCAAGGTGTTCTGCAGTTTGCTCACAGCTCCACTGCCTGTTCTGCAGGACTGTGCTGTACTTACAGGCACGGCCACACTCCTGCTCATCACAAACCCACACCTTCGGGTAGAGAACTGTATAGACAGCACAGATTCACAAACCCAGACTTCTCCCTACACGTCAAATAGCTGTGCTAGCTATTTCTAGGTTTCATTTACCTCTTGCTGATGGGTCAGAGAATGCTGGTGCTGCCATTTTCTCCTTCTGTTCACATGGGGAAGGCTATGTTATCATTTTGCATTAAAAGACAGGCACGTCCACATGGGGACTTTTTTCTTAAGAAAAAATGTAGGAATTACCTTAAGAAAAGTACTCTTAGACAAATGTACTCCAACAAATGTGCATTACAAGAACAATAACATTTCAGGAATTAAATCCCTAAATATTAGGAACTTTTGGAATGAGCATAAATGTCCAGTTCCAATTCAGCCACCTCACAGGCAAGAATTACAGCACATTATTAGTTATATGAGCACGTACTGTTGCTGAACCAAACTCCTGCTCCATTCAGTTTTAGGGATGAACAACAAACCAGTCACAAGGTTACAAGACCAGAAACAGCAGCACTGATCTATGGCTCTGAGATTCTGGGTTCTCTTCCCAGCTACCAAAACCCTCCTGTATGAATAGGGCCAAGACTTGCCCACAGGACAGTGAGAACACCATCAGCTCTCACTGCTGAGATTCCTCACAAGACTTTATTGGAAACCTTGTAGCACTTCTGCCATTTCTTGCAGGCAGAAAGCAGATCTGCTTTCAGCCACATCACAGACAATAAGTAATGTGAAGTGGGGGGGAAAAAGGTGTAAGAGACCACCCACACTTGGGAAGTTTTTAGTCTGCAGGACACAAAACACTCAAGTACACTACACACAGAAAGTAGCTCTCAGCAGCAGTGACCTTATCCACCAGAAAAGAGAACTAGATTTTTATTCAAACCCAGAAAATCCATAATGAAGTGTCAGAAGAGAGAAGTGAGCCTAACGTACAGAAAGGCGAGGATTAAACAGATTTTTTTTTAGATTTTTTTTGTCTTCTGGAAAACACATCCCTGAACTTTGCAGGAATTTTGTGCTGACATAACGCACTTCATAAGCTCCTCTGCGCTAACCCCACTTTATTCCTGTGCAAAAAAAAGAAAAAAATGTGTGAGAAGAAATAAACAGAACTGGTTAAAGGTTTTATGGTGAATATAAGCTTAATAGAAAAAAATAGAATTAGCATGCAATGTGAAGAAAAGGTTGAATAAAAAAAAAGTATCATGTGAAATGCTTCAGTTCATTTTAACACTAGAAAAATCATTGCCATCTTCCAATGAAGTTATGTATTCCCACTTGCCAATTCCTCTTTAATTGCAGATTCTTCTCTCCACGAGCTCTGCTTAAACTATTTTTCCCTGCATCCTCTCCTTGCCTTTTGCAGCACAGCTGTACCCTTCCCTTCTTAGAAGCATAACCTTTACTTGATTCTTGCTTCCCCTTTTCAGGCTCCCCAGAGAGCCTGACTTTCATCACATCACCCAGTCAAATTCCTGATAACTTTCCAAACAGACAAAAAATTCATGTGAACAAACTAGAGTGAAAGACAGTGTTAGCAAACTCTACTGATACTTTCGTGCAAGTACAGGAATATTTTAACACGGAACAAAGTTTCACAGGTTGCTCATTATTCTCCTGAGCCAGTGCCTGCACTTCAGCAAGCTCCTCTTTGTGTAGTTGTAGAAATGTTCGTGTCAAAATGTTTCATTCCTCATCCAGGCAGGGACATGTACCACACTTTAAGTCATCTTCTAAAAGTTAAGGAAGGAATCCAATCTGAGCTACTCACGATCAAAACAAAACGCATGCAAGCTATTTATAACTAGACTGGAAGTAATGCATGTGTTTGACAGAAAAATGTGATTTGTTCCTCAGCACTCCATGAACAGACCAAGAGACACCATTTAATCTCAGAGTTACTGCTTGATAGATGTTCTCTCAGTCCAAGGACTAACCCTGTGCATCCACTCAAGTGTCCCCAAGAGGAGCTCAGCCGTTTGTGTCACCCTTAAATACCTTGGGATTTGTCACAAATGCCAGCACCCACTTCTTTCACATCCTACCAAAGTGCAAAAGCCTGGTCTGTTGGGTGAGCAAGCACAGGTCTGGATGGGGCAGGTGGCAGCAGGGGTGAGGGATGCACAACAGCTCCTTTGCTTCTGAACAGCCTGACACCAGCACACAGAGGGAATGTGTGGCAAGGTTTGGCATGGAAATGCTGATGTATTCTTTTTCATTTCAGGGCTATTTCAGTGTTAACTTTAAATCTAGATATGGATGATGCTAAAGCTTTCCAAGTCAGGGAGTTGGAGTTGTACTTCCTTTACCTGTTACTGCTGGTAAAATCATCAAATGTCCCACCAGAATGGCAAGACCAGCTTCATGAAAATACTTCTCAGAGAAGTACTTGGTCATTTCTCCTCATGAGTGTCAAGCATTTCAGTAACTCAAGCAGATTTCTCATTCCAAAACCCTCCGTCTCTGTCTTTATCATGGTGTATGAACATTTTGCAATTTTTTTGTTCCCCTAGGTCCTGCTGAGGTGTGGGGAGCAGAAGCAAAGCAGACCCAAGGCTGAGGTCAGTCTGCCACATCGGAGCATTGTCTTTTTTAACTTGTGTCCTGGTTTAGGGCAATTTAATTTATCTTTTGCATAAAAACATCATGGCAACATAATCAATAATTTTACCTATTTATTGAAGAAATCCATGGCTGTGTGTCAAGATTTAGCACTAAAGATGACTGCAAGTGAAGATTTAGGGGTGTGGGGTACACACACACCACACAGGCTGTACAGGGCATTGCTATCCATCAGAGACAGCCCAACATTTCCATTAGGAACTGCTCCCTCCTCCTTCTGCTTAGTTTATCCTTGGGTCTTGTGAAAAGCAACTCTTCAGAACAGCGAGATATAACCTGACTGATTAGTTCAAATATCAAAAATGTCTTAAGAGGGGCACACATGCAATCTTATCATTAAGGTTATAATATAAGTAGGGGAAGGAGCTACTGATTAAGTAGAAATAAGGATCCTCCAGTCCTGAATTTGTTCTTTGCTTCCCCTGTGCACTGTAAGAAAGGGTTTACTATGGTGCTGCTAATTATGCCAACATGGGACCAATATTTTGTCAAAAAAAGTCTACAGGAGAATATTTAGCACAGGCTTAATGTTGCCCAAAATCAGGCTAATAACCTTCACATTAAATTTTTAACAACTACTTTAAAGCATTTGCTAAAGAGGGTCACAATTTCTGTGTAATTAATATTGATTTCAAACAGATACTTGGCAATGAATTTAAATGATGGGAAAAAAAGATTAAAATATTTTTTGGTTTAGAGTTTGAAGTACCATTAAGTCTTTGCTAACCTAAACTGAGTTTTAGTGCATTTATTTTTAATGCATTTTCTGATGCTGTGCCTCTGATACCTTGCCATAAAAGTCATCATTTAACAGACTCATAGCCTGGTTTACAACACAGCATCCCACGAGCCAGGGAGAATGTAGCCACAGAGTAGACAACAATGACAACTGAACTGAAGCAAACAAATAGCAGCTACTAGAAGCATACTAAAATTAGTTATTCCATCAAGCCAATGCCCAACACTCTTGTGAATAAATATGCACATTCAAAGTATTCAAGATGACTATTTTAGCACCCTTGTATGCCCTTTTGAAAGACTGCTGCAGGCAGGAGCCATAGAACAACCTGGGACAAGAGATGAGAGAGGGATGGTGAAGCAGTTCCATCTTTCAATAATTAATTATAAAATATTAATTGCAATAGAAACTGGAATTTGCAACTCGGTCTCCCAGTTGGTTTAACAAAGTAACTCATTCTTTCTAATGCAATGAATATTTAATTCTCCCAACAAAATGTCTGGTGATTAAATGGTATTTGTTCAAGTGCCACAAAATATGCCTGCTGCTCAATGCCCATGCAGCTGGGGAAAGGGAAGTACAAATGTTCTCTGTGCTACAGGTATTTTGTGAGAGCTTGTGTTCAGGCCTTGCAAATCAAACAAATCAAGGAGTCCAAGGTGGTTTGTCCTCATCTCTCTGATACAGAGGGTGGGTGGAATCTCTTTGGTGAGAGTTTCACCTCTCCAGAGGCAGGTGCACCTGCTTGTCCCCCTCCTGCAAAGCCCAGTGCTCTCCCCCCAAACTCCTCATGTGCAACCTGGTCCCAAATCCAGCACACAGGATATTAAAGTTCTCTATCTAAACCTATTCCACTCACAAATGACAGGAAATAAATGTGATTAAAAACCAGAGAGCATATTAGCATTGCAGTGGGTACTGTATTTTCGTTCAAATTAAAATGAGTCAAACTTCAGTGTCCTTTGTTTGCTACTCATCGATCCCTGTTAAACCAAATGTTTCTCATTCTGTAATCAATACTTCTCTGCAAAAATAAACCCAGGCACTGACAAACAACTTTGCAGAACATTGCAGCATTCCTTGTAGTGGACTTTGTCAGCAGGAAAAAAAATCCCCCAAAGAATGGGGAGAAAAGAAGTGCACTGCTTATTATGCTTATTACAATTTTTACAGGCTGCTTACAGCAGAATCATTTTACTGAAGAAAGAGTTATTAAATTAACCAGCTATTGAGAGCAGGGCTTTCCAACAGTGGCAGTTAATATGCCTTTGTCCCTCATTACCTTTTCCAACCACACTGGGAATACTGACAAATACACTTGAACACCCAAAGCCTTCCCAGGGATGAAGTTACAGGTGTATTTAAAGCACACTGAAGCACTGAGGTAAGATCAGCAATAACATAAACACTGGGAGGGTTCATGGAGAGAGAGGAAGCTTTACTTCCACTTCTCTTCAAAATAAGGTAATAGTGAGGTTGTGTGGCTGCTTTGCAATCAAAACAAATTTTTTCATTTCACCTTTCACCTGACAGATTCGTACTACAGAGGCTACAGAAGAAATGTCCTTGGTTTATATTAAGCCTCTACTTTTTTCCCCAATTATTTTATGATGTAACCATTTCTTTTAAACTTATTTCTGCTACAGCTTTGCAACAGTAAGATATAAATAGTATAAAAAGCACTATCCTAATTTTAGGCTGGTATCTTCTAGTTTTTCGTACCAGTAAGAAAAAAATGATGGTTCTTGAGAACAGCATTCTGCTCCCAAAATGACAGGCTGCCCAAAAAAACAGAGGAAAATCTAACTGACACTAAATAATTTGTTTTAGAATTTTCTAAAAATGTCTTGAAACCAGTTAAAATTAAGTAAGTTGAAGCAAATCATTCATTTTCCATGATGAAATTTCTACATGCTAGCACATCTGTCTCTTTGGCTTCATCTCAGACTAGCACACGTATCCCATGACTCTCAGATATAAACCTTAAGCTTTTTTTGCCTCTAAGATGAGTAACAAAAGAGGAAATTCTCATTATTATTATTATTATTATTATTATTATTATTATTATTATTATTATTATTATTATTATTATTACTATTACTATTACTATTATTATTAGTGATATTTTGGTGACAGTAATTTACATACTTTATATTGTTGGATGATAACACTGCTCTAGAGCCATTCAAGGAAATTAGGAACTGTTTCTTGGTGTAGTTACTCCCTCTGAACTAAATAAGATGCTAGCTTTCATTGTGCACTAGCTCAAAATTGCCACCATGTGGAAGGACAGCAACTTAATTTAGCATTATTTATACTGCATTGATATGGTTTTAATTGCATCTGTGCGACAGAATAACTGCTGTGCTGAAGCTCCTTTATCATTGCAAGCCTACAATTAATCTGAATTAGGCAGGCTATTACACCAGCAGTACTGTATATATAGTTGGAGTTGTGATAACATTTATTTTACAAGGGAAAAAAATTAAATAACTCATAAAACCTTTTGGCTCAGAGCTGGATAGTGAGAACTACTATGTGTCCATCTCCTCCAGGAGCTGTGGTGAACAGCCAGTGCTCCAAAAGGGAGCTCTGACTGCTCAGCAGCTCTTTATTTCTGTGAAACACCCAGTGACAGGCCACAAATTATCAGAGTCATCTCTTATATCAAAATAAATTAAATAGCAAAAAATCCCCCTCATAGCCTTGTAGCAATCAACAGACTGAAGACTTTGGGCCTGTTTCAGTGCCTGTCCTGGAGACACAGCTGCAGACACAGAGCCCCTGGCAGCAGGACGTGCACAGGTAGGTTTCACACAGGAGGAGCACCTGTACCCCATCATTCCCTCGGCTTCTTAAAGCTCCTCTCTGAGTCATGCTTGCAGAGTTGAATGTAGGCAAGAAATATCTACTTTGAAAATCTTGTCTCTCTAATAAAACTGTTGCTCTTTATTAAAATTCAGAATCGATAGCCCAATTTTGAAGACTTGCTTCAGTTCTTAGCATAATTCATTTCTCCATTTTAAATATTATTTTCTTATAGTTGGAGGGGTGTAGAGAGAATACTATTAGAGAACTTGAATGTCCCACAGTCAGGTCATGATTTTATTTTTTTTTAATTAGTAATCTTTAAATGATAACACTTTTAAAAATGAATTTGCAAATGTAATTGAGCTTCTAATAGCTTCTACAGACAGCAATTAAAGAAATCTCATTTCTCTAAATTAAACATAATGAAATGTTTTTCAAGTTCAAATAAGAACTTGCTAACTCTATTAAGATAGATATATTATTATATTATATATATATATTATATATATTAGATTATCTATTAAGATAGATATAATCTATATGAATACCTAGTATTCAAAAGTGTGAAGTAAAAAACTCTGTCAATACCAAAATTAGAAACAGTAGAACTGCTAAGTAATACAAGGTGGAAAAAAAATCCCTGAAACATCTTAGATTACAATGGCTAATTATAATTTCAAGCCCTTTGCTACATGTTTTTTGTGGTAAGGTGACTTGCACTACATTAAGATTTCTAACTAGGCATAAAGCTGTTTGTTTGGGTTTTCATACTAGAAACAAAGATTTATAACCAAGGTAAATTGTTTACAAAGAGCCTTGTTTAATTCAGTTCCAAACAAGCAAAAGTCCCCAGTGTCTGTTTGTGTTTCCCACTTGTTTGATTCCAGAAAGTTTACAATAATGGTGTTTGAACCATAAAACAGCACAAAAGAGTGTGTGTAGAGAACAACTTGCAAGAGCAAACCCACCTGGGCCAGCAAAGTGTCAGTTGTTTGATTCTCCTACAATTTTCTACCAGATCTGCAATTCTTGAACATTTCCTGAAGGGATAGCAACATAGCAATGCAGAAAGCAGAAGGTAAAATGTTGTCTGGCAAAACAAAAGCTCCAGCTCACAGAAATAGAACTGAGGTTTTGGAACTTGAGTTTTTCATAAGAACAAAACTCTATCTGTGAATAAATAAAACTGGCACCAAAGCATTAGCTATAAAACAGGTATAGCCTGCATTTACATGCATAAATTCTTCACAGACTCTGCGAGATCAGAGCTGAATGTTCTACTGATGACAGACTGCAAGCCTCTCAGCCACTTTCTAGTGGATTTATTTGAACAAACAGGCCGTGGAACAAACCCCATACTCACAGATAAAAGGAATAAATGAACCCAAAGACAAGAAATAAATGATCCAAGAAGGAGCAAGGTTCCAGAATACACCTGATCTCACGGGATATTGTCTCTATTTGGCAAGCAGAAACTCTTTCTTGGATCAGAAGTCTTGAAGCAGGGGCCAGAAGATTTGTACGAAGCATTTATATGAAGTTCTCTTAAGTACATTAAAAGTTCTTTGGATTTTTTGTGATCTATAGCAACAACTTGTAGGTGCATGAGATGAGCCTTAGGCCACAGGGTTTAGGGTAATTTTCACACTTGCACTTGCTGACATTACATTTAATTTTTGATGTGGCACTGGTTTCTTTTGTACCTAAGTAATAGGTATCTGCTGTCAGTTAGGGTGAAATTTCAGCCTAGACTTTCATAGACTTCAGGAGGAAGGAATGAAGACAATTCTTGAAAACCAGAATAACCCACATCTAAGATTTACAAAAGTTTTTATAAAAAGTTAGGCATTTTCCAGGTTCTGTCTTCATAGTTTGGAGTGTCTTTAGAAGATAATTGCATGACCTGTGCCAAAGAGTGGTCAGCTCAGACTCAGCAGATTTATTTAAATTCCTTTTTTAACCAGGTAATAATATTTTGATAAGCTACTATGTAAACATTACCACAGAACATTATTTTTTGCATGCTTGTAAATGGCTATGAAGGCCAGACAGAGTAGGGAGAAAGAAATGAATGGAAGACTATGAATTCATAGTCATGCTGGACTTTGATTTCTCAAACACTGAGGCCTGTCTGTTTAAAAGGACTTGTTGCAGTGAAATAGTGCCCAGCAGAAATAAAACAGAATTTGTGCAAGGGCAGAAGAGTAAAAGGCAGACAGGTAAAAAAGTAAAGGAAAGGTGGCGTGTCACTGTGCTACACTTGTACAGCTGGTATGGATTTTAACCTGTGGAACCCACATGAAGCAATGCAGCACTGACTGCTACATCTCTGAAGTGTGCAGTGAGGGGGACACAGCCCCAGAGCAGCCACCAGGTTTCCTCTGGATCCAGCTGTGCTGCTAGCCAAGGTCACTGCCCAAACTGATCCTCCTGATGGGCAGCTGGAGGTCACCAGCCTCTCCACTCAGCAGAGAATTGCCTGAGGCTCAGCACAGGAACAAGGCAAGGCTAAACTGAGCCCCCAGCAGGGATTTGAAGTAACCTGGCGGGTGGTGCAGTGAACAGAGGATGGAGCAGCAGCATGATCCCAGCCCCCTCAGCCGGGGTGACAGTCACCCCCAGCAGGGACACAGCCACATCCTAAATGCCTCCTGCTTATCTGCAGTGCCTGTGTGCCTGCCTCCTCTGTCACTGACCAACATGGCCTTTAGATGATATAAATGGTTTCTTTTCTAAGGGTCTGAATGCTCACAGAACAAATGGGCACGGGGCTGAATCAAGCGTTTCCCGCTTGGATCTGTGTTACTGAGATAGGACTTAAGGCAGCAGGATAAACACAGGATAAGCACCAGGAAAAAACACATTTCTGAGAGTGTTATTTGGCTTTAATGGATTGGTCAGTGGAACTCTGGTGCTCCAGGGAGCTCTGGGATTTACTCACAGGCTAGGCTAGTATGTGTTTTTTTGCCCTGATGCTGAGGAGTGTTAGGGCTTCCTCACTTTCTGCATTTCTCATTAACGTGTTTGCATTTCCTGCCAGTAAATAGGATGCCAAAGAGTTAACTGAAATAGGTCTAAGGTTAAAGAGAATTTATGAGGCTGAGAGAAGTAGAACTTAATCATGCCAGTCATGAGATGTGGCTCAGAACAGTCTGCAGTGCCATCAGACCCCCACAGATCTGGGATATACCCATGTTTTCATTTTCACACACACCCTTCTATTTGCCTTTTTCAGCTGACACATTCAACACCTCTGGCACCATAACTTTGCTGCTGCCTTTCCATACAGCATTTCTTTTCCTCAGGCTCTTTACAGCATTCCTCATGAACATGTCAGATCTTATTACAGCTTTTCTGTGTCCACTTGTAGGGTCCGTTTATGGTTGGTAAGTGTGGTGGTAACTGCAGAAAAAGGTGCCTTATTTACTCAGCTGTTCCTTGCATGGATTCAAGAGTCCTACTGCTTTAGTTTTCTGACAAATGTGTCTGTTTTCCATATTTACCCCTCTAGCACTGCAGGCACTGCCAGAGGCAGCAGGGAAATGCTGTGGTTTTTCTGTTAGCTGGCACATCTTCTATGGTATTTTTAAAAGAGCTGCCACTACAAAATCTTTATTAGTGCTGACAATACACACAAGAACTGACTCAACTTTCAGGGGCCAGCCTGAGTTTGAAAGTCTGGTACCTGGCAGAACACGAAAAAATAAAATTATAATTTTTCATGCAGTTTTTATTTAATTCTCTGGTCAAAATGAAATAAGTAAAATACTTTCTCTCCACCTGATATAATTTTGCACTATCACTGTTTAGTGATAAGTCCATTTGAATTTCTGTTTGTGTTTGCAGAGACCAAATTCAGCTCAACTCTAAGTGACAGCCTTTAGAGGCTCTGCTCCTTTAGTCCCCTTCCTTACTAGAACAAATAGCCTGGACACACTTGTACAGCCGAAGGTCAGAAACAGATATAAGAACTCTGACACTTCTCTGGTCTTCATGACCACATTAATCTTTTTATTCAGGATATATCTGTTTTATTGTATTTAACCTGAGTTTATCCCCCTCTATTAATTGCATGTAGTCACATACACATCTCATTTAAGACATAAAAAAAAAAATCTGGCTTTTTGCAACTTAATAGTGAGTGTTGACAATTTTAAGTGTTAGCTTGATATTCCTGTAAATATGTATCTTTTTCTACAGAAAATTCTAACTACTAGAACCAAGAAGTCCAGCTCTACCTTCTTCTGCCACTTCCACCTCCAGCACTTAGTCAAAAAAATCAGCAGCTATTAGACTGAGCAGAAGTTCTGCTCCTGGACAATAAAACACATAATCACATAATTAAAACTCAGGACTTTCCATGAACATTTTCTACCATGTAGAGCACTGAAACAGGAGTCAGGAGAGTCATTCTGAGGTTTTTTGTAGTATGTTTTGGCCAGCACACTAAATTTTCAGATAATTTCCACATGTAGCTCCCTTGTCTTTCACTGAGGCAGAAAGTTTAAAAGCAGGAGAGTGACCCCTTTGCCCTGAATCAGGGCAGCTCAGCAAGGCTTTAGAGATTTCCTGAATCCCAGCCATGCCAGTTTGGGCACAGCCCACTGGGCACAAGGAGTATGAAGAGTGGGTTACCAAACTCTTTGTAATTACATAGTCTTTAAACTTTGGCAAGAAATAAATTCTGCTGCACATTTGCAGGACAGGAAATTTGCTTTTCTCCAGTGCTTCTAGGGACTCCAGCAATATATTACTAAAACAAACAACTCCTGTCACTCACTCAAGCCATCAAGTTTGACATCAAATTCAATACAGGAGAATTATGAACAAACTTGTCTAAATGGGGCTGAAAAGAACCACCCACACTAAAAAGTGACCACCCAAGCAGAGCTGTGTTCCTGGGAATCAGGTGCACAGGGTTTGGTTCAGCTTCAGCGAGTTTATGGGGACCAATGCCACCGAGTACTGCTGGTCCTGCTCCTGCCCAGGCATCTAGCTGTAAGCCAGTAGCTACATGGACACAGCAAAACTAAGCTTCTCCTTACTGTCTCCCTTTGCACATTAAACACATTTTCAGAGCTGATATTCTTGTTTCTTGCGGTTCACAAGAGTATTTCTGCTCACCTGCTCATGCTCCTTCTCAAGCTCTTCCTTCTGATGTGTGTTACATCACATGCAGTCTTCACACCTTGACTTCCACTTATCTCCTCCCATTTGTGAACAGATTTCCCTTATCCACTGATGGAAGAGACAAGCTCTGGAAACCTACATTTAGACTATGAGAGCTGGCAACTCTCAAAGTCTAGTTTTAGTATGAAATTAATGTTCAGCTTCTCACTTAGTGCATGTATTTTCTGACGATATCTCCTACATCACAAGTTTTCCCTTTTGAGGTGGTTAATTATGAATCACATCAGGAAGTAGTTCAAAACTCAACATTTCCAACAAGCACCTGGAAATTCTGACCTGCTCCTCTAGAGACATCCATGGAAAAAGTTTCTTAAATGGAAAACTGTGCCAGCCACTGCCACAGGGCACTTTTTAATACTTACCACCAGGAACAGGATGTTCCCAAGAGATAATGATTTTTCCCCAACACTCAAATAGTATTTCTAAATAAGCAATGTCACCATGGATGCCAATCACAAATGTGCATCATAAAGATGTAATTACACAATGACAGTTGTGTGAACTGCACACACTGAGCCAAATCCCCTCTCACTATTCATTCCAAGCCCCTGGGCTGTGACAGTTCATGGCACACCAGCACTCCAGGATCCAAGCATCAATCAGCACTATTTAGAAGACCCTGCCTCTTCACCAAAGAGTTCACTACCTACACAGGAAAACAGACAAACAGCAGAAGAGACAGAACAAAGCTGGTTTTACAAATTAGTTATTTAGATCAGAAATTAAATTTTTTCCAAGATTATAAAGGATTTAGGTGGCAAAGGTAATTACAGGCCCTGTAGGACACCAAAGTTACAGAACACGACCATTAATTAATGTAGTGAAGAGGGATTTTAAGCACCTGGTTGTTTACAGTCACACAAAAAGGTACTTCACGAAAAGCACAACTTTTCCATGTAGTTTGGAGAAGGAAGAAAAGCCACTTCACAGCCAGGTAAGGCCCTGTACCAGGCCTGGCACTTTCATTAATTTCCAAACTAACTACAGAGTGCATCATGCCAAGCAGAATGGAAATAACACAATCCAAACATCCCAGTCATTCCCACAGTCTAGACAGTCTCCTCTTGCAGGACATGCAAGCAAGTCTGATCACCAGTTCCAGACTTGGAAAACTGTCTCATGAGATCTTCATTATGAAAGATCCCATAGAATATCAAAAGATGCCTTATCACAATGCAATGGACACGGAGCCAAAACAAACAGAAAGTATGGAAAAGCAAATTCCTGACAAAGCAAAAACTGAATTAAAGTTTATGAGAACTGGAGTTTGGAGGGAAAGGACAGGAAGAATCACAGTTGCCCAAATTATATGAATCTGTACAAAGCTAAATAGTTTCAGTACAGGAAGACACTACTTCCTTACTATGCTTTAATATTTCTTTTAAGTCTTGGAGAGAAGTTGCAGATAAATGTGATTATGAGAGAAACAACAAAAAATCTCATGGGACTTCATAGCACAAAGAATATTGTCCAAAATATAAAGTCCAAATCTTTTTCAGATGAGCTGTAAATAGTTTTCCTGTCTACCTGCAACATGTTCAGTGGTCAGAAACGGGTCAAGAGTTTTCCCCAGTTTCTGCTGTCTCTCTTTCATTCACCCTTAACAGATTATTTTCTATATACCTATGTTGTGTCACTGCCCAGAGGGAGCTGACAAGCCAGCAGAACCCTACCCTGCTCTCTTGGTGCTGAGGAGCAGTTATGGATCCTCCATGGGCTGGATGCTGAACAAAGACTTGCTGCAGTAAGGAGTTTGTACTCTCACATGCAATTTAAAGCTCTGCTTGAGCTGACCCATCCAAGGGTCAGCTCTGACTTCACAGAACAAGCTCCAAGAACACTGCATGAATTTAAATAAATGGGAAATTAATGGAAGCAGCAAAACTGAGCGACCCTTGTTGAGCAAATCTTGTCCTTCCTTATAAAGAAAATTTCACTCCCCTCCTGGTAACCTTTTCTGCCCTGTGCAGGGTTAAAAAAAAAAATCAAAACTTTTAATTAAAAAAAAATAATTAAAAGAAGTCTTAAGAAAATAAATTCATGGATTTTTCTCTGTTCCCCAAATTAACAATGGAAACACACCTATTACAGAAGCAACTGCTGGTATTATAAATTCTAGAGTAATAATTTAACTGCTGACCAAAAAATAAACCAAACAAACCAAGCCCAACAAAAATCTAGCAACTTCTTTTACTTATAACACACTAATTTGCCCAGGTACTTCAAGAACAAAGTTGCAACACCAAGTACACCACAGCCATTTCACTACCATTAATCTGTATAAATTTACCTTCCTAGTTTGCATAAAATTAACACTGTTGGTCCAGTGCACACCTTTCCTCTTCCTCATCTTAGATGTTGTGACTAATTCAGTCTTACCTGGGATCCCTTTTTTGCATGAGCTAAAACCAGACCAGAAATGTGCAGATTGGTGGGCCTATTCAGGTCACCCTTGCAAAAATATTAATCCAGCGAGTGTGTGGCTTACTCGAGTCAACTCCTGCCATTGCCTGGAGGAGCTGAGGATTGCAGAGCTTAACCTTTGATATGAAAATGTCTGCAATTCACTGTTATTAGTGCATGGGCGCATCATTCCCATTAGGCGCTGAGGTATTGCCTAGAGCAGGTTCCATCTGCTTCCAGTCATAAAGCAGGATTTGCTTCACGCTGGAGCCAACTGCCACTCCAATATTCCATACACCCATGGATGCTATCAGCCTGCCCGTGCCCTTTCTGTGCCTGCACATCCCCTGCCTTTGTTATCTATGAATGGCAATTTCTACTGGAGGGCACTTTAGCCAATATGACATGCTTTCTACAGATTGCCTCTGTTTTACTTTCAGACCTTATATAAATGCTTTTTGATGTTGTATTATTTTTTTTTTCCGTGTTCAGTGATTTTTACATAATTCTGTTTGACTTTTTTGTGTGCTTTTTTTTGTGGTTTTTTTTTTTTTTTTTTACGTTGACTAAACACTTGCTGAAGAGAGAGGCACCACTTCGGTGAGTTCCAGCTGAGGGGGCAAAAGCTCCTTTGTGCTCCTGTGGGTACAAGCGCTGGTCTTTCCGTGCCGGTGATTAGGGCGAAAGCCAGCGGAGCAGCGGCTGGCGCGGCGCTGCCTTTGGAAGGGCGAGTTCCAGGCGCATCCTCGGCAGCTCCAGGGCGGCTTTCCCGTGGCTGCAGTGCCCTCTCCTGGCGCACGGGAGGAGCGGGGCCGTGCTCCGGGAGCCCCCGGGGACCGCTCTCCACAGAGACGCCGGGCACGGACCGCGCTCTGCCGCTCATCCCCCGGCACACGCCTTTGGTGGGCTCCGGGCGGAGACAATCGGCCTCTCCTTGGAAAGCGACTGCCGAAAGTGTCGGCAAATTAAATGATGGAGAATAAAATTCATGAAAGCTTTAAAACACAGGACTTCAAAATATCCACGTGTTTGCGAAACTGGAGCAAACAACAAAAAGTGCACAGGACATAAGGTTTTATTTTAAAACCCCTGAAGATAAAACAGCAAAGTTGTGAATGAGGACATTTGGCCTAACGAAGTATGAAAAACTAATGAGGTCCAGGAGCAGTAAACCAGGCTTGTAAAGAATTTCGATAATCATTATTGATGCTAAAGCTGCTACTAATGTCACTGGGTTTCCATGAGGGCTGTATGATGAAGATTCTCAGAAAAGGGAGCCAGACAGCAAGGCTATCTGTGCATAAATACACAGCTTCACAGAGAGGGCATCACAAGGGTCAGGTTGCTTCTTTCTGGCGTAGGATATTTA
This sequence comes from Cyanistes caeruleus, assembly GCF_971803275.1. NCBI lineage: Eukaryota > Metazoa > Chordata > Aves > Passeriformes > Paridae > Cyanistes > Cyanistes caeruleus. Next base: position 34,474,693 of record NC_141707.1, read on the forward strand.
ATATTCAATGAGACATTTCAAAACAGCTACTTTGCCCCTCTCTCTCTGCTACTTTCTAATTAAAGAACAGATAGATGCTTTCATAGAACGTATAGACCCAGAAGGTGGGGAAGAACATTTAACCTTTTGTATCTCATCTTTAACACTTCATTTATTACTAAATATCCTCTATTTTTAAGTGACCCGGGTGCTTCTGCAGCAGCACCTTCCCCACGGCTGGAGAGGACGGCAGGGATTCATCGCACTGGTGCCTGCCTGTGCTCATGGCAGGACATTGTGCTGCCATCTGTAATTGCCATCGAGAGCAGCCTCAGCATTCCCCCTCCTCCCTAAAAACCGGGTAGGCAGTGCAGATGCTGGGAGCTGGGGTTTTGAGCACACTGACCCTGCTGGCTGATTAATGGGGCAGCATTAACATCAGCTGCCGAGCTGAGCACAGGGCCAGGCTGGTGGCCTGAGTCTCAGTGCCCTGGAAGAGCTGAGCACCACAGAGGTAAATGCAGCTCCCAGGAGAGGCACAGTTTTCCTACTCACAGGCTGCCTCTCTAACTGTGCATTTTCAGCTATCTACAAGGAATTAAAAAAAAAAAAAACCCAAAAAAATACAATTTTTGCATTTCACTCAGCTCAACAAAGCACCATCAAGCTGGGGTATGAGCTCTTTCTTCTCACCAAAAACTAGCACCCATGCTAAAAGCCTGGAGTTGAGCAAAGAGCAAATGAGTGAAACTACGTACAAACCCCCTGGGAGCTCGGAAAAGCTGAGAATACAGTCAAACTTTCAACTGACTTTAATGCAATTTCAGTCAAGACCTTTTCTGCACTTCAACACATCCATCTCCATGTGAACACTCCAGTTTGGCAGCGCTTGATGAGAAGAGGCAGATCTTTTCAAAGCTGATTACAACTTCTGTTGCAATCTGGAAACAAGAGTGGTTTGCACTTCCCGTGGCTTTTGAAGAGGCTGTTACATATATCTAAACCAGTTACATTTAAGAAAGTTGTAACACGCAGAAAGTCATTCACTTCCTTTTAATAATGGGACATTGTTACTGACGCTGCGAGATTTTTTTATGCCTTTTCTTTTTTATTTCTTCCACTCTTTATTTAAAAACTTGCAGTCTCCAGTGTTTTACTGCAAAAACTGATTGTAAAGCAAAAATTGTGCTGATCGCATCAAAACTCATTAATATAACTTGTTTTTCCATTATTAGCACCATCTGAGCCTGTTGAAAGCCTTAACCAGGGCTTTAATTTTTCCACAGAGAGCTTTAAATTAATTAGTGGTTTACATGCTAACAAAGAATCTGATACATTCATAAATCAATCTAATGCAGAAGGATTACCGGAGGGTGGAAACCTATTCAGGGGGGACCTCACATTCACTTAACATGGTGTGTTCTCAACAAAAGGGTGCAGGTGTGGAAGAGACGGGTACCAGGAAGAGCCCATGATAATCACTTTGCATCACTTAAAGACGCAGCGGGACACATGGTAAATCAGAGCCTAGGGCCCACCCTAAGTGAAACCCATGTAGATATAAAAGGCAATATCATCCCACTTTAACCTTCACAGCTAAATTGCCAGAGTGGTACAACCTCTTTTATGTAGGTTACAGGCCACTGAACTAATGGAAAACAGAGTGGAACTAAAGGCCTTGGATGGAAAGAACTGACTAACAAAACTGTGTAACACAGATACAAATGAAGGTATCAAATAAAAAATTCTTCTGGGTAATGATTAAAATTTTCCAAGTTATCAAAACAATGTAATTGTATGTATTTTTTGTTCATCTTAGGCTCTTAAACTAGTTTCTGATAAAACTACACTCACTCTGCCACAAGAACTCTCCTGGTAAAATGCAGCAACATTTTTCTCATATATTTCCTAACCTGGCACTGTTCACTGCTAAGAAAACTTCACAAAAATGAGCATTTTTCCTGGTCATGTTTTGTGTCCAAAGGTGCAAATTCATGCACTTCAAAGATATAAAAAAAACTTTGATGACTAACGTGGTTTTCAGTCTTCAGTATGTTTTGAAATAAACTCATGATTTGCTTTGAAAGCTGCTTATTTTAATAATGGGATCTCTGTCACTACAGACACCTGCACAGTCCCCATCAAATGCAGTGAGAAGTGTACACAGATGAACTGAACATCTCCATTTCCTTTGCAAAGAGTCATACCTGATGAGTCAGAAGAGACATGACTAAGAAAATTGTGAGCATGAACAATATGAAATTAAAGACCATGAGTGACAGGAAGAGCCAAACAGCAATCCTGGCTCAGTACTGCTGAGATCCCATTTCAAGGGATGGATTGCCAGTGATTACACATTTTGATAGTGAATAATCAATGTTTACTGATTCATCAAATAAAGAAACTTTAGCAATTGTCAGGTATTCAGCCTGAATTATTCCATTCACAAGTCATAAATCCACATAACCCAATATATGAGGTATCAGGTTTTCCATATAAACATTTGGAAAAAACATATTAGAAGATTACTTGTATGGTTTTGGTGATAAACATTTATTTTGAAGTGTCTTCATCTTCTCTAGTACCTTCCAGTAACAAATCAGTCAGGAAAACTGTAACTCTGGGACATAACAAAAGCTCAGCTCTTTGGGGAGCAGGTACCACACAGCACACACTGACAGATCTTTCATCAGGAAAACCTCTCCTTGTATCCATCCATTCCATCATCACTCACCAGATGTTTATGGATGCACAGACACCGCAGTGTAAGCAGCTCCTACAGTACATAATTTGTGTTTATCAGTTGCTGGTTTTATGTACATGTCCACCTTGCAGCGGTTCCTGGTGCTGGGAGAACCCAAGTGGGAAGGACAGGGAATACCCACTGCCCCACATCCTTCCAGCACACACAGGGACAGGGCACACGTTCCCTGCTCTCTGACTCTGCTCTCCCTTACAATGAGTGTGTTTTACATAAAGCGGTCACCTCTTACCCTTGTGACCTATCTGTGACAGCAAAACCCAAACTAATTTTTTTTTCAAAGAAGCAGAAAACACTAGTGGGTGTTACAGGAGGTGCCATCCTACCAAATGCTTGTGTGATACCCTGCACAGTTCCCAGGATGCAGGGCAGCTCCCCGTGCTCCCTGCCTTGCTTCACAACGCAAGAAATGCTCTCTGCAAGACCGAGCGAGGCACTGGAGGTGCCACTAAAGGTGCCATGTGCTGCCACCTGCGCCCTTCCCAAATGAAGGAGCTGGTTCCATGAAAACCTTCATGCCAATCTAACCAGCACAGCAAACAAAAAGAAAATGGGAGCGAGTAAAGGCGATTAGCTAATTAGTGATTAAATAAAGCTGTGGCCTGTCACTGGCAGGGAGGCTGGGGGGGTGCCATTGCTTTGATCCCGGTCTCAGGCAGTGACAGCACAGCCAGGCCCTCGGGCACCCTGCGGTTGGCTGGTGGCCCTGCCTGGCCTGCTGGCCCTGGGGGATGTCCATCACACCAAAAGGAGCAGCACATGGGCCGGGCACCCCGCGGGCAGGCTGCTGGCAGCCAGCGCTGCTCGGGAGGGAACCCCACCGCTTGCCAAAGGCCTGCTTGTTCAGAATCCCTCGCCGAAATTTCGCTGAGTGTTTGGAAAGTATTTGCTCCAGACCCAGGGTGTGCAGCCGGCTCCTCGCTGCACGCCCTGGGAACCAAGCTATGCGACTTTCTTAATCCCCAGCCTCCCCTGGGTTCAAATACTCCAGCCCCTGGACCCTTGCTGCTCTCACACCGCTCACAGCCCCGTGAGTTCATTAATGTTAATTAATGACTGCTGTGTTTCATATTAAAATCACCAGCTCTGAGCTCTGAGACACAAAGAACTTTCCATAAATCAACAGCTTCAAAGCAATCGTCTCTACAGGCGTGCTCACTCTCAGCTCCAGTTGCAGGATAATTGTGCATATTACCCCTCGGGGAAGAGGGGCATTTACCTTGGGGGATGACTGCACCCCTGGAGAGCTACCTGTCAGTTCCTAATGGGTTACAACACTTGGCCTCTCAACAAATTATACAAAATTACACCCTGGTTAGCAGAGAGAAGCGATCCAGAAACCCATAGCGAGACACATAAGAAATGTCTGACAGGCAAGAGAGACCACACCGTGGGTGCACATACCAAAAGCCTTACCAGCTCTAGAAGGTTAATCAGTATTGCTCATTTCATATGGTCTTGGATTATCCCACTAAGTATATTTTACACTCAATATATTATTTTACTGCTATGCCTCCAAGGGAATGCTAGTTTTTAAAAAAATAAAGGAAATATTTCAAATAGAATAAACAGCTCTTCCCAGATTTTGACATTTATTTACACTGAAAACTAAAATGCAATTGCAAATCCAATGCCTGATCTTTGCCATTCTTCCTCAGGCAAAATTCCTCCCGAAGGCAGCAGGAGTTTTATCTCAGTCACAGACTCTTGGATTGCAACTTTACCTGAAAAAAGTTTGTTTCTCTGTTCCTCCAGGACTTCTGTGCCCATTCACACACATTACCCATGGGCCAGGCTTCCCAACTGCTTAACACCCATCTCAAGGTCTCCTAGTGGCCAACCCAGCCATGCTGCCGACCCCAAGGGCAGGAACATTGGGGTGGTGTTGGGATGGGAGGGGGCAGTGGCTCCCACAGCTGAGCTGGGCACATCTGGGGCTGTGGTGAGAGCATAAACTCAGAGCTGGTTTCTCCCACCTGTCACTCCCTCCACATCTCACCTCACTGTATTAATCACTAAGGGTTTATAAATGGCACTCACTGGAGGCAGGTGGGATTTTAAGGACCCTGCATCATGCAGTTCACAGCGCATCCCCTCCCCAGAGACCTTCTACAGCTGCTCCCCAGCGAGTTAAACAAACGTGGGACCACCAGTCTTTCACAGCCAACTGTGCAACTCACTCAGATCAGTGGCCCTTCCACGTGTGTTCCAGGGGATAGTTTGGGCTTGAAGGTTTTTGAACAGGTTTGCTTTATCTCATGGAAGCTTAAAACATTTTATCTGAACATAGGGACAAACAAACTCCTTAACAGATGGGAATAGTTCCCCAGATATTAAGTAATTAAGCACACTCAGCACATGTTGGCTCCTAAAGAAAATTGTTTTGAAGAGATAAGGCACTCTATAAATTGAGGTTTGTGGTCAACCAAAAATCTGCCATTTCATCTTTTGCTCACAAGGCTAATCTCATGAATTGGTACATGAAAAATGAAGATACAAGAAGCATTACATGATTTACAAAATTATCAGATTGAGGGGCTTTTTAAGCTTCCATGCTTGTGTTCTTCTATTTTTCTGTGGTTGGCTAAGATTCAACAGGCAAGTAAATCTACTGCTTTTTGATGTGAAATTGCCTTTCTGTGCTTGCCTTTCTTCTAATTCCAGTAAGGCACATCAGCAGAAAAATGAAGCAGCTTTTCTCTACCATGGCTTTTCCAAGGAAGCCAAGCCTTGGGTTTCCTCATGTTTATGAACACATCATTGCCAACCCTTTGTCGTGTCCAAGACAGCCTGGATTCTCTGGTGACCACCTTCAGCCAGACCAAACGTGCTGAGGCAGTAAAGACAAGAATTGCAAAGCAGCGAGCAGGCACAGCTTACCATGGCTCCTTCGCTCTTACTCTGGGCAACTTCCCGCTGCAGCCGAGCCACAGACAGCTTCTCCCTGAGGAAAGAAAAGCCTGTGAATAGCAGTTCATTCCCCACGGCTTCCCCATCGGGGCAGCATTCCTGCACATGGCTGGGGTAACCCCTGGCAGCTCCCCGTGCTCCCCCGCAGTATTCCGTGCCTGTGTTTCTGTTTCATTTTGTGGCAGTTTGACAGAGCTGTCAATAAATCAGCTGAATCCAAACATCATTTGCTTCATTCAAACAACAAAGCAGCTCATCATGCCGGTGATATGGAAACAGACTGCAAATCAGATTGTGTTATTTATTTTCCTATAGACCTGCACATCAGCTTTATTCTGCACCACATTAACACATGCCAGAAGGCTGTTGCATCATCAATAAATATATGCATAAAATTGAAATTAAAACCATCTATTCTATATATAAACACACTGTGATGCATTTTTCAACTATTGAATTATTAGATTATTTTTTTTAATTAGCCTTTTTTCATATAAAACCCTTACACAAATGTTTGGCTCGACTCAACTAATAATTAATTTGTTTAATTAAGGATTTGGCAACCACAACACATTTTCAAGTACACTGAAAATTTGTAAGAAAGGAATGAGAAGTAGTGATTAGCATGCACAGAAAAGGAAAGATAATTTCCGATTGTATGGCCTGAGGAAAGTCCATCCCCCAAAAACCTGCAAAGGTGCCAAGCCAAGGCAGAAGTAGGACCCAGGCTCTGAAAATGTTCCTATCATCAACTGGGCCACTCCAGCACGGAAAACTAACTGCTGTGTGGTATTTTAATCACAAACTTTCAGGAAAAATTAAGCAGCCTTTAAACTATTTCTCAGGAACCATTGCTGATGAGGAAAATCTGGATGTGCCTGCCCAATTCCTGTGGAATGACAGAGCTCCTGTCACTCAGCCACAGCTCAGGGTATGCCTGGGTCACTGCACCAGTCCCCCCCTCTCCATTTCAGCAGAAGATGTGGTGTTTAAGCTGAGTCTCTGTCACCTGTCCCCACGTGCTTGCCCCAGCTCTCAGCATTCCCCATGCAGCCAACAACTGTGGGTATCAGATTAGCAAACAGGGATGAGGCTAAAACCACTGAATACCAGCAAAAGTTGAAGATGATACAGCCACAGCCCTGTAGAAATTGTGTTTGTGTTCTCCAGCATGATATCAAGACCTCTGGCACATATGAAAAATTATGGGAAATTGAGAATTGGTATTAGCCCATTATTGAGGGCCTTAACACAGGTGTCCTAAATGCATCTTCTAAAAGACACATACCTTCCTTGCTCAGATACTATCACAGGCAAATTATAAAACTGGTTAATCCTATTTTAAGGATCTAGTTCATCTGCTGGAAATAGCCCCTCGCATTTTTGCACTGCTTCAGTGCCCTAATATGTTCTAGTGGAAAAAGCAAGTATTCCCTTTGAGGAGGTTTTGACCTTTTAATTGTAAAACAAATGCCTAAAGATATTTTATGAGAAAATATGTGGGGGGTGGGGGCAGAATAAACAAACAACCCCCCCCCCCCACAAACCACGCCTCCATACTCTTCCTGCCAGTGGTCTGGAGAGATTTATTTAGCAATGCCTCCTACATCAGGAATACTCCTACTTCCCTCTCTCCATGTTAACTCCAACATGGAATCAGTTACACATTTCTGGAATTTTATTAGAATAAATTTCACTCAAGTCCCATTCACAAAGAAGGCTCCTCCAACAATGCCAGGTGTTCCCTGTCTGGGTGAGGATCCTGGCTGACGTTCCCAAAGGGTTTTCCTAGCAATTTTCCCAGTGAGGGAAAGCAAAGACCGGCATTCTCAAACTTTGTTTATTGCAGTGCTGCTGTCAGGAACAGAACCACTTTTCAATAGCAGAAAATGAAGAAGAAACCTGACTATCATGTAGGAGAGGGAAAAAAAGTGCCATAGTGGGTACAGAAGAACAATCTGTTCCAAGAGTGTCTACAAATAGTCATCTTTGAGGCAAAGAAACTTGTGCTCCTGCTTCCTCCCTCCCACCTGCATCCCCCAGGTGAAGGAGCTGTGGACTCACAGCCAGGCCATGCTGATGGTTACTTTCCTCTGGGCAGGACGTGTGGCAGAAGCTCAGTGTGCCTGTGGACCACAGGCACCCCTGGGACTGTTCCAGGGAGCTCTGTCAGGGATGCCCTTGGCCCACGGCCCGCGGTGAGCCGTTTCCCACCAGCGCTACACAAACGCGCCCGTGCGAAGGGCAAGGAACGTGCTCAGACTCCCTCTACAAGCCAACAGCATTTAAAACTGATTTGCAGTGTTGGAAGCTTTCATATGAGATACATGACAGGAGAGAAACAAGGACCTTCATGTCTAAGGATGACCAAAGAAACCCTCTGGCTACTAGCCACCCTCTCAGTCAGTTCTGATTAAGGCAGCACCTTCAGTGACTACTCTCAGCCCCCATTTTTAGCATGGTGTTACAACTGAATAAACATTTTACTACGATTGAGCTGCAAAAATAATAAGCTTTTAGCTGCTTTAGCCTTTCAGATGTTCCAAATATAAAGAACATTTGACATGCAGCGTCAAAGTTAATCTCATTTTTTAATCTTTGCTTTTAAATATGAGAAAACAGTAGCATCACTTTGTTGCTGTATGGTTTTATTTATTTTTAATCAAGCATGTTTCATCCCTATAGCATGATTAATTAACAAAGTTAATTAGCAACTACAGTCAACCTGCAAGGAAACAAAATCTTCTCTTGGGATTTAAAAAATTAAAACACGTTCATTGAGAAGGTCTCATGTTCTCTTTTGAAAAACCTCCAAATGATAAAAGGTTTACAAAAATTCTCTTTGGAAGCACAGTTTATGCTCTCAGGTTTGAATATCTGTATTGTAAGTCACAAAATTCCCAGCCAAGGACTTTGTAAAGAAATAACTAAAGAAGCCAAACAAGGATTCAATTATACCCTTTCCAGATGGAACCAAGCACACAAGTAGTCAGTGTGTGGATGGAAGAAAGATACATTTCAAATCTCAGTATCACTCGTAGATATTGCTGTAGCTTGTTCTAAAAAACAACAGTTTGAGGAAAGCCCATTCAGTCCAAGAAAAACATAAATGTGCTAAATAGTTTTGCATATTCAGAGCTCTCCTTAGACTAAAATTTCTCCTTCATTCTCCTTTCCCATCAGGTTCGACTCATTCAGCTGCCAGACAAGAGAAACCCTGCATCAGGTGACAGTAACAGCTCAGGGCTCCCCCAGAGAACTGCACTGCTGGAGCTTCTCCCCATCCACGAGGACAGAGGCAGGGAAGCCAAATCAGTCACAAGCCCCTACCTATCCCCTAGTTCTGAACAAATGCTGATGCTCTTCCTGATGTGGTAACACATCTCCTCAGAGCAAGTGCTACAGTAAAAGCTACACTGGGTACATGAAAGGCTCCATTTTTCTCAGTTGTTCTTTTTGTATTGCTGCTTCACATTGATACAACAAACCCAAAAACTCTAGCAGTGTACTTCGGCTTCCCAAACTTTGATCTTCATTTTTATTTGGACACCTCAGATTCAGAAACTGTCAGATATAGGGCATCTCCATCTAACAAAGAAAGATATTACTTAAATAAGCTTCTGTATCAAGTTAAATTGTGCTGACATATATCCATTTTCTGAGACCTGAGCCATACAGAATCCGTGGTGTTTTCAGTGGTAAATAGTATTTTACCATTTTAATGATGAAAAGTAATTTTATCTTTAATGAAGAACACAGTCAAGGCTCAACAAGAATGGGAAATAGCTTAGAAACATCATCTGAAACTCAAGTTAATGCTTCAGCAAACCTTAAGCCCCATGATCCCCTGGGAGGAGAAGGGCTCCGTCCACCCTGACACTGTCCTTTCCTGTCCTGCTCAGCCCCACAGCCTGCCAGCATGCACTGACAGCTCTAACACTTTCAAATATGTCAACATTGACAGAGATTTCAAACTCTTCCCAGTTTCTAACTATTACTTCTCTACACAACAAAGTTCAATAGGTATGAAGCTCCCAAGTTACTCATTCATTTCTCTACCCACCTTTTTTTATTCATGAACAAGTGCATACTTTCTTCATGTTTCATCCTGTCTTGGAATTTGTCACTCTGAAGCAATTTCAATTAGAAGCGATCAGCCCTGCACCACAAAGTGAAGCCTACCTTTCCTTGTCATTTCATAACTTTCACAGTTTGAAAAGTCATAAAATCAGCACTGACAAAGTCAGGCTTTGAAAGTATAATGAATATTTGCTTTATTGTTGGTGGCTGTGGCCAAGCTAGGTGGCCAAGCTATATTCCAGTCCTTCCATGCCTTCGTGAGGCTATTTTGGAGCAGAAAAATCCCAACCAAGTTTCCACTCTACAATACTGCTGTGAGATTCAGAAGGTAAATAGTTTGTTCTCGTGGAGAAAAAGCAAACAGAAGACTGACAGAGACTCAGAACCCAAATTTGCAAGGCCTCTCAAACCTCTTTTTGCCTTGGAATCACTCCTTGTCTACTACCTACCAAAATTACTTCTCCTTAACTTTTCCCCCCCTATATCATTACTTGTAGCCACAGCTTTGTTTTTCCAATGAACCAGAAAAAACCACAACTAAACCCCACCAAACATGGATTAAACACAGCACGGTGCTAACAACTGACCCAGGGGCAGGGTGCTGGTTTGTGCCTGGATTCCCTCATCTCTTGGCTTTCCAGGGAGGTTCCCATTTGAGTGCTGACCAGGCTTGACCCCATCGAGTGGATGAGATGTGACAGGGGAAGAGCCCAGGGTGGAATGGCTGCAGTGAACTCACGCGCCTCTTTCAGCTCCGATTGCGGGCGCGGCGCTCGGCTCCTTCCCCCGACCGTCACGTACGGAGCTCCCTGCTCCATAAATGTCAGAGCATTGTGGAGCTGGGCTTTCACAGCCTCAGTGCCCCAGCCAGGCCTGGCAATAAAGGAGTCATCCCAAACAAAAAAAATATTCATTGCAAATTTAAAGCTGAGAGAAGCACGGGCTTTATTTAAGCACTTTTACAATAATTGCAAGGACTGGAGTTACAATAACGGAGGTACTAATGCTGTCAGGCAGAAGCAGAAAAGATAGGATGAGCCACCAGCAAGGAACAGCTCCTATTCACTGTTAAATTATTGGTAATAAAAGATAAGCCTACAGAAAATATCATTTACATTAAACTTCTCCTCTGTAAGACATGATTCTGCCAAATCCAGACAAGTGAAACAGGTAGTAACTTACTTAAACTGTATTTTCTTTGGCTGACATTAACAGCAAGGAAAAAGAAAACTATAACTATAATCTAAAATAAAGATCAGCAATCCTCATGGGCTCCTCACCAATTTCCAGTGGATTTTCATGCACATTAATCTGAAGAAATTCAAAGACAACCATCTAGTTACTTTCCAGAAGGATCCAAACAAGACAACAAATACAAAAAAAATGGAAATGAAAGAAAAAGAAAAGAAATACAAAATGTCATGGAATAAATCACAGGAGAGGACAGGTGAGAAAGGAGGAGAGAAAGAGAGGAATATCATGAGGGCAGAGCCTTTGTTATAAAAAGCAAAAACATCATTTTTGGATAAAATGTGGGACAGTTATGGCAAAGAAATTAGAAAGTTTATCAGGAGTCCATGACAGATTATCCCCAAATTGTTTCCATGACAAATTACTCTCCCAGCATGGGCACAGCAGCTGAGGTTGGCCTGGGACCTGAGCAGGGTAATTCCCCTCCTCTGAGCACCAATGCATTTCCAACAGAAGTGTCCTCTCCTACACTGGCAATCTGTATTATTTCTTTGATATTTATTATTGTCAGCACTGAAATTATGAGTGCAAGGCTGCACACTTTAATAATTCATTGCTATTTCAGACAACATTTTAAATACATCCATTTATATATAAATATATATATTTATTTATCTATTAATGTTGGAGTGTCTGCTTCCATTATTAGCACTGACTCCACAGTACTGCCCACCTTTTAAATTTTGTACCTATTTAGGAAAAAAAAAACCCATCATTAAGGAGGTCTAGACCCAAAGCATAAAATGTTTTTTTTCTTTTGAACATTGTAAAGGTTTTTAATTTTGCTGATGCAGAAAAACTATCAAAGGAAGAGCAAAAGCTTTATAAATAAATTCATAAATAACTTTCATTAGTAACTGCAAAATAATTAGAATGACAAGAAATAGGGCCACCAAGAAAGATATGGAGGTGGTATCAACCCTCACAATAAATGCAATTTCTTGACTAAGAAAAAAATTGGAAGAAAAAGTGATTTTTTCCCCCATTATGCACATATTCAGTTAGAGGATAAAAGATTAATGTGTGTGATACAATGCAAAATCATTGAGATAATTATGAATTATACTAAGCAATCATTTTACAAATCTCCTGGAACATCTCACTTTATGACCATTATTCATGAGATTATGCATTCAACTGCAATCTTTTTTCAGATGTATTCCTCTGAAGCCTTTCTTTTGGTCTGATGACCAAAGAAGATGAAAATGAGATTTCTAGAAAAGCAAAAATGGAGGAAAACCCCACACTTTTCTAACCATCTCTAAAGTCTGCAGAGAGTAGTGAGAGATACTTACAGACTTCTTTTAATAAACAGCCCAAACACAGAGCAGTAAATTGCAGCAGGCAAGGGAGTTACTGGCTGTAAACTTGAATGCAACCTTCTCAAGTATGAAACATCAAAACCTAAGTGCCAAGAAACACCAAGTAAACAGCACCAGAACACTGAACTCTGAAATACATGTAAAGTACAAGTTTTCACATTATAAATTAAATAGTCCATGCATTATGTAAATGTTGCATTTATCAGAAAACAAAGTCTTAGCAGGGTCAAATCCTGCATGGATTTGCTCCCTGTTTAAACCTTTTTATACAATATATCCCAGTGAAAATACTAAAACTCACTGCTAAAAATAAAAAAAAAAAACAAAACTGAATCCATCACACAAAATTTGTTATTATTAAAAGAGGCACATTAACTATAAACCTTATTGTTTCTGTTCTGAAATCCACACCTTAAAGTATAGAGCAAAAGCAATTTGACAAATTCACACTGCTGTAGTTTGGAATTTTTTGACCTAAGTGACTGATTTATCAATTTTGATGTTGCATTAACAGTAATGTTTATATTTAATGCAGTATTATTTCTGCCAATAAGTTGCAATCCAAGAAGCATACATTGGGAACTTGTACAATTAGGCAAGCTGCCAAGTTCTCAAAGAATTATCATTGTTGAAAACTTCAGTGTTATAAAAGGATAAAAAGAAGGAAAGGAGTAATAAAAGTCAATATGGAAATTTAATTCAGCAAAAGAAAACTTTACATCACAATATAGGCAGGTGTTGCACAGAGATGCCCATTCTCTACTAAGAGAATTACTGCTTGCTCTTTCTGTCAGGTGCTACTTTTAAAAAATGTTATATACTAATGAAGGTATGTTTAATCAAAGCCCTTAAATGGTACCAAATTTCTCCCTGAAGCTGTCCCTCTGGTATGACTAATTCACTTTATCCTCCCTCAGCAGTATAGGGTCCAGGAGCTCCACTTCTTTAAGTGGGAGGATAAGACCAAACAGGTTGCTCCAAACTCCCCAGTTTAGCTTGATATTGCAGTTTAGCTCAGAGTGGGTTAAGAAAGAGGCACAGGGTGATTGCTACATGAAAGTGTGGCCCATGGAGAGAGACAACAGTATAAGTCACCACCTTTTAATCCCTCTTACTTCCCAACACACAAACTGACACTATTCATTTCACACACTCACAAGATACTTTTTTTGGTCCTAATCCCTGAAAACACCTGCTCTCTTTGCTGGAAGTACCAAAGCTGGTGGCACTGGGCTGTTCAGTAGAGCTGACATGGGCCTGGGGACACATCAGCCACCAACACAGGGAAGGTGCTGCTGAAGCAGATCTTGCTTCTAAATGAGCCAGATTTTTATTTCTGTGACTTGTTGACACTGAAAGCAAAAGCAGAGATGTGAATGGAGAAGCTCTGCCTATAGAGCTATCAAAAGATAATTTTTTTTTCAATGCACATTCAAGAAAGAAGAGACAGAGCAAGAACCAGAGAGGAATCACTCTGTGTGAAGGCACCACTCCCATCTCTCCTGCCCTGAACACATGGTTCAGCACTTCTGCTCTACCCCAGATTTTGAGGCAGCCTACAGCTGCAGGTCATGCACAGAATTCCTGCCACAGCAAGCAAAGCTGTTCCTCCTCAGTGCCATTGCTCTTAGCAGGGTCTCCCACCTTGTGAGTGTGTAAATTCTCATCTCTCTGTTTGCTGTTCAGTTTTAATCTGGGTCAAGCCATTCTCTGGACTAGTTCGAGTCCCAGTTTTTGTGTTTCTGGTTGGGTTATGAATAATTTGCAGTATCAGATCCTTACAGCATACTGATTCATACCATTTTTATTGTATTGTTTACTTGTGTTAGTTTTGAGGTTCTTTTCTTTAGTAAATATTTGGAATCCAGAAGATATCTCATTCCTGCTATATGATGAATTCTTTGGTTTGTGACCCAAACCCCTTCAGCCATTTCTAGCAGAAGTGAATTATTGTTTTCACTGAGCCTGGATGCAAGACGACCTTGGAAAATGAAAAACAAAGGAAGAAACAAGCAAACAAGGTTTTCTTTTTGTGAAGGACTTGGAAGTTAAGCTAACAAATTCCCCCAATCACTTTTCCTCATATATATTTTTTCTCTGGAGATTTGTCACATGGAGATGATGTGCTGTGGAAATTCTTTAGAAAGGAGATGCATTTCCCTGAGGGGTTTTTAATGAGAATTTATTGCTCATGAAAGATTCAGGATTGGCAGCACTTCAGTCTTCAGTTAATGATCTTTTGTTTATTAACATAAAATGCATCACACTTAACAGGAGTGTAACTTTCCCAACCAATGCATCAAAGCACGAAAGAATTCTCACTCCTTCCGTCTTATCCCCTGAGGCTGTCTGAGAGGGTGTGAGCTGAAATTTATATAGTTGTCCTCTATGAAAATGAAGTCAGAACTCTTGTTTCACATAAAGCTGAAAATCATGGAAACATTTTTTCATAACCAAAGTTACCCAGACATAAATTAACAGCAAGAAATGTCAGTACACTATTATGACTTCCCACAGCACCTATTCCTTCCACACAAACTTTTTACCAGAACCAGAAGGTATTTGCTTAGTACTAATCCTAATTACTTTTATATTCTGTGGATAACATTCATGCAAAGTACTGATTCCACATCCTGCTAGTAAATTACTGTCTTCAGAAAATCAACAAATTTGCAAAAAGTGATGAAGACTATAGGCAGCTGGGTCTGTAAACCAGAGATCTCAAAAACACCTAAGCCACCTATTGTATATTTGAGGAAATCAAAAGGCAGTAATACATTTCTTCACCAAAAAAATCCAAACCCAAACAAAAAAAGCACCCCCCCAGAAAAAAAAAAAAAATTTAAAGTAAAAGGATGAAGCCCACTGCTGAAGGAAAATGGGTATAAGACACAAACCCCAAATTCACTGTTTTAAGATACTAAGATAAGCTCAACCAAACTTGTAGATCCTACTGCTTTCTTTATAACTAGTTTTCCTTTGGCTCTGCCCAAGAGATACACCCAGTTCTCATTTGTTTGTGAGAATGTTCAGAAATATTTTCCTCCCTGCTCTCTACAAAGCCTTTTACTTTTGCTCTTACAGTTCAAAGAAGATACCTGATTTTGCTTCATTACTGGTTGACCTCTTACCTCTGTTTTCCAATCCTTTGTTCCCAGACCATCACAACAATTCCCAGTATTCTTTGTAATCTCTTTTTAAAGGAAGGTGTGATGTGTTTCTATCCATCCAGAAAGCCCACAGCATGAGGACTTAGGATTTTCTTAACAGGCTGCACTTGCTATGTCTTTTTTTCTCTCTGAGCTATATTTATTGCAAACTCTATAACCTTCCAGATGTCACTCATGTCCTGTTCTAACTGAACACTGAAATGCCTTGTAAAAACCATATGGATAAGAAACAAGACCAAAGTGATTTTTTTGCTTTGCTCACAACCCCCTCTCTTGACTTTTTTTTTTTTTTGCATTTACACAATTGTTCAATTCTTAGATGTTCTGGTACAAATCACTAACAAACCTGCAATGACCTTCCACCCACAGAGAAAATACAAAAAAGGATCAAACCGGGTCAGAAATAGTCCTTTTCTTTACTGAATAAATTGTTTTCTTTTTGTTTTTTCTTGTAATCTCATTTTGCACCCTCAAGAACACTGTTCTGGAAAACCCAGAAATACCACTCAGTCAGGGGGACAGGTTTCTGCTGGGAACTGTCTCCATTTTAAGGCCAAAGACCCAGAACCCAGATCAGGCCCCTGGAGTAGTGTTTTCTGTTGTAACCCATCCCTGCTCTCCTCTATCAACCCACCTGAGATACAAGAGAATTTCTTCTTACATCATTTTACAGAAAATCAAATAATCTGGATAGGGAGATTACACTTTTGGGTACAGCACTTTTGATACAGCCCCTGCAGGTGCCTTCCAATAAGATTCTCAGCAAGAAACAGATGAAATAAACGAAATAATTATTTTCTGAGAGCATTTATTAAATGTCTACATCAAACAAATTAGAGATTTATCAACAGACAATAATTGCCACTTTGTTTTCTGTTTCAGGAAAGTGATCCTGGTTATTGAATGAAAAGATTTCAAAAGAAAAAGTAATTCAGACTTTCATATCAATTTCTGTAGACTTGGGTAAACCACAGTTTTGTGAAGAGAAAAAAAGGTGACAGCTAATAAGAAGGATTATTTTTTTTTTTAATTTAAACTGACGCTGTAACACAAACTGCCTTGGAAAAAGTTATAAACTGGTTGACTTCCTGCAATCCTCTCCCAGACTAAGGAACGTGTTTCACTGTGCCTTAAACAAAATAATGTTCTCTACACCACATCTCACCATGCCAAAAAGAAAACAAGCAGAATGCTGAAAATCACTTTGAAGTATCCTTCAGTAACCCAATATACAAATTCATATTCATGAGCCTTACAGCAATAAAATCAGTTCCATGCTAATGATATAATTGTTTCTTCTATCATTCTGCCTATAAAAGAAGACTAGATAAAGTCAAAGGCAGTGGCCTCTGGCTGATTATGTGTTTTGACAAATTAGATGATTAACTGAAACCTCAAACCCAATCTTTGCTGTCTCAATAGACCTAGAAGGGGAGAAGAAAAGCTTTGCTTTTGAAAGGACATGGCTCTACAGGGACCTCAGCCCAGACTGAGAACGCTCCTCAAAGAGCAGTGTTTGTACTGAGCACACAGCCGTGCACACAGCCTAATTCCAACAGAGAAATTACAGCTGTCACTTTAAATAATGGAAACAGCATATGGCAGTATATGCAAAATGCTTTCCAACATGTTCAAGTGGAGATGGAGAAACTAAGCTATCAATGACACTTTTACCATATAATATACCACTGTAGCATTTAACAACACTGAAAATGAAATCCAGACATATTAGTGGGGCAATGGCAGTATTTCTATATTTATGAAGCTGTTTAAATTCACATACAGTCAAATCACAACTAGGAACAAAACAGGGAAGACCGAATAGCAACAGGCACAAGATCCACTCATGTTGTTCAAGTTGCTTTACTGAGCTCTGTTAAAAGACTCAACATGTGGAGCCCTGAACTTGCCCCAGTACATCTCCAGCCCTGCTCTCTGAATATTAAGTGACAAAACATTATCAGGTGAAAGCTCAGTACTGTTTGTCCTTCCAGTTAGTAGCTCAACAAAGCTGGGCCAGAACTGTTACTTGGAACTTCTTCAGTTATTTGTGATGTTACTGAAAATCCAAAAGAGCGTGCTCTCATCCCTTTACAAGTAAACACAATCTGAAAAGTAGCTTTCTGTTTAGAACCTGAATCAGGGAAGCAAACACCTTCAAGAAACCTCAGATGAACAAAACCCTCTTGGGGCATTTTAAATCCTTTTCCCCAAAGACAGCAGCCAGCTCTGCTCTGTGAATGAAGCTGGCCAGCTTCTCAGAGCCCAGATAGCATCAACTTCAGTGGAAGTTCAACTTCAGCAAACAAAACAAGTAATTTAAAAGATACAGATGAATAAGGATTAAGATGTGTTAGTGTTAAGGCATTTCCAAACATATTAAACTATATTAAGAAATACTAACTGTCTGAAGTATTAAAATGGAAATGCTTTCAGCAGTTCAACCAGACACTTAGGCAATTCCATATTTTTCCACTTTCAGCAAAAAATAACATGTTTTGAAATCATTTGATGTTTGAATAAAGCTCCTTGCCATTTTCCGCAGCAGATGCATCGGATCTGGGTAATGAACTGTGCTCTGAAATAACTTATTACAGTCATCACCACAGCCAGCTACATCACCTTTGGCAGAAAACAAAATAAAAATCACACAGTGCTCACATAGCATCACCCCATGTATTATTTCATTTACAGAATCAGGAAAAGCTCCATTTCAAATCAAGGTATTGATTATTTCAGAATTTAATCCCACATTCAAAAGCTGTACAAAAAAAAAGAAAATAAATCCAATAAAGGTCATTTTCCAATTAAGTAAGTGACCCTAATCTTGATTTTAAGTTACTTTGCTATTAGAGATCATAAAAGAAAGCCACACTTTAAGTACCCAGCTTATTAGAGTAGGAATTAAAGCAGATATATATAAAATAGGTAATTAATTTTGTAGGTACATATTCCAAATAATGACCATGTCTTTGTACATAAGATCAAAACATCTGACAGAAAATTCATACATCAGTAACTTGAGGTTTTTTTGCTTAAACCTAAGCTTTATCTTAATTTCCTTACCTTATTTTAATAATAAAAGGGTCAGAATGAGGCTGCAACAAGCACCTACTTTAACATCCACCCCCAATAACCAGCAATTTTCTTAGAGAAGACCAACAGCAACAAACTCCTCCATTCCCTGGGTTAATTAGCAAAACTGTAACTGTGGCTCTTCACAGTGATTTACAAGAGTGCAAAAAGAGCTGAGAGTACTTGTCTATACAGAATATATGTTACTAATGGCCTAAGTTGTTATACAGGCGGTCAGAGCTGCTCTGAACTCAGGGGATCAATGTTTAAGAGATGTTTGGGTTCACTTCCCTTCCAAAAGTCCTCAAAGCAAAATAGAATTGCTTCTCCTTTTTCACCAGGCTGCAAGAACCAGCAGATTTTGATAAGCTAAGACACTTCCATGTTGACATATTTTCCTTAACAAGATATTGTCTTAATTAGTTTCATCTGCCATTTGGAGGTTACCTAGAAGACAAGTTAAGGATTTTTTTAGTGAAGCAGAAAAAGCCCATATGTTTTTAGGTTGCATATTATTCCCTGTTATAAAACCAGTACCTGCTCATTACTGCACATCCCACAAAAACAGTTTTCAGAGCTGACACTGAAAGCTGTTATCATCTAATTTCACGTGCAAATGAAATGCTAGGACATTTTTTCTGCACAAAATACCCACATATTCATCCCTTCAGCAAATATTTTTGGTGAGAAGGCATGACCCAGACACAGAGGTGTTGCTTTACCCTGCTGCTAGCTCTGGCCACAAAATAAAGCTAGCACCAGCCGTGCTCCCCTGGCCTCTGTCTGCCAAGCTCTTGGCATCAACACAACGTCCCAGTGTGTTAGATGGTAATAAAGCCACTTGCTAAATTCAAAATTATTTTAATTAGCGTACTGCTGCTTTTTTTCCCAGTCTCAGATAAAGATAAGGAAAGGATAGAAAAGGATAAACTCTCAAGGTACATGAGGTCTATAAACAGGTACTTTCCCCCAGCACTCTCTTGTGAAACCATTATGAAAAATGTACCTACATGTAGACAGTGCTTCTGTATGCACCATAAAAACTATGGCTTTGTTTAAAAATCCTGAGCTTCCAATTTCTCAAAGTTGCAAGTGACAGATAGAGAAAACTATTTATTTTTTAGATAGGTAGGGAATAATTTTTTTCTTTTCCCTATACACAGATCATGGCCTACACGGTTTCCCAAAGACATATTTTCTTTAAAAGCAGTCATATTTTTGGAGCATTACCTACAACAATACCAATCAACTCCTCTTCTCACGATGTTTCTCAGTGCACACAAGTACTAATAGTCAAAAGTATTAATGAAGAAAAGTATTTAAAACTATAGAACACAATGCCCATCATACCAAGCAGTAATTTAACACTTTAAACAGGCAGCCAGATGGCTGGTTTCAGTCAGCCCATTTCCACTGACATGTATTTAATCAGCTGAGTTACCCCAGACAAACAACCAGCCTGGATTTCTAAGAGCAAGACAATGATGGAGCGGGATAACTGGAGCTGGAGATCAGCAGGGTTTAGAAATTACTTCAGGCTGGGCCTTGCCAGCCCCTGGCTCAGAGGCTCAGCCCCACTGCCTGGACCAGCAGGACGACTGAGGCACCTGCTGGAAGCCCCAGTGGCTGAGCAGGACCTGTGGGACATTCCTCCAGGGCCGGCCACAATCCCCAGATGGGCTTTTAATTCCAGTGGCGCTGCTCCAGGGCCTGCTGCCAGCCTGCCAGCCCAGAGCCCGAGCAGCAGCAGCCTCGGACACACAGCCCCTGTGCTGGGCCCAGCTGGCCAGCCAGAAACCACACACACAGAGATTTACTGCAAAGGGAGGGCAATAAAACCCTCTGCCTGCCACAAAGCAAAACTCCCTCCGACTCTTCATCTATTGATGTTCTCTTCAGCAGAGACCTCCAGCCACTGTAACATTCTGGCTGGAAATTTTCATTTAGGTTATAAATCTGCTCCTTCCTCAATGGTCAGAGGATTTTCCCAGGAATTCCCTGGCCAACCACCAAACAGTCCCACTAAAGGCCAGAGCCATGCTTAAACTTATTTAACTGTATCCTCAATGCCCATCCCACCTATATCTGTATTAATTCCCTCCACATCCTCTCCTTCTGTATTTCCACAAACTTCTCTGCTTTTCATTTGGATTTTAATACTGCTGAAGTCAATGACTTCTCACCAGTTCTAATACACGTGTTTTGGTGCTGGTTCTCCCAAGCAAACTGATCCTGAAGTCAATGATTATGGACAGATCTATCCAGGAACATCTGTGTATTGTCCCTGGTCATCAGAGAAGAGGACAAACCTGGGGGGAGCCAACACTGCAATCTCTGAAGAGGTTAAATCAGCAGGATCAGACTGCAGAGAGCTGACAGAGCCCTTCCAGCTATTTTACACAAAATGAAAAATATGTCATGAATTTTCACAAATTTCTCAAATATTACAATCTGAGTACTCAAATACTTATTTCTACCTCAACACTCTACAGGAAATGTGCAGTTTGAGCCGATAATAGAACCATGTTAATGACTCCCAGAACCAGCCCCAACTTTGACCACACGCCTTGAGCCTCCCCTGCAGAAAGAAATGAAGTCATTACCCATGCCAGCCACAAGAAACAATCTCATACTCAATGCTCACTGTTAAACAACATAGTATTATAACATAGTATAACATGCTCTAGCATTTACTGCCCTTTTGATGCTCTTCTATGCACAGAAATACGTAACATTGCCTTTATTTTAAACTAGGCAAAATTTGAGGGCTTTCCTGAGAGGCAAAGATTTTGTTTCTCATTTCATTTTAAAAATTAATTAAAAATCTAGATCACAACATCCAACAACAAACAACAGTGGAAGTCAGTGTCAGGATTGCTTATTCTCAGAAATAAAGATGAGCAGTCTCAGGACCTTGTCATTTGAGCATAGATTGCATTCTGGCATATCAGATGCTGCAGTAATGGGATTTTGTAAATCTGAAATGCATTCATATTGTGTACATAAAGAAGTCTCTTGATGTTTTACTTAGTTCAATGCTCTTTTTCATCATATGTACCAACCCATGCCCCCCAGCGTTCAACAGCTAATAACCAATATATCTGATGAAAATTAATTGTCTTGACAGCTTGCATAAAAACTATAAAGGTGCAAAGGAAAAATGCTGTGGCAGCATTTTCTTTCTCTGTAGGACAGTAGCTATGGAAACTATCTTCAGAGGCCAACTGGCCGCCATCCCAGTGCAGCACAAAAAAAATCAAAATGCTACTTTTAGAGGGTTAGTCAGTGGCACCAGTAGTAATTATCAACATCTACAATGTTGATGCACATTAGCCACAGCAAAATATTGGTTGATGTTGGTGGGAGCAAAGCTGATATGGCATTAAACACTATTACAGGCCTGGATAATACAGAGCCTTATAAACTGCCCTCATACTGATAATTATTGTGATAACCTGTCAAAAATAGCATAAAAACATGTAAAAATAGACAGCTATCTAAAATATCCATGTGAAAACCATCCAATCTCCTAACAGAAAATATTTTATTACTTATTATGATAGAAATAAGCAGGTAAATACTTGCAGATGAAGAGGAAATCTCTAATTTTATTTAACTGTCACATTTCACTAACTGAAACTTATCCTTTCTGAAGGGTTTTATCCCATATAGCTGGCCTGAACAAAAGCTGTGATTTCTAATAGAGTCTGACAAAATCATCATTTTTTATGAATGCTGAGAGATTATGAAGGATTTTTCCCTGAAAAGGAAAGACACAAAGGAGCCAGAGGTTCATTATTGCAAATGCATGTGGCAACTTTCACTGCCAGCCACAGAAGAGTTCCTGTGGAAATGTAGTCACAGGTCATTGATGAGACTCAAACCTTTGAAGAAATATGCCTTCCACCCAGAACAGTATTCAAAAAGTAGGAAGATTTCAGTCAATAAGAAACTCATAAGGAAGAAAGCTAGAGTATACACCTCAAGTATATACACAATTCCTCCACTGCAGAGGTTGGTATTTCACTCAACCACACAATTTTGTGACTTTTTGGTACTCTCTAGTGGATAATTTCTCTCACTGTGGATACCTTTCTACAGTTTCTCTGGAAAACTCCTTCTCTGATGCCAGCAACTCTTATTTAAATGGCTTATGGAGACTACCCTGGAAGGACAGGGTTATACAGAGCAGGTTTATGTCCAGTCAAGACCCAAATTCTCCCCAGTGCCACATTGTACTGGCTGGGTCTGCGGGAGGCTGTGGAAATGGTACTTCTTGAAGGATCTGATTTGAACCTTGCAACCTTGACATGCACTACAAAACCAAACATGAGCATGTCTGAGGCACTGGGCTGTCAGCCTGTTATCCTGGTAACCTCTGAGCACCCACAAATCAATGATGGCCTTCTTCAAAAAGTCTACACCTATTGGAAGAAAATAACCAAAAACTAAGGCATGTGCCTAAAATACAGGATATTTAGACAACTTTAAGATTTAATTTAGCTCACAGATTGCAATCACCATTATTCACATATGTCTGTATTGCTGCAGTTTGCACTGAGAAGCTGTGATCCATCTCCTCAGCTCACGAGGCTCTGCCTGTAAGAGCTGGGACCCAAGCAGGCAGGCTGGATTCACAGCAGGCTGTGCTGCTGCAGCCCCATTTTGTCTGCTGAAGATCCTCTAACCCAACCTCCTCTGGCCAGTTCACTCCAAATTGAAGCGAAGCAGGCGATTTTCAGGCTTTTAAACCAATATGAATTACTATAAATAACAAGTAGGTCAAGACCATGTTTTCTCTTGCATTTTCTCCTGCTCACAACAAATGATCCAATTCTGACCCCTGCAGGTCCCTAACGAGGGTGGTATAGCTGCCCCTTTGGGGTTGAGGGTGAGGTGGCACAGCTCCCCAGGGAAAACCCAAACATTATTTTCCAGTCACCCTGGTCTTGTAACCTTTGTCACAGCCTTCAACAATCCTGCAAATTCTATATGATTGTCCAAAGATGAAAGTTTTTTTCTCTTATAGAGGAAAGAAGATGTTTAAGCTGTATTTATTGAAGATCTAACAATAATGCCTGCTCCTTATTTTTAATAAATTAGCAGTGTTGAGCAGCTTTCTCTATAAAGCAGCAGATGCAGTCTCTCAGAAATATGTATTTACTTACACTACCTATTAGACAATCAAAGAAATTAATTAAGACCTTCAATGCAGTCTTAATCCAAACTATTTCACTGGTTGACTGAGTGCCTCACCATTTGGAAAAGGAGCTTTCACACATCCTATCCAGACCTCACTGATGGGATTATTTGTAATAGCACTATAGAGGAAAAACCACAAACCAACAACAAAAAGGGGCAAGTTTTCTGCAGGCAGAGGGAAATTCACTACTGCTTCAAATGGGAAGAGAACGCCAGGTGTAGGGCTGTGATTTCATCCTGTCATGTAGGAGCTCTGCATCTGTCAGATTGATGGGGGTAACTGGAGGGAAAAGGATCGTGCCATGCCCAAATCTCCCCAGTGCCATCAGTAAATCTATGCCTGGCTGGAACTGTGGGTTATATTTTAGATCTAACAATAGCTCTCATTAACTCACCTGTTACCTTTACAAAGTTATATCAGCAGAAAATTGCAGCAAAACAGATCAGAACTGTTTATTACATGCCTCACACTGAGGTTTGACCCAGCTACTACTAAACAAACCAAGTTCAACTAACTTGCATCTGACTCAAAATTTCTCACCAGAAAAGAGGAGATTAACAGAACTGAAAGGACAGACAATAGGGTTTGTGTGCCAAAAGCCTGACTTCTTTTCCTGTGTTAATCTCAT
Source organism: Cyanistes caeruleus (assembly GCF_971803275.1). Classification (NCBI taxonomy): domain Eukaryota; kingdom Metazoa; phylum Chordata; class Aves; order Passeriformes; family Paridae; genus Cyanistes; species Cyanistes caeruleus. The sequence goes on from NC_141707.1 coordinate 34,499,072, forward strand.
CAGAGACACCCATGACTGAAAGCCTTGTCTTGCCTACCGTCCTTAAGACTATCACAGCTACACGCTGCCGAGTGAAGATGTTAAGGAGATTAATCCAGACTCTAATAATATTTATCTAAGTGTTGCTAAAAATATCTCTCTTAGAAAAGCGTTTACATGACAAGGGAGAGATAAACTCACATTTTGATACATCCCAAACTATCTAGCCTTCACCCTTGCACAAAAGAAAATGCACAATAAATAATAAAGCGCATTTTCATTACTCTAAGAAGTAAATCCACCAGCTCCACCATTTGCTTTAATGGTGCACACTACACCAATAAGTTAAGAGCATTGGCTTTTAACAAAAATATATTTAAGTAGTTATGAAAAAATTGATTCTTTCTTTGACACAAGTAGTTGTACCCTAGAAAACAAGTTCCAGTGAAATAAAAGATTTCTAACATCTCTTAATTCCACACTTACTCTCCTGCAGTTTTAGAGCTTGCTTTCACCCCTCACTGAAACTCATGCTCTTGCAAATCCTAATATCTTTCTCCACACCTTCTTTCACACTTTGCAACACCTGTATCATGAATCTCAAGACTGAACAGGCTGTTTCACTGCATGTTTCTTTTATTCCTTTAATTCTGGTACTTTCTAACTCAGCTTTTCAAACTTAATATAACATCCCTTTGCAGTTTTTTCTGCCTTTGATTAATTCCTGCAAACCTGCAGTTCTCTTCCTGAATACAACTTCACTGTTTTCTTCCAAGAGGAAGCAAATCAACATTCAAGAAGGTAATTTCCTTCCTCCTCACCTGCCAAGATCATGTTGATGTCTCAGTCCCTCCTCTCACCTGCTCACTTTACTCTTCCTTAGAGTTCTGCTGTCCCTGGTTCCAGTTCCTTGTCATACAGATCTACTGCACTCTTTCCTGGCTTAAAAACAACAGCCATCCTTGCTTTTACTTCATTCTCTGAACACTGAACAACTCCACTGCCACTCATCCTCATCCCTCTTCCATGTCTTTCCTATCAAAATACCAGAAGTGGTGTTTGACCTTCTGTGAAGCTGCAATCTCAGGAACCAACTTCCAACTCCTCATTAGGGAGCCATGAATCTGCTCCTCCTCCTCTCAAATCGGGAGCTGCTTTACATGGAGTCCAGAAGAGGAAACCTTGGGATGTGTTGGGACTTGCTGGGTTTCAGAATTTGGAGAGAGGCAGCCCAAGGTTACCAGGAGACATCAGCATTTGGAGGCTCCTGGTACTCACCAGTCACATTTGGACCTGTAAGACACAGTGCCAGCCACAGAGGCTCAGCAGTTTTGAAGCAGCTCTTCAGCTATCCAACCTAGTGAGAATGTCAGGCTTTGAGAACAAATAGAACCCCTGACATCAAAACAAAACTATCCTAACTCTCTGACTAACAGTTCCTCATTTTCCTTTGTACCCTGCAGTCTAACTCTCTCATCATTTGCTGAGCCGTATTTCACACATACAAAGTGAAGTTTTGGAGACAGACATTCTTTGTGATCATATTTTAATTTGATGACAATATTAATTGATTATTTTTTTTAATTTTCTCAGTGAAAAAATTGATGTGTGTTGACATTTAAGGTCTTGGGCCCACCATTCATGATAGTGTGTCTCGATTTCCCTTGATTTCCCCCTGCAGCTGTGCTCCAGGACAACACCCTGAGCACCCCAGATAAAACTCAGATGCAAGATCTCCAGCAGCTGACTCCTTGCTGCATGCCCAGGACAAGCAGCTGGTGCAGCCTCTTGGGCCAGCTGGGAGATGAAGTGGAGGTGTGGTCCTGCATCCACCAGGGACCACAGCAAATGATCAAGTTTTTTCTCATTTGTGCCATGTCAGTTGATAATACCAATGCTCTTGTCAGGGCTCTACTACAGTGCCAAAGCAAATGTAAATAAAGCTATTTAACAAGAGTGAGCATTAAAAAAAAATATAAAAAATCAATCTAGCATAGCCACATACTAAAACATTGTAAATATTCATTTTCTTTAGGTAACATTGAAAGTGGTGACTGGATAACTTACTCATCTCCAGGATACAAGCCCTAGCTGTAAAGCCAATGTTACTTGAGAGAGAGCCCTGCAGGAAAATTTAGAGCAAATTGTTCCTGTGTTATGAACTACAAACTCCCATCTAGAGCTCAGATACCAGAGGCATTCCCAGAAGTCCTCTCTACTACCACACGAGATATTTACATGAAAAAATATTTTTATATGCTTGAATGTTGGCACATCAGATTCCCATTAAAACCACCAGGAATGATTGCAATTCAATCTCATGTTCGGTAGCCACTAGGAATCACTTTATTGCAGAAGCCAAGAAGGCCAAGACACAGCACACTGTGCAGCTCCACTGGTTGCTCTGGTCTTCTCCCAAACTCAACAGAAAGATGCATTTATTGCACTGGGTTTGGCCTACATTCCCCTCTGACCACATGCCACACAGGTGTGCTCTTAGTCAGGACACTGCTGCCCTTCAGGGTGCACTAAGTCACTGAGGTGATCATTTTACAAATGCCAGCTGGCTCCTGTGTCTGAGACTAGGAACATCCACTGGAATGCAGATGTACACAGATGGCATGGAGGAGAGGTACACAGGCAGTCAATTCAAAGAAGGGGAGAGAAAGGGAAAGAAATGGAGGAAAATTTCTGTAAAGATCAATGTCTGTTGCCACAGAAATTACTATTTATGACAATGAAACCTGAAAGTATAATTTGAAGTGCTTAAAGCATATAGCTCACTTTCAGAATAAAAAAAACCACTCAGAATAAGGATGTGGTGTACTCCGGGACAAATTACTTTATCATCATCAACTATACAATGGGATAAGGATTTTAGCTTCCTGTAGTGGCTTAGACCAAGAGCATGGGTAAAACCTTGGCACAGAGAAGAACAGAAAAGATTCAAGTGGACATAATGAGAGAGCAGCTGCATTGTCTATTTAGAACAACACAGGCCATCAGGAGCCAAGAGCCTTTTTAGAGGGGGTTTATACACAAAGCAAGGGAAGTTATTAGAAGGTGGAAAAAAGATGTACATGGATAGCAACTGGTATATGTTTGGCTCAGACACTTGGAACCATATGGGTTTAAGAGAAATCCTATAAAGAGAGACAGGGCAAAGAAGAACACTTCTTTTTGTTCTTTCACAGCACACAGCAGTGTTGAGAACTTTGTTTCTGTAATGTATCAAACTTTTTTTCCCCACATATTGGTTTTTCCTTCATGGTCTTACTTTCATTCTGATTATTCTGAGGAATAATTTATGTTTCAGATGCCAACTGTCAGTGCACACACCACAGTAAGATGCAGAAGTACTTGATTCTCTTTTATGAGACATTAGTTTCTATACTTTAAAGATTCTCTCTGAAAAAAAAAAAAAAAAAAAACACCAAAAAAGAAAATGTTCCTATTTTCATTTCAAATGATAAGTATAGAAGAAAAATAAATTTTCAAAGAAACAGACAACTTGAGGGTTTATGACATGTCTTGCTGCATAACTTTCTCTTGAGGTTTAAATCATTTGAATATATCAAAACTATGTGTATATTTTTAAAAATTCCATTAACATCAGCTTGAGACTGCATCCATCATCTAATGTCCTAATACTGTCAATTCTTTTGTCATTCCTAGGAGTTTCCATTATATGAGGTCTAAATATCAAATAGTTAGTACCAAGAAATAGAATTTTGCTAATCCCTCCAGACCTTCTTCAGAATGGAAGCATAAACACAAATCCTACCATCAACCTTCTGGTTGATGTCTTTACACAATTATTAAAATTGCCCTTTCATTCTCTCCTTTCTGAGCAGTGGAAATTACTGCTCTGATAGCCTCAACCTCACCATGGTGCAATTTCAAGTGGAAAAAGAAGGTTTAAGCATCCATGGAAACATCAGCCAAGAGCAGAAACACCATGCCTGTGTCTTAAATACCAGTCCCAGGTCAGTTCTGTCACTGGATGGGATTGTGTTTTAGCTAAATCACCAAACAGCAGCTATTGAATTGCACTCCCTGAGAAGTGGAGCAGAAGTGGGTTGGGTTGTTTTGGGGTTTTTTGCACAGCACCTCTTTGCAAGGTACAAGTGAGCAGCTACACACACTTAGCTCTGCACACAGAGTAGCCTATCTATTTCAATGCTGTAACCCCAAGGTTAAGCAGGTGTCTAACTGGTGGCAAAAGTAGGGTCTTAAAAGGAAAATTAATTAGTGTAAGAAGTGGATTTATTCACAACACCTGGCTGCTGCTGCTGCTGGGCTTATCTATGTAGGGGTTTATCTGGTGGAAACAAGCGCTGGTGTAGCAGTAACACTCTGCAACAGTTGTAACCAACCTTCCATGGAACAGAAGGAGAGAAGTTAACCATTAAGGATTATTAAAGGGAAGTTCTTTGCTAAAGAGGGTGACATGAAGTACTACAAAGCGTACATTTATATTTCAGAGAGAAAAACTTGTCAATATGCGTGTGCTGCGTGCAATAAACCGCAAAAATGGAGATGAGAAAAAGCTGAAGTGGGAATAAATTTCCTAGGAACACTCTAAAAAAGAGACCAGATTGAAAAAGCCAAAAAGTACATACAAGAAAATACATTTCTGAGCTGAAGTATATAGTCTTCCGTCCATGATGTTCAGTGAAAGGGGAAAGTACATGAGAGATGCTGAAATCACTGTGAATGTTTTATATTTTTTGGTTTTCCTTCAGAGCTCTGCACTGAAGGAAATCCAAGCAATCCCTGCTCCCCGCTCAGCGCACCACCGAGGTGGGGGGACACACCATATGGCTCACTTTAACCATGTAAATTGTGTGCTGTGACACAAATGGGACTGCTCCACTGACACAGTCCATCTCCAGGTCCAAGGATTGGGCGGAATGGGGATTACAGCACGCGCTGCAGCCGCTCTGGGGACGGGCAGGGCTTTGGGCAGGGGCAGCACAGCCTCGTTCCACACACCCAGAATCCACCGGCTCACAACGAGCTCGGTGAGAGCTGGAACCTGGATGATTCAAAATTTTATTGGAGTGTTTGTAATGCAATGGCAACCTAATAATGTACTTTTCCATACTGCTTCCCTGCACAGCACAGCAAATTTCAGGTTCTAAAAGGAACATGTAAAGCATCCATAGCAGCAGGAACCTGATGACATTTTTATTCTTGCTACTGGCAAGCCCCATGTAATGCCAGTGGCATTAATCCCAATGTCCAGTAGCAAAAGGAACTAAGTCCTGGTAAATTCAACCAAGGGCACTGGTTGCTTTAAGCTGAAAGAGAATTCTGTACTTAACTTATATGATTTGTTTCCTCTCTTAACAAGAAATGGAAAAACATTTGTGGCATTCATGGAAAGAAAAAAAAAAAAAAAAAGTATTTTTGGTTCATCACTAATGACCATCATAAAAATGCATGGAAAGAAAGAGTCCTCAGCATTCTGATTACTGCCTAGTTATTCTCCAACCACATTTAAAACTCTAGACTGCCCATTCCAGAATTTCAGTGCAATTTTTATTGACCTACTAACCTGTAACTCTGGGAAGCCTGGAGCTAAGAATGCAATAATGGCTAGCAAATACAAGTCTCCAAACAGAGTGTAATAACCTTAAGTAAACTACTGCCAAGCAAAAGTCCTGCAGATCAAACAGTTCCCACGAAGCCTTATGCTATTAACTAGCAAAAGAGTCCCATGATATCTCCATAGTCATGCACAATAACAGAGCACTGCACTTCTGTTTACTTACATAGCTTATCTGCAATCCAGTAATGTATACAGCCAGCCCCTCCGATGTAAATCTCTTCTCTATTTCATGCTTCCCTTGTTAAAACTTTGCTAGCTTCCTAATGATAAACAGGGGGTTTATCTGGAATATCTATTTTTAAAGGATGGGCAGTGGACACTTACAAAATCATTTCAATAAGGGACTCTACTGGTGAAAAAGAACGGCTAACATGTAAAATAAAGTTTGTGACAACATGGTATTTATATGGCTCTGCTTTTTTTCCTGCTGCAAGGCCCACTCACACTTCTCCCACTCCCTGAGTAACCCCACCTCGGGAGATGGACAGTGGATCTCACACCCTACCAGAGCCAAAGAATCAACAGCTAAAAGCCTTATGGCCGGCAGTGGGTCACTCAACACTCTGTATTTACCACACACCCTACTGCTTTGTGTACTTCAACTCATTTCACAAAGATCTCTACCTAATAGACTTCTTCCATGAGGACAGTCTGCATCCAGCCGTCAGTGCAATGTGGAGAGGTCAAGCCTTAAACAATCAGGAATAAAATTAAAACAGAAATAAAACTCATTAGGATGCTCCTTCAAGAGTCACCGAACGGAAGCAAAATCTGCTGCCTCTGAAGCAACAGGGCTCGAATGCGGGGGCTCCTCGCCTGCGGATCAGGGAGGAAAAGGCAGGAAAGGAACGGGTCTCCCTTCTCTCCCTGGCCGAGGAGGGGCTGAGCCCCGCGGCGGGGCCGGGCTCGCAGGGGGCGGTGCGGGCTCCGGCCGGCCCGGTCCCAGCCCGCTCCCCGCGGCGCTCCCGGCGCGCACGGACCCGGCCTCCTGCCGCCGCTGCCTGCGGCACGGCACGGCACGGCACGGCACGGCCGGCGGGGCGGGGAGGAGGCCGGGCCGGCGGCGAGATGCGGCGGCAGGTGCCTCCCCCCGGCCCCGGGCCGCGCCCGGCTCCGCGCAGCGCCGCGGCCGCGGGCGGGGGAGCGGCGGGCGCCGCCGGGGCGGGAGCGGGGCGCCGGGGAAGGGGAGGAGACGGCGGCGGTGGGGCGGGCAGGAGGCGCGGCGGGCAGGTGAGGGAGGGAGGCAGGGAGGGAGTGAAGGATGGATGGAAGGATGGATGGATGGTAGCATGGAAGGACGAATGGATGGTAGCATGGATGGAAGGATGGATGGAAGGATGGATGGATGGATGGATGGATGGATGGATGGATGGATGGATGGATGGATGGATGGATGGATGGATGGATGGATGGATGGATGGATGGATGGATGGATGGATGTGCGGGAGCGCTCGCTCCTTACCTGGGGCGCGGTGGCGCATCCTGCGGCGGGCGGGGGCCGCGCGTCCCGGCGGCCCGGGGAGTCCCCCGCCGCCGTCCCCCGCCTGGGCAGAGCGGCTGCCGCCCCCCGGGCCGGCCGCCCCGCCGCCGCCGCTCGCCTGCTCCGCTTTGTTCCGCCGCGGCGGCTTCTCCTCCCGCTGCCGCAGCGGCCGCGGGACGCGTAACATGTGCCTGGGGAGGGCGGGCGGGCGGGCGGCTGCCCGGGGTGGCACTTTCGGCGGGGCGGGGAGCGCGGCGGCCGGGCCCCTCCGCCCCCGGCCCCGCCGAGGAGCGGGGCTGTCAGATCCAGCCCATCTGCCGCGATCGCAATCGGTCGCAACTGAATGGCTCCGGCAAATCTGCGGCGGCAGCAGGGGCTCGCCTCGGCGCGGGGGGGGGAGGCCGGGCCATTGTCTGCGGCGGCCCCCGGGTGCCCCCGGGCTGGGGGCGGCGGGCGGGGGCTGCCCGGGGCCGGGGTGTCCGGGAGCCGCGCAGCCTCGGCTCGGCCGCAGCGGGGCCGGGCAGCGCTGCCTCTCCGCCGGGGCCGCTGCCCTCGGGCTCGCACATCGCGGGGAAACCCTCCTTCCTCACAACCCCGAGCGGAACGCTGGTGCCGTCCCAGGTATCCTCCGAAGTTCGGAGAGAAGGCACGCGGCGTGGCGGAGCCAGGGGATGAGTTGGGATGCACCAAGGGGCAGCGGCTGTGCCCATAGGGCTGCTGAGGGCCTGCTGTGGGACACACAGGTGAAAGAGCTCAGCTTGGATGGAGACTCACAGGCATGCACGGCACGCTTTTAAGCCTCAGTATAAGAAAAAGCAGCTCCAAAAGAATCGCTGAAAGCTTTGGCATCTGTTAATCCAAAAATAGCAAGTAACATTTTTTTCCTGGTTAGAAGAAAATCTGATACATGATCCAGTTATTTGTAGTTACTCGGTGTGTGTAAGAGAATCTAAGATAGAGTACATGTGAGGGAACCTAAGTGAACAGTGAGCAAGAGCTCAGGCAGGATTTCCCAGTTTAATGAAAGAAAGTGGGAGATCGTAGAAACAGGGTGAGAAAAATTGACATAGTGCAAATGAGAGACTCTGGGAACACTGGAGTGAAGAGACTGCAGGAACCAGGGTGCAAAGTAAATCCTCATCTCTGGTGCTGAGACAAGAATCAAAAGGTAGAGCTCTATCTGAGAATCAGACCGGTACTGGAGAAGCAGACCTTCAAAAATGAAGGTGGCAGGAGTTTTTCTGGATTTTGAATTTGGAGGTTTCTTAGCAGGAGAGCTCAGAAGAACAAAAAAATCATTGGATGCTGCTCAGATTTTACCTAACAGACTAGCTGTGACTGGAGACAATGCAGCAAGTTGCAGAAGAAACCTCTTCCTGTGGTGGTACAGAAAAGAGTTGTCAGAAAACACTGTGAATCACAGTAGATGATACAGTGATATTCCTAAAGACTGCAAAACTCTGCAACAGAAAGCTGCAAAGCAGCATGGTTCAGGAACTAAGCATCATGGCAGACAAGAGGTCCTCTCCAAACCCAGTAGAATTTGGGGTCTCCAAAGAGATTGTTATTCTCTATTGAAACATTATTTCATCCTTTAAACCATGACCCTATCTGCCGATGTGTTTTAACTGCTTTGTTGCATAGGAAAACACCTTGAGCAGCTCTTGTAAGAGCCAGTTTTACCTACTGAGTAGAAGATATGTTCATTTTCTGTTTAAATAGAAAAAACAATCTCAATTAAATGTAATCACACTATAATGCCTGTTGCTTGAATAGACAACCTAAACCTCCTATCCAAATTCCTTTCTAATTAGTGATTGAGACTGCAAATGCAGCGTGGCTTTTGAGACTTGCCTAACAGGCAAGTGGCTGCATTGGTTCTTCCCAGAAAGTCTGTGCAGTTTGGTGTCATTTCACTGGCAAACCCCAAATATCCAGGGGAAGATCCAGCACTTTGCCTCTTTCCCTGGGAGCTCCTGGCCCTAGCTGGCCTTCTGTGTTCAGTACATCTCATCAGCTCTCTTCCATGATTGTCCAGCCTCTAACTGAACCCACATTCACTTCTAAAATCCATGGTACCATGTTACACATGTTCCAATCCTTGTTTACATGAAAAATCTCTTCCTCTCATTTGTTTTTCAGTGTGCTGCCTGTTTTCATCATATCGCCTGTACTTCTTGCATTGAAAGAAGCAGTGGACAAGCAGCTTCTCTCAGTGCTGCTCACATTTTAGCTCTGTCATTTCCCTGCCTGTGTGACTGATGTTTCAGCCTGAAGAGTCCTAGTTGTTCCATAAATGGAAACCAACTCTTGATTATGGTTACCCTTTTCTGTCCTCCTCTGAACTTACAGTTTTTTTGCACCTTTTCTGAAGTGGGGGGACCAAAACTGCAACTGGTACTCGAGATGCAGTAAAATCACTGGCATAATCGAAATCCCTTCTGGTACTGCAGATCTTAAAATATTGTCCTAGTCAGGGTCAAGTTTTTCTGTGAAGTTTATAAATTATTGCATACAAAGTTTCTATTTGAAGACCACATTTGTCTTTCCATGATTCTCCTTTCCTGAATTCCTAGTGAAAACATGGAATTGTTTCACCAGATCTGATAGATTAACAGTGCCTAAAGGGATTTAAAAAAAAAAATAAAAAAAATATTGCCAGTTCATTAATTATTTTCAGGCCTAAGCTTACATTCACTAAAATCAAGAGTGACAGACTTGGTCTCTTACTCTGTAACTAGAAATGATTTAGAATTGAAAAGAACAATATTTATCTACAACTTAATGCTATAATTATAACTTGAAAGTGTTTTTTATGCGTATTGAGCTGCACTGTACCTGACTGCTGAGATACTGTTCTTCTGTGTCTCTTTAAGATTAGTTGTATCTCAGTTTCATACACAGCAATAAGTACATGTTTCAAATCATTATTTCTTGTCCCTAGGCTTGCACAATTTTGTCTAGCACAGACATTTACAAGATAATACACCAGTCTTCAAACAAAATTCATGACTTGGCTCACCATTGCTTCTGAGAGATACAAAAAACTGCAGTGTTCATGTTTAAAAACTCTAAAATGAAGTAGATGATAGCATTAGCTCAATACATTGCTAGTGGCCATAGTTTTATATAAAGCAGCCTAACATCTGGCAAATGCAATGATTTGGGGGATTTTTTTAATTTTCTCAGAGACACCAAGACACCATTGGAGGGACGGATACCTCCTATCAATATCATAAAATGATTTCTGATTCTCAGCTGGCATAATGTGCATGTATGTGGAGGTGATGTACCTCTGCTCTCTGCTTCATTCTGCAGCCCTTCCAAATGGGAGAGACCAGGGAAGGAGCAGGTGTGCTGGCAGGTTGGAAGTGACTGATTTGCACGGTGGTCAATAATGCCAAAACAACCATGGAACCTTTCAAACAGTCTCTGCTTCACAGAGAAACTTCATACTTAAAAATCTGGGAGGGGGAAGAAACTTCCTGAAAAGCAGTTATTAATTTTTGCTCACTTCTTGTCCTTTTATTAATAGTTATGTATTTGCTTACACAGGACTGAGGCTGTGTATGGGTGACGTAAAAGAGATTTTCAGATGTTGTACCGCGAGGTTACTGGCGCTTAACACCGGCGCTGTTCCAGGGCTCTGTTAAACACGAGCAGGGTTGGAACCGCTTGGACTGACGTCATTTATAGAAACAGTTGCTCTTTCAGCCTGACACAGGGCACTGCTCAGTGAGACCTGAGGCAACGCTGCCCTTTTGAGGACTTCAATTCAGCTCTGGGGACGATTGCCTGCGCTCCTGGGAAAACTGCCAGGCCAGGCTGTTGCACAAAAAGCTGTGCAACAGGAGCTGACAGGGACACTCACGGAGCACCCTGCACTGGCAGGAAAAATCAGTCACCAGAGGAGAGGTTGCAGAACAAACTGGTCCCCAGTAACCATGCTGGAATTTCCCAGTGCAGCAGAACTACAGGAAGACAGGCAGACTGGGTGCTGCCTCGTGCTGACGTGTGTTAGCATCAGCTGCTGCTGCTAATGGTACATTCAAACCAAAAATGATTCCATAAAAGCTTTCTCTGGATCTCAGTGGAGTTAGAGTGTAGATTCTTCATAGGAATTCTGAGTATCTCTTGAATTGGTTGAATAAAGGGTCAAGTGCTGCCACTTGCACATTTCCACGTTGCAGAACAGAAGTGAAATCATGACTTTACTGTTACAGGGAGGACAAAGCTTTATACCATTTTTTCAAAAATTTACAACAGTGTTATTAGAGGAAAAGAGGAGAGGAACTGAGAGTGTTTACAATGTCTGGTGTGTTTTTGGACCAATTCCTCCCAGGGCTCTTCAGGAAGATAAGACACTTCCTTGGCATTTGAATTCTCCCAAACATGAGGAGTGGAAGATCATAAAAATACAGGAAGCCTTGTAGGAGCCACAACATATGTACTTATGTCTTTCAAAAGGGCTTCAGAGGCCTTTAGCTAGCCTGGCAGAGGACTGAGAATCTACTGAATGAAAAACAATAGTGGATTTGTTACAGCATTATTGAGAACTGAACTGGGAAGAATTTGTAAAGTAGTATCACACTTCCTCAGTACAGGGCAGTAGGAGCACATGCTGATTCTGACAGGGTGTGGAAGCAGATCAGCTTCTCCCTCTGCCATCTTTAAAGGTGCTACATAAATGACAGCAAACTAAATAACCTGCAAAAGCTGACATCTTGCTGCAAAGCATTTGGTGGAAATCAATCTGAGGTTTTTATTTTTTTGCCTATTTGAGTTATACTTTCTGAGTTCTGCTTAGCTAATCAGGTGGTAATAAAACTAAGAGCCCTGCATTTTGCAAGCTTTTATTAAATTTTGAAAATCTCGGGGGAATATCTACATAAGCAAGAGTTAGCACATTGTGAGCTACGCAGATTTAAGTAGGAAAAAAATATGCTCATGTCTTTAATATGTGATGAATGCTGCTTTATATTTGAAACCTTGTCCCCAGTGGAACCCATTACAATAATGTTTATACAGGTTTATGCTATAAATGCATATTTTCCCTACAGCAGAATATGTTGGAATTTACTCCTGATTAAAAAAAAAAAGTGTGAATGGTTGATATCCCAGAATCTGGATTGCTATAGGCACAATTATGCCCTTTTATTAACAAATGAAGCAATGAAAAATATAATTTGTTGACATAAAAAGGACTTTGTGCAGTGGGCAGGATTGATAGGAAATGCACCCTGAATCTCCTGTACCATGTGTGAATTGGAAGCCAGCCAAATCCTACAGAATTCAGGGAAACTGGATCTTCAAGTGCCAGTCTCACACAAAGCCTGGACAGAGGTGCTGACTGTTGTGGAAAAAAGCAGGAAGATGACAATGATGGATCAGCACATAATTAAATTGCAGGAATAAGTGGTGTCACAGCAGTATTTTGGCTGCACAGGTGTCCTGCTTTCAATTCAAGCAATATTTGTCCTGTAACAGGCCCAGTCACATGACACATTGTCTAAATTCATGGTTTTCTCTATGTGAAAAACCCAGTGGTTTCATCAGCACAGGAGCATCCATATACCTTAAACTGCCTGAAGAGAGCAGGACAGAGCCCTTCTCTCCTGCTCCCCCTGCCACTGCCCATCCCCTGACAGAGGACATAATTTACTTTATATTGTGGAGGGGGAGGGCCAAGGACAGGAGCTGGAGACATCCAAAGAATGCTCACCTCTTCCACACCTCAACATGGTGTGTCACAAGAAAACCCTCTCCACTGGCACAGTGTGGGATCAGGTTGCCACACATTGTGTTTCAAGCCATAGAGCTTTATAAAAATTCAAGCAGTGATGTGGGAACTTCATCCCTCAGACTGAGTAGGCTGACAGTACACAGTGCTGTAACTGAGCACACCAAAACTCTGGCTTACACATGGATCTCTTGTATAAGCTCCATTACTTTTCTTTGTTGAAAGGGACTTATATTATTTCTTGTTGCATCCTTGGGGCTGAGGAGATGAAAACTATTCCTCACTTTGTGTGGAACAAGGAGGCCCTGTTCTCACCTGGGGTCTTAAACTCTTGCATTAATGTAATTTAGGAAAAAAAAAAGTCAAGCATTACAGAATGAAATAGAAATGCTAAACTTAATTATTAAACTTCTCTTTCACAAGTGAAACTTATTTACAAGGAAAGGTGCTAACCTGACTTGCATGACTTCATATACAATTTCTCCTTGGCCTTTTCTACATCTGCCATCAGCAATGCCCTATTTGTAGACTTCTTCAGTGAAACAGATCAGTAAGGTACCATTCCTTTAAAAAAAGCAAATTCATAATTTTTCCTTTTCTTTCTTAAACCCACCACACTAAAACCCTATCTCACAGCCTGTGACTGTGCAGTACTCATTTCTATCATACATTTCGACATCCTGGTTTTAAAAGGGCCTGAATTCTCAGTTGTTGCCTTGATGTAAATCCATAGGTTTTCCTCTGCCAAATAGGAGCCAGGGCTCTGTGTAAAGATAAGTTGTTCAGTCTTGGAGAAGACTTCAGGGGAATGCCACTGTTACTCACTGAAATTATTCTTTTCTCTGTGAACAAAGCCAATAACATAATTGGGATTATCTGAGGAGTGAAATATGATTCCGTTTGAGCAAGCATGGCTGTGCGCAGACATGAGTGGAAGAGTAAACCCAGCGCCAAACAATAAAATGAGAGCACGGTCGGTTTCCATTCGGAAACGTTTGATTTCCAAAGAGGAATGAGGTAACCTCAGAGCACCAGCCTCAGATAATTGTGTGTTCGTTTCTTTAGGCCGTTGTGCTGCTGTGTTTCCCCTCTGCAGGTGCTGTGGCAGAGGAGCAGGTGCCCCGAGGTTTCCCTGCAGGGCTGCGAGGGCTCAGCGCTGTTCCCCCATGCAGCGACGCAGCAGTTGTGCAGCGCCCGGGGCTGCTACCTGGGCCAGGCTGCACTGCAGGGGACAGACAAAATCCTGCCACTCACACTTAGCGTCAGACAAAACCACTTCAAAGCAGATGTATTTTTTTTTTTTCCCCTAACCCTAAATAGCCGCTACAGTAATATGTATATCTGCATACACAAAAGAGTTTGTTCTTAGAAAAAAATCTAAAACAAATGCAGAACCATGCCAGGATTATACATTTCATTTCCCAGCATACAAATGAGGAACTAATTTAGTCTGGGCTGCTCATGCATTTTACTTTTAACAAACATCCATATGCCAAATAGACCTTCCACACTCTTCCCTGCTGGAGTTTTTTTTCCTTTCAACTTGGTAGGGAACATTTGTGATCCTTATTCTACCAAATATATCTAAAGAATATATTTTGCTCAAGGCCTCCTATTTTATAATTTAAGAGAAACAAAATCAATTCATGGCTCTGGCAGTCTCGCTATTATGACAAGCATACATCTGTGCAAAAATACCCCAGTCCCTAATTAATTACAGAATGTTATTAACATTTTATAATTCAGCATTGGTTAATTTATTTAATTTTATAAACACAGCCATATGAAGTTACTTTTCTGGATTGCTTTTTCATCCTTTGCCTGCAGTTCTGAAATCTGGGTAGTTTAGCACAGATACAGAGATATTTGCTTGTATCAAGATTATTTTCTGTTCAGATGGTTCTCAGTCCTTTATGTAATGACTTCAATACTGAGGCTTGACACTTCACTCCTGACTCATGCAGCACTGATGAGCAGTGTTAATGGGAGTTTTTTCCAATTAGAAGAAACAGGCTGAGAGTCATGTTCTTTGAGACATTTTATGAATATATAATGCCGATTATATTTCTCATTTACCAGGGCACATCAAGTTGAGTTTAATTTTAAGTCAGCTTAGTAAATACTTCACAAAAATATGCCCTGCCAGAGTTAAAATGGCTCATTCCTGAAAGAGATTTATTTATTGATCTGGTAAAGAGCTGCACATAAAATTACTATCAACTTTAATCAGATGGGGACAATTATTTTATACAACTAATTAGTGGAACTAATAAAAAATTAGAGCAGGTACTTCTGTGAAGCATTTATATTTGTTTGAAAGACAGTGATCAGTCTTGATTTAAACATTGAGATAAATCCTCAAAAGCAGTGTTTCTACTGCAACTGCAACAAGTGTTCAAGCAGCTATTCAGCCTTTTCCTGTGCTTACACACTCAGTATCTATAGTGGACTTATGTAGTCCATCAGGTTCGTTTCTAACCTTTAAACTATCCTCTCTTTCTTTTCTACGACCCTATTAAAAATACAATCTAAAAGAAAACATTAAAAACCTTGTTTTACTCTATATTTGCTATCAAATTGCTCTCACCCAATGTGGTCCTGAGGAAGAATCTTTTGTAGCTGTGGTATGACACGGGCATTGTACCAGGGAGCCAAGGGAAGCAAGTGGTTCTCATTCACAGATAGTACAATGGTGGTGCTTTCTGTGGCCTGTAACCACATCTGCACTGCTCACTGAACCATCCCCATTTATACTCAGCTAAGGAAAAACATATTTGGCCAAAAATAAGGTACATTTTTAATTGGCATCCTCATGTGCATATTTCAACACCAATCCTCTATAGAAATGCACATCTGAAGCAGTACTGTGAGCTCTGTAATGCAACTTTGTAGCCTTATATAGTTTTCATCTACATTTTTGTGTGTTTTTTCACACATAAGGTCACCAATCAGAAACCCCAGCTTTAGAGAGGTATGTATGTTACAGTGTTAGTTGGAAGAATCTGAATTAGTACCTGGTGGCTGAATGACTCCTTATTTCCAAACTCAGTTCTACTCTACCTCGTTCAGCCTCAGCTTCAAATACTGAGGAAACTAAAAGGAATCAATGTTTGCATGGGTTTTACAAATTTATCATACACATCCAACAGTGCTGTAGAGGTGTATGGAAAAAAAACGCCAAGAAAACACTATCCCAGCAGAACCAAAGATTGATGAAGAGACAAGAAGCAGGCTTTAGTGGCTAATACCACAAAACACCTTTTCCCCGGCTTTATGCATTGCCAAGATGGTATAACCGGACAGGTGGATCAAGAAGCAAAGTAGAAGGAAGCCTCATGCTCTTACCACACCTCACCACACCACACCAACCTCTAATCATAGACTACAACAACAATTTTGGAAGATAATTCATTCCAAATACAGTCTATAACTCACATTAGCATCATAGACCAGAGGCAATGTTTGTTATGAGAACTTCCTATACGGGTTAAAATGGGGGTTTGTTCCCAAGACCTGGAACTTACACCTTCATTGCCAGATTACTAAACCCTGGCAAGAAAAAGATGCCTGTGCAGAGCATGACCTTATTTAGCTAGGGTAGCACTTGTTTTTTTTCTCAGCCTTCATTACTGTAATATCATACACAGGGTTTTTCCTTTGTTTGCTATGCAACTTATTCCCCTGAGATTAGTCTTTTTCTAGTCAAGCAGTTTAAAGTTAATCACAGTTGTTATTTTAATCTGTGCTCACCATAAAGAATTCTCGCAGAGCTATTTTGCTTGTTAGCAATTAAGGCTTCCCAATGGAAGTTCATGATTACAGCAAAGGCAACCTGTTTAATGCTTGGCACCTCTTTAGTACACAGGCTTTAAAACCAGGAGCACAGAAGCATGCTAATGCTGCTGATGAAAGCAGAGCAGATCCATTTAACAAACTCTGTTTTGAATATACAGCACAGGAAAAATGCAATGAATCCTCATGTGCATTTTTGGTCCCTCCCCTCTATGTTTTACATTACTGCAATAAGGTAAGGAAGTGCTGCTTGACCTTCATTAGCTTATCACACATCAGTCATGTCTGAACTGCAGCATATCCTCAGGCTCTCACCAAGGCAGACTGGAGTGTTGGTCCTGGTTCCAGTAGCACGACCAATAAAATTCCCTGCAAAGGTCTCAAGCCAGGATCTGACCTTTGTTTATTCAGGCAAGTATCCTATGCTGAATTATGACTTCTTTCTTCTGTTAGGAGAATTAGTAATTGCTGCCACTGATCGGTGTGTCAAGACTTAAAAATTATGTTTTACCATCAAGTCAATTAGCAAAGACTGCAGGAACAAATTTTTGCTTCTCCTGTTGATTGTCCATGTGATTGTGTCATAAAAATTATACATTAGCTGAACTAAAGCATTAGATGACCAGCTAGAAAACAACATTGCAGGGGGATTCCACTCCCCTGACCCAATTCTGTCCTATTTAAAGCTACTTCCAGATGGGATAGGGAAGAGAAATCCAAAATAAGTATGTTTTTTTTTTTTAAACTGATACATGGAGATGCACAACCACTACTGTACATCACCTCCGATGGTAAATGTTGGTGATTTACATTGATGGGGGTCCAATTTGTCTCACTTTGGGTAAACGTGTTTAGCTCCAACCTGAGAAGTAGAGGAACCACTGACAAGTCAAATACACTATCAATAATGTGACAATAACTACCTTAAAATATCCAGTATAAGAAAATCTGTGCTAATAAAGTCTGCATCTTCACAAACTCCTGAGGTACCTGCCCTCGTTGTAGTCAAGGTTTTAACAACAAGGCATCTGAAGCTGGGCTAGAGGTCTGCTTTAGTGGAAAGCCATAAAACGTGACCTAACCATAGCCAGTCCTCCTGGGACAGCAATTACAGCAATAAATGTTCCACAGCAGATGCTAATGCCATTTATAAACAGTTGTCCTCTAAACTGAAAAGAAACTGTGGCCCCCACATGTCTTTTAGGGTCCCATTGTACGTGTGGAAATGTAAAGGAAATGTAGAATTGATATGCACACTGTGGCATTGGGTTTAGTCTCCTCTGCCTCAGCCTGGGCACTATAAATCTGTGCTGGCTGGAGCAGCTAAATGGGCAGAATTTGTGTGTGTCAGTTTTATGGGCTCACCCCGCGCAGAGCGCGGGTTATCGGTCAATGTCAGGTTCAGCGCCCGGTGACCCCCCGGGTTCAGATCATGGTGGTCACAAATCAGGAGCGTAATGAAGGCTGAGGAGAGGGCTCTGCTGATTTATTGGGACATCTGTCTGGCTGTAGACAGCCCAGCACTGCCCCTGTGTAGTGCCAGCTATTAGCATAATCCTCACCATGAAACTTCTCAGAGATTTAAAAGAGGAATAAAGTGTTCAAAGAAGACTGGCTAAACCAGAAGGGTTTTTCTTGTAGTGCTCATTACCAGTCTTTTTATGCCAACACCACATAAAAATTATAATAACAATAAATAATGTTAAAAATAATGTTTTCAGATTTTCAAAACCACTGAATTTACAGAACACATCTGTATGTCTGTTTATAATAAAGTCACTAACCCTGCTACTTTTCAAAGACTTTTTTAATATTTTAATTTTTTATTATTCATTCATATTTAACCACAGTAGTGTCATCTGCATATAATGTTATCACCTTCATTCTTACAAAGTCAGTCTCCTGAATTCTGTAATGTGAAATGAAAACTTAATTTTTTTGTGCCAAAATATTTTTTGGGTACTTTTTAAGAAAAGTAGGAATTAAGCACTAACTTCCAGAGTTTGCCTATAAGAGTCAATATCATAATGCTGTAAGCTGTAAATGCTGGGATACTACTTTATATTGTATAGGTCAAGAAGTTTGTGAGGTGCAGAACACCTAATACTGGCATGTGAAGTTGCTCTTTTTTTGTACATGAGAGGCATTCACCTGAAAAATCAGACAGATCATTATTTCTCCCTTGATCAGAACTAAGGTGAAATAGGTTTCAGCCTATGAACATTAAATTGTTCCCTGAAGATACTTTTATATTTGACTGTATTTTAAAAGACTGTCACTGTTCATATGTCTTGAGAAGAACAAAGTTAAATATTGTGTTAAAAAAAACTGCTGTGAATTTTGAAGGAATTTTATCATTGCTATTACTCTATTTCCTTTTCATCCAATGTTATGTTAGGATTTGAGCAGTTACCAAATTTACTGTAGGCAGCATAGAAACACCCACCAGCATGTGGTAATCCCTGTTCTGCTTAAACCAGGGTGAAGTCTGGGCAACGTGAACAGAGATGATATCAGAAAATCCAGACTACCAAGACCACTGCAAAATTATAAACCTGTGTTTATTTTAGTTTCAAAACTCTCGATTGCTTGTGCTGCTATGGTGGTGTTTTGGTTAGATTTTGTGTGCCATTCAATGAAAACACATTCGAGATATAAGATAATTTCTGAAATTCAGTCCAATTGAAAGAATCTGAAGTAGAGTTAGCATCCACTGCCTAGAAACTTTAACATGAACAAACCTGTGCATGTGTGACACTGCCCTGATTAACCAAGGCATGATTCGACTTGTGTGTGCTGCCCTACTTATTTCATAAGGTAAGATTTGGTAGTCTGCAAAGAATTAAAAAAAATGGAGAAACTGAATACCCAATCATTCATTTGAACTTAAAAAAGGGAACTGTGGACTGCAGTATCATTTCCAAAATAGCAACATAAATAAATATGTGTGGCACAGTACTTGCCTCCATAAATTCCAGCGTTGTTCTTCCAGCTGAGTCACTAAATGCTCTATGTATTTGTTGGAGTCCATATATTCCTAAATGAGAAAATATTAAAACATTAATTTTCAATGTTCAAAGTATTTGTAAAATTTTGAGTAAAAACCAGTCAGAGTCAATTTGTGGTGCGCACTTTGATTTTGTTCCCAAGGTTATCCCATGTAAATAAAAATCACAATGATGTAAAAATCTAGATTAAATCCACATTTGGATTCATATTATTTGAACAGGGCAGTAGCCTAATGCACTCCTCAGAGATTATTAGAGGGGAAGACAAGAGGCACCGAGGATACA
Organism: Cyanistes caeruleus; assembly: GCF_971803275.1. Lineage (NCBI taxonomy): Eukaryota > Metazoa > Chordata > Aves > Passeriformes > Paridae > Cyanistes > Cyanistes caeruleus. Next base: position 34,518,970 of record NC_141707.1, read on the forward strand.
CAAGCAGCACAAATAAATTAGCATACATATCAATCCATATCCATATTCCAAGCCCAGAATAATCTTCCCTGGATCCAGACTGAAAAATAACTTCCCAGCAGTGCAGTCGCTGTTTTTGGTGCACATTTTGTTTACTTTTGATATAAATCAAAGTGAACTGAATATTTGACTCAAATATTTATTTTATGGACAGTATGAAAAATACTATAGCATGTACCCTATTTGAAAATGAAGCTATAACTCAGCCCCCATATTATTTTCCAGTCCAACTTTTGCAGATGCAATAACTTGCAATATCAACTCTATGAAAGCTCCTGTACTTGTGTCTAGACAGAATTTCTGATAAATTATTTTGACCAGATGAAAAATATGGATTTTTTTCCTATTGAAGCCTATTCTTTAAACTCAGTGCAAAGAGATGATGTTTATTCTCAGCAGAGAAATCTGTCAGTAACAGAAATACACCACCTCATTTCCAGGAGGAAAGCAACATTGGTGTTATTTATATCAAGTATTTCAGAATGAGCCACAGAATAACGTGATATAATATGATATATTTGGATGACAGTGGTACCAGCACAGTCACATTACTATTATTCTGAAAGTCTATCAGTAATAATATAACTGTCCTAAAATATATCACCAAAGCAAAAATATGTCTCAAACCTTATACCTCAGGAAATTTCAAGTATTGGAGCACTACATAGAAAATAATCCATCTTCACTTTCTGGAGACAAAAGCTCCATTTTTATAGCTCCACTGTTTTACCTTTGGACTCATCACAGAACCACTTTGTGGGGTTCCTGTTTGTATTAGAAGTTGTCTCTTCACTATTATTATTTCTTTTGTGTACAAATATGGATTTTTGTTGCAAAGTAGTTGTTTCTTCTGAGTCATTTATCTTCATGACCAGGAATATGAGACAGCCACTACAGGGACTGTGCATCATTGTGTCTCCTCCAGGTGAAGATAAATGTTAGCTGATTTTAATGATCATAATTTCTATATAAATGTACATTTTTATTTTTCAGGACTGGAATCGTTTCAAGTGATTCTGTGTTTCTGTCCACAATAATTATTTTCTTGTTCAGAGAGAGAGGGAGGGAGGGAGAGAGAGTGGTCCTGCAAAGGCACAAAAAAAGGTCCCTGGCACAAACAGGAAGCAAGAGTAGGACACTGCTCCCAAGAAGCCTCTGCAAAAGCATCTCAGCCATATCCTGTTGAAACTGCATGGCTTGAAAATCTTTGGGTATTGTAAAACTTTCCATTAAACTCTGTGGTCGCCCCAAGATTAAATTTCATTCTAACTGCTGTAAACAGAAGCACAGCATAGCTGTTTCTTTTAGAACACAGTAAATAATGTAAATCCCGAGTAACACCATGAACTTCAGTAGCAATTAAGCAGGAAGCTTCTTCTAAGCTAATTCTAGTAAGATCATTCTGCAATACACATATATTAGAGTTCACAAAATATATACTGTACAAGTATATAATGATGATTAGTTGCAGTACCAAGTTCTTTAAAACAAGTTGCCTATTTTACTTTATATTTTTTACTACAATGAATCCAGCATAAATTAGTATTAAGACCTTTACATCTTTTTAATGTAATATTAAACAATATTCCTGATTTATTCATCAGTGTATTTTGCCCTACAGGCAAAGGTAGGATCAGCAGTTTTATTCTGCATAATTCTACCATGATAATATAAAAACCTCATTCTGAAGCAATTTTCTAAAAACTGTTTTCTGGAAATAAGGACAATGGGGAAAAGGAAAGTACTGTGTTTATCCTATATGACTGCCTTAATGTTAAGGTTTTCCTGTGACAAATCAGAAATATTATTCTGTTTCTCTTTAAAAACCTGCAGCCTGGGAGTATGTAATCTTGTCACTGTATAAAAGTGATGTAAAAAAATCAGCCATGATTTGAAGGTGGTTAGCAGCACCTCATTTCTTCTGGCACATTCACGTGCCAGCTGTGTCCACAGTAAGCCATCTGCTTCAGACAAGGCCTCTGTCCCCAAGCCCAGGTTTCTGCTCTCTCCTCTCATCAGCTCTCCCAATAACACCAATTCTGCCATCCCTGGATCAGGACCCAGTGCTATCATTTTGTCAGTGTGAAGCAAATAGCAAACAGTCACTCGAGATTTAGAACAACTTCGTGATTCAGAAGAACTTGGCACATTCAGTGACAGCAGAAAATGTGAGTAAAACCCCAAAGTAATCACACTGCTTTATGGTTGGATTCAATGACCTTAAACACCTTTTCCAGCCTAAATGATTCTCTGACTTTATGTACGAGACGATGAGCACAATCCATTAAAGCACTTCACAGTGCCCAATAGATCACTTCTAGAAGGGAAATACAAGTATTTTGTAGCTTCCTTGGAGCTCTGTGGTATGAATGGTTGTGCCGTGCAGGCTCTGAGTAGCATGGATAACTGTGGAGTTTGAAAGACTACATGGAGCATCATTTTCTGATGTAAGGATAAAAATCATTTAGGCAGACATGATGGTCATATTAGGTACTAATGAGCCAGAGCAGTCAGATGGGAGAGAAGGGCTGTAAAAGCACAGTGGCCACAGGGTTTCAAAAGGGGTTCACCATTCTTTCTGTTCCCCCTATGACAATGGACACTGAGCACCTGCAGAGCAGGAGTGGGTAAAGCCGTGTAAGGCCAAGTCAATATTACTGAAATGATGCAGCATTTTTAATCTGAAGTTGTAGACTCCAAATTCGTGTGTTTATATATATTTGATACTATCACACAGCGATAGTGCTACTTGTGGAGTTGTCATCCATGCTCTTATTCACACCTGGACTAGACATCAACAGCCTGCACTGCTGGCTCTGCTTGGAGTCCCACTCCTACCTCCAGCCATTCCTCACAACTTGCAGGATTACTGAGAACTTACTGATTTTAACAAAGAAACAAACAACAACAAAAAAATTAAAATCCTTTTCAGAGTAATGAGTGAAATCTGTCCCTTTTCTTCTGAATTAGCTATCTTGAGCCGTGAGAAATTCACTCCTTCAGCTTTCCTCCTTTGATGGCATATAACTGCACTGTTTTAAGAAAAAAACCTTCTGTAATATGTTTAAAGGCAGTAGAAAATCTTTCTAACAGCTACATGTGTTCTGGCCTGCAGGAGGAGAAGGCATGCAAATGTCACATACCAGCTCATCTAATTTAGAGAGCATTAGAGAATTGCTTTACCCAGATTGTTGCTGGTTTGAGTCGAAACACAAGCCTAGAAACATACCTAAATATGGTTTTTTTTGACAGAACTGAATATCTCCCTTTGCAATGCTTAATTGTTTTGCTAGTTTTTTAGGGTTTTGTTTTTCTTTTCTTTGTTAGCTGGATGTCTGTCAGGAAAAAAGAGGGAAGAGAAAGGAAATGAAGTGCCTCCACTGGGGCCAGGGATCCACTGCTTGGTATTTTGGTTGGTTACTTGGGTATTTGTTCTGGCATACCTCTGTTGTTGTGCTGGGCAGGGTATCAAATATTATCCAGCACACAGAACATTTTCCCATCCATTGTTAGAGAGCAAACCCTTTGAGCAACCTTAGGCTCCCAGCACAGGAGTCCCTGGCTGGAAGCTGGAGGTGATAAACTCAAGCCAAAGGAATTGCACGTAGTCTCTGCCTCTCTTAAGGAACCTGCTCAGCTTGATATCAAAGGGAGTTTAATGAGCTTAGAGAGATGTGAAAAGGATTAAGGATACCAGCAAATCACTTGATTACGTACTTAATTCAATAGGGCTACTCAGGAGCTGAAGGCTCTTCTGTGCTGGGCAGTGCAGCAGGGCCATGGGTGGGACTGGCCTCTCCTGCAGCAGGGACAGCCCAGCTCCCCCAAACTCACACACCTGCACCAAGCACATGGGGACACAGCCACTGTCCCCCTGCCACTGCTCTCCTGTCCTGGTGGCCTCATGCATGGCTGAGCTGCCTGAGCTGTGCAGGAGACACGGAGCTGGGGCAGACTACACTGGCACTCACGTTCCTGCAGATCAGTTTTGAAGCAGGGATTGGAGGTAAATATCATATTCAGCCCTGCACATCCAAACAAATCTTCCCATTCCCCCCTGGCACATCTAATTCCACTCCTGGTTGGGTTGGGGCAGACTGTGCAGGCAGCCCTAGCCCACCCTTCAACAACACTGCCCCGATTCCCCTAATATTTGTAATCCAGCATGGATTGAGGCTCCTGTGCTCCACAGAGGACAATGTTGGTCACTGGGGAGCAAAGAACCAAATGAACAACGAGATAAGTGCACAGACAAGTTCCTCCAAGTGTCTGGAGCCCTCCAGCCCTGGAGACAGGGAGCTCCACGGAGAGCCCACAGTCATCTGCTACAGTTCAGGAAGTCACATTTTCACAGGGAAAGGTTATTAGAAATCAAACAGCAACAAAGCTGTCTGCAGCCAAACAGCAGACTGCTGCATTAGGAAATGATGTTAGCAAAGCAACAAGGGGGACATCTAAGCTGTTACACTGAGTGTGGAGACACAAGTCATTTTCCAAGGATCTTGGAAGAGTGCCCTGGGGTAAAGCTTTAAATCTAGGGAGAGTGACTTCAGAGAATATTATAACTTTTGTAAAAATATATTTATTTTTGTTTTCATCCTACTGCATAAACCTTTGATAGAAAATAGACTTTTTTCCAGCAGCCTAAGAGGACACACACACACACACACACACATATATATATATATACGTATTCTTGTCTAGACAATGTTTTTTGTATCCAAAAGCAATATAAATGAGAATTGACTGAGCTTTCTATTGCACACTAAAAAGAAATCAGGTATTAAAAAAATAAAACCCTTTAGGATTAGTATTTTTTCACTCTTTTCAATACCCCACCTGGCTAGGCTATTTACCTTTGGTCCTAAATAACAATGAAAGCTAGACCTTGCGGCTTAAGAAAATAATACCTTTTAAAACTGTCATTATTGGTGATTTATTTTTTTCCTACATGATTTCAACATGTTATTTTAATTGTCAGGTTTAACAACTGGCATGGAAGTGTACATTGAAAGCCTCTGCAATGGAGCAGGAGGCTGGCAAGAGCCCTCGTGCACATTACACCATTATGGAAAAAGGAGTAATGATTATTTTAATAAATATGTTGAGCAAATTTCTTAATTGTTCAAAATCACTTAAGCCTCAGTGAACAGCTCATATTACATCTATGCTGCAGTGATTAAAACTGATTTACCAATTCATCTGAAGCCAGTTGTTTTCATAAAAATTCAGCTGGGTTTTCCTCCTGCTGCCGCTTGGATTCCACTTTCACCCTATTAACCAGCACCATCCACTGACAGCAGCAGAGTTTTGTAAAGCCTGAAATAGCACAAGCTCATTAACTGATAGACAGATTCTGCACCCTGTGCTCTCTGAAGACAGGGATGCAGGGCCAGTTCTCAGAGGAATGCTCTCCAGATCTGCAGCTGGCACACACACAGCCCTGCTGCATTTGGGTTTTGCCGGTTTGTCCCCAAAGGAGTTCAGTCTCTGGGATAACAGCATGGGTACCCTGCTACTCAGTGAAATGGATGTTGTGTTCTTTCCACACAGGGAAGAGAACGAGGAGAGAGAATGCTGCAGTTTTATGCAGCATTTTATGTCTTCCATCAGCTTATAAAACCTTTCATTTTCCAGAAAAACATTTTCTAGGAGCAAATCTGCAAAAGCTCTTCCCTGGCTTAGTAGACCTGCAGACTATAAGCTGGAAGGTGTGGAACAGATTTTGTAGGAACCACCACCACCATCATTAACAGTCAGATCTCCACATCCTTGGCTGGTTTGGGTAGCTGCAAACAAACCAATTTTTTTCCTATGAAAACAGCAGGCTATGTACATTTTTTCATTTCTGCTAAATAGTGAGCAAATTATTCCATTTGACTGTAGAAGGAAAGGAAACCAGACATTTTGTCCAGTTGGCAAATCAATGCTTCTTTTAACTGTTTTTCTTCCCCAAAAGTATAAATCAGTAAAAACAAATACAAAGCATCACCTGGAATTTACTAGAATTATCTTGAAATAGAAAAAGTTGATATCATAGCTGGAAAGTTTCCATTTACATCCTCTAAGCTGGGGAGCTTTTAACACCTATGAACAATCATTGAGCAATACATCACTACAGCAGGGACATGTGGATGTTTCTTAATTTGGATTTGGAGCCAAAACAGTCTCTGTAGAGGCCAAACTTCCATGGATACTCACCTGTCCTGAGGTTCAAGTGGCTGGGTAGGGCCTGACCCTGAATGACAGGGAGCAGACACTGCAGCAGATGCAGGTGATGGTGCAGAGTATGGGCTGCACTCACCAGTGCTTGTCCCAGAGGAAGGAAACCACCAAGAACCCTTTGAGTTTCTAACCCACCAAAAAAGTCAACAAGACTGCTGAACTAACCAAAGATTTCAGCAGGAAATGGGGATTTTTTTCCTTTTGGCCAGGAAGAGGAATGAATATGGACAAGTAGTTTGTGCCAGAGCACCCTGGCTGTGTCTCCTAGGCAAGTTTGGGGCTGTTCTCCCATTTATTGCAGCGTATGGAAAGTTCTTGTCCTCACTGAGTATAAAATCTCTCTGTACAGTGAAATATAAAGCAGAGGAAGTGAAGCTTAGCACAGTGGTAGATGTAAGAGTTCCTGGTTGCTGGAAGTTATGGTTGTCTATGTATAAGTTATGAAGGTGTCAGAGAGACACAAATGTTTACAGCCCAGCAATTCCATGAATGAAAAGGTGTCAGTGTTGTTTAAGGCAGGAATTTGCTATTTAGCTAAAACAGATATCCAGAGTTAAAAAAAATAAATAAATAGTGTAGGAAGATGTGCAGATTTCATGAGTTTGCTTCTACACAGTGTGTATATTTACATGAAATAATTAGCTGTAGTCTTGTTTATGTCAAATCCAATTTACATTAATAAACTTCACCCAGCAAACACTCTGATGCTGTAAGAAAATGCCCAGAAATGTTACCAGCCTTAAAAATGCAGAGTAAACACTGGAGCATTTAATTAATCAATTTCTGACATTACCAAGTAATTACTATTTCTGAATCATTTCTTGACTGTTTTTTATGAATATAAATCAATGACAACACATGGAAGAACTGCTGGTGGGAGGCATTTGACTTACACAGACATGTGGCACTTGCATGTGACTCCCACTGTCTACAGAAGACAAGGAGTTACAAGGATAGAAAAATATTCATAGGATATATTGCAGAGTTGGGAAAATTGAATTCTAAGGTTATTAGGGATGTTTGGGATTCACAAATAAAGATACTTCATTCTTGGAATGCATCAGACTCACTTGGAATAACCACTGTCTTCTATCCAACAACAAATACCTCAGGACCTGAAGTTTTCTCTACCATTTTCTGTAATTGCTTTGTTATCGCTTGACCTCACATTTATTCTGGCAGCTTCTGATGAGGAGCAATGTACATACACATAAGTCAAGTCTATCTTCATATGGTTTCATTTCTACTAAAAACAACCTAATAAGCAAACAAACAGACAAACAAACAAAGAAACAAACAATAGATGCTCATTTGTTCAATCATTATAAGTCAATAGCAAAAATTATAAGGTATACACTATATATAATAATGGGATGGCCTTGTTTGGAGAGCACCTTGAAGTCCATCAAGTTCTAACTCCCCTGACATGGACAGGAACACCTTTCCTAGACCAGGTCACCTATCCCAGGTTGCTTCAAGCTCCATCCAACCTGGTCTTGAGCACTCCCAGGGATGGAGCAGCCACAGCTTCTCTGGGCAACCTTTACCAGTGCCTCCTAATACCAAATCTGAGCCCTCTCTCAGACTGCATCCACTTCCCCTTGTCCTGTCACTCCATTCTCTTGTAAGGAGTCCATGTCTGTCTTTCTTGTAGGCTCCATTCCCATATACAAAATATCTCAGTGTAAGGTTAAAAATCCAACACAATGTTACAGGTACATCAAGCTGATGATGCTAAAATATGTCCAAACATCAGTGGTGATCATCACAAGGTGAGGAAAAGTTCTGAGGATATCCAGATTCTGGCCCCCACTCTAAAGATGAAGGTAACCTGAGGTTTAACAAAACCCAAATTACCAACTCTTTACAGTTTGTATGGATGGAGAGCGGGGAATCTGAAGATGAGCTGATGATGGATGGCACCACAGGCTGGAACCCGTTTTCCAGACAGATTTCACTTGCTTTCTCCAGCCATCCCTCTTTTGTCCACCTGCCACCATGCCCTGCTGTAACCACAAACATTTTCACACAGTGGAGGGAACTGGTTATATAGCACATTTTGAAAATTAATTGAAATTTTTAAAATTAATCTCTTTATTGACAGCTCTATTTGCAATGTCTCGCCTGTGCATATCTATAGTCAAGAAATTATTTTCTCTGAGTTAATAAAGCAGCATTGCTCACAAAATCTCAGAAGCTGTTTTCAGCTCTCCACCCTTCCTGGTATGCTGAATTTAGTGTGACTACTTATATCCATCCATCTCATCTGCAAGATAAACATGCAGATAAACACAGCATAAACACAAACACCCAGAAAAATGACAGAACATACAAATAAATATGCTCCTAAACATCCCCTGTTCATTTTTCATTCTGCCCAGAGAAAAAAGAAATTAATCTGAAGGTAACACAAAAATATACCTCTGCATTTTCGTAGTTTATTACAAGCAAAGAAGGAGCTGTGCTCAAAGCTCTCTAGTTTTGTCAACTCATGGTCTGCCTGAAACACTTTTATTGTCACTACCAGGACTGGCATCAGGTTCAGTATTGACTGATTGTAGAACAAAACTGAGTCTAAGGCAAGGATCTGTTGTAAACTGTTGCTGAAATCACACTTTTTCTTCAACTCTTTAAGTCCAACCTGTGGACTAATTTCCACGAGATATCCAGGAAAATAAAAGCATTCATTAATGTAACAGGACTGGCCCTGCTCGCAGGTATTTGAAGGTAGGAAAGTTAAAAAAAAAACACCTCTGAAACATGCAATGTATTTTCTTGTAAGTAACTTTTCAGTTCCATATGAGAGGAAGGTGGACTGTTCTGCAAAGCAGATTTCTCGTGAGGAGCTCACAGTCCCCAGGCAGGACAGGCAGGCAGCACATGGAACATGACTTTCTGGGTCAGGGGATTAATCATAAGAAGTTTGGCATTTCCTAAGTGGGGTGTAGGCTAGACAGCATCATGTGATCCTGGCTGGAGATAAACTTTTAGTGTATCAGGGATTTAGTGAAAGTGGATTTAGTGGAAGGAAAATGTTTCACTGTAATGGTAAGCTATAAGCAGAGAGTTCAGTAAAGTCCCAGAAAGGAAATAAGAACTGGAACGTTTGTGTCAGCAAACAGCATATAGGCATTCACTTATGTTCTGTAGGCCTGTTAAATACTTAAGCCAAAGCAGTGCTTTAGTTACAGACACTAATTCCCAGTAAAACCTGTGTGGAACAGGAAGCACAAAAGCACTACAAGGGCAATTTCTTTTTGGGCTGCAACTTCAAGTCTGTCATCCCCACCAATGCTATAAACACTCACAGCCATGGGTACCATGGTGGCAATTTGCAGTGGCAAGATTAAAAGACCCATGAGCTAAGTGGGAGGTGCCCCATGGCACCAGGAGAGCTCCTGGGATGCATTTCCTGGGGTGAAATTGGATGCCAGTTGTTGAGTTTAATGTGTAGGGGTAACTGAGCCTAATACAAAGCCTTTCATAAAATAGGAATTGGTAGGGCTTTCCCCTTAAATTATGTTGCAAAGAAAAACTCCCTCTTCAAATCCCATATACTACAGGATTAATAATCATTATTACTTTGTGCTTTTATAAGTGATCTGATGCACTCTTAATGCATTCTCTCCCAAATACTTGTGACTTGTGACTCCAGTATGCCATGTACAGTAGATGTTAAACAAACATAATGATGCTGCTCAATTTAACAAGAATCTATTTCCTTTTCATAAAAATTGAAGTGAACATTTAATTTCATTCAGCTTTATCGAATTCACAGGTACAATGCAATACCAGTGAAATCAGAGCTGTAATTTAGCTCCTGGTTAATGCTAATAATTTTTCTGCAGTTGAATATTTCTGCACTGAATTGCAGATCCATCTCAAATGTTATGTGCCTAAAAATATTAGTTACAGTTATTTCAGAGCATTCTGTTTATTCAAATCAGACTGAAACAAACACAAACTGTAGCATGAAAGGCTGGAAAATATTTGCTGAGATAAATATTCATTGTCAGCTGCTATGCAGGATATATAGAGACAATTCAGATTACATGATAGCTTTTTGTTTTATACGCCATCTTGCCAGTTAGCATTCAACAATGTAACTTTAAAAATGCCTTTAATTTTATGTGTGCTATACAAGTGATATACTTAGCTGTCCATGTTTCTTGCACATGAATCTTTAATCCACAAGGAACTTAATAGGAATTAAAAGTGGAAATATAAGCATAAATCTTTGTATTTCTGGTAATACAATTTTGTCGTTAACTGAAGCTTACTGGAAAAGTTCTTTGTGATATTTAACTGGATTACATTTTAAAGACCTTTATCATCATCAACTGGAAAATCTATGGCAACAAGAGATGAGTCCCATTAGTCTACCCGCTGCTCTACTGCCAACTCTGTGATGTTTAGACAGTGTCTCTGTCTTGGGGACCAGAGGCAGAGACAAAATTTCCTGCAGAAACCTCAGTTCTCATTGTTCTGACCAGAGAGGGCAAATTAAAAAACCCACTATGTATCAATCCTGCACCTAAAAGCATTTGTTTTCACACAAAGGTGACAACCCATTTCCAGTGTGTAAGGGTGTTATGGGTCAGCTTCAGCTGGAATCATGCTGACCTCGAGGGAATTAACTGAGGCCACATGGACAAGATGCAGAAAGTAATCAGGTTTTACTCTCTGCTGTTAATGGATGATTTTTTGAGTAATTGGACCAAAAGATTTTCAAAGACTGGCTTTAAAAAGTGTCATTTGGGGATAGTAATTATTGTACATAAACAGTCTGGAATGTACTGGCCTCTTACTATTATCTAGCATTTGTCAACTATCTCACATTTTTGAGTATTCAAAACTAGAGGCAATAATTGATGTACAACAGAAGGGCTGAAATTCTGCATCTGAACTGTGCAGGTGCCCCACACATGACTCACAGACAGTTTATTGGCTGATTTTCACAAGAGCTAATGATTTAGGTTCATTTCCATAAGGCTTAGGATGCTCACATGCATAGTCTAGATCAGAAATACTGAGCTTAAATTAAATCACAGGAGAAAAAAAACCCTGAACAACAACTTCAAGAGACTTTAAAAGTTAAGAGAGGTTCCAGCACAGAAAGTGCTTCCTTCCCTTATAAATCTGCATCATCTACACCAACATGCTCTTCACAGCTGTAATTTTTGAAAGAGTGGATTGGTGTTGAAGTCTCTCCCCTGCTCCACAGCTCAGGCAGGGCAGGTCTCACAGATGCCCAGCTCCCATCAGAAGTCACAGTGGTAGGAACTTCTGATGTCTCACTCCTCATATAAAGAGAGGCCCACCAGGTAAGTGTAGTTTTGAGATGTTTCAGACACCAAAAGTCATAAAAGTGAGCTGCTGCCCCCACTGAGCCATGCCCATGAAATGCTGTGTGGTTTTGCTGTAGAAGTGCTGAGCATCTGCAGATCTCATTGATGCTGCAGAACAGGAGAGAAAAACCAATTTCCAAACTTTAGATACAGTCCTTAATCATTCATTTAAAAAGCATTTCCATAGCCATCTACTTGACAGTATCTAAATGAAAAGACTCTGAAAATCTCTTGTTTTCCAACAGGAAATGTGTTCAGGGATTGGCATTTCACATGTATAGAGAAATTTACAATAATCATGTCCTGATGACAAGTCTAAGAAAGGATTTACATCTAATAGGAATGATCTAATTTATCTTTCATACAGTAATACCCAGTGGCTATTGTGAACATTTTATTATGAAGGAAATTAAAGAAAACACCAGAAAATTAATGTTTTAGAGGAAAGTTGTATGGTCCATTTAACTCTTCTTTTGACTGTCCATACAATGTAATGAGTTAATTTGCTTCTTTTCATACGTTTGAGTAATAGGAACAACACTTTTCATAAATCATCTACAAAAGCTTTAAGAAGAAAAGCAAGCTAGCCAGTATAAAGCTTTTGAATAACTAATATATAAATGCTGGGTACTTCTTCTGGGTACTTCTTCAAGGGTACTTTTACAATTTCTCTCTTGAAGAAAAAGACCTTACACTGAAAAACCTTCCTCCTCTTCTCCTTTCCAACTTTATTTAGTTTAGACCAAACACCTCACTACACAGCAGTAATATCCCCTGTTTGTATGGGACTCTGGAAATTTTGTCACAAACGAGTCACACGGTCAGTGGGTGTGGAGACAGTGGCACACTATGACAGCACTGCAAGAGCTCTTAGCAGGAAGGGGCCTTAACACTTCATGACTGAAGACTTGCAGGGAAGCACTCAAAAGTTTTGAAGGTGAGCAGAGCCATTTCTCTTGTCTCACCTCCCTCTCTTCCAAGTACTCTTTATGACGGAGTCTCGTAAGTGAAAATTGTTCCACCCAAAGGTTTTTGTGGTAGCAGTGAAGGGATAGAGCCTCAAAAGAAAAGGTCTCCAGGCCCTAGACCTGACATCCCAATCCGTTCTCCTGCTGTAGTCTCTCCTGATGAGGATGCTCAGGGTAGGATTTCAAACAATGCCTAACCCTGCAGTGTTTACTTAATCAAACAAATCTCAGGGCTCAGTATGGCCTAGGTCTTTCAGCCCAGCCACTTTTGCCTATGCCATTCCAGTTGTTGAAAGGAGAAGCACAAATCACAAAGGAATAAAAACAACACAATGTTAGATGGAGCATTTAAACAGCTAAAGATGTAGATCGGCACCTAATGAGATTTTAATGGGAATGTGCTCATTCTGCTTCCTTGGAGATTTCTGAAATGCCTCTAGACTTTTGGTAGATTTTAAAAACTGTCTCCCCATTCTTTCCTGTGTATCCCACTGCTTTGCTTTTCATTTTCTGAGAGGAGGAGGGCAAGAAAGCCAAGCTTATAAATTCCTTTCCTTGCATTCATACTGAATAAGGTGAAGAAAAATTCCCTCTGTACATATTTGAAAGACACCATCACTTATGTGGATAGCAGAATTCCCCCTTATATTACTTTGCATTCACGCATCAGATGCCTGAGGCCAGAAGGACATGCTGAATATGAGAGTATCTGTCTAGCCACAAAGTAAATATGGTGCACAGGAGGATTAAGACAAGGCAAACGAGTCTGCTGTTTCAGACTGCAAAACTTTTCAGGCTCTCCTCCAATGCCAAAAAAAGTTAAGAAGTTCACAGAGACTATTGGAATGATCTGCATACCAGGGGAAACTGAGTCACTGAACAAGTCCCATTCTCTGAGGCCCCCATGCAGGACCATGGGTGAAAACAAGACATCCTCAGTCCTCCAGCCCTTGAGCCTGGTTGCATCCTAACCTGACATCCAAAACATGCCAGGTGTGATTGTGCATTATGCACACACACACATGTACGAAAACAGATAATTCAAAAAGTGTTTATTTAGTTCAGATCCTGTGATTTAATCTTACAGCCTTGAAACCTGGAGAGCCCTTTCCATAAGTGAGTCACACAATCAGCTCCAGAGACATCTCAGGCATAAAGTGATATTTTGCTGCTTTGGCAGTTTGTATTGCCTGTGCTAATAAGTATCAGCTGATAAGTTTCAAGACATATTGAATTGTTTTATCTTTCATATTTTGATAGAAAAGACCTTTAGATTATTTGTCTCCTAAAATGCTCCTGATTAGAGCTCTGCTTGCAAATCCAATACTAAGTTATTAGTCATGGGAGAGTGTTCTGCTTTCCACAAGTCAATAACCATGCATCTAGCCATGATTACTTCTATGTGGGGAAAACCTTTGTTTTAAAAAAGGCAGCATTCAATTCTTAGCCAATAGAGTGCATCATAAATGTAGCTTGGAATAATGTGGAAATGTACTATTCTCCTGGGAGATCTGAGGATTTTCTCTGTATTTAATTTTTAATTTATGTCACTGATATGCTCTAACTGCTTTATCTGAAAAAGACATGGGGCACATATTAATATCCACCAAGAGGAAATTCTTGAACGTGACTACAAACTCTGAAATATTTCCTAACCTATAATCTATATAGGAGCACTAATTAGTTTCACAATGATTATTTGTATGCCCTTAAAACATTGGGAAAGTTTTCTAGTGGATAACACTGCAATTCCAGCAACACCCGAGCACAATCCTAGGCTGAATTTCACCATTTCTACTGCCAGTTTACATCACTGTTTCCATCACCATGTATCAGCTCCCAGAGAGGCAGTCACACATGGAGCCCAGCTATGGTGCTGTTCATGCTACCCAAGGTCAGAGGAAAACCTCAGTCTAATAAGGCTGCAGGGAGGATTGAGTTTGAAAATGAACTCCAAGATTAGGGAGTGCAAACAACAGGAAAGGGATGCAGTGTGATATCAATATCAGATATTCAGTTAGAGAGGTGTAGTGTTATTGCTATTAGTTAAGATGATAGAGCACTATGTGTCTGCTTTTCTAAACATGAGGAGCAGCACCAAAGCCCTTCCTGTGCCCCCTGGAGCAGCCCATGGAGCTGCTCGCTGTCCTCACACCTCCTGAGGCACTCAAAAATGCTCCCTGCTCAGTCAAGGTGTTCTACACACAGCAAAGAAAAGAAACAAGTGAGAGTTCCCACCATTCTCTCTGAAAGCAAAAAAAAATCAGGTAATTATTATTATTAAATGATATAATTATGGGACTTGTGGTTCACAATAAACATAGACCTGTCATTTAATATTTTAATTTTGCGCACTTAGAGGCTCGCTCATGCCTGCAAACATCTTTTCCAAGACACAACTGGTGACATTTCCCACCTTCTCATCTATTTTCCTCCTGTTGCTCATGTTATGACTAAAAGCAGCAGGCTTATATTTTTCTCAGTGGGAAATATGTCACCTGCTGTTGAAAGAAAAGCAATTATTGTGTCCTCGCTAAATCTTAGGCCTATTTGTGTAGAGCTTTAGAGCTTAAAAATATAAACATCCTGCTCTGTGCCAGTGTAAGTGGTTAGACACTCAGAATCCCAGCTGGGATCCCCCTGGATGTCACCTTCAGTGCCTGTTAAGCACAGGGAAAGATGCCAAACTCTAGTGCCTTTCCCATAACTGTGTCTGATCACTGGAAATTAAAAGTGAAAAACGTGCTCCCAGCTCCAGCACAGGACACCTCAAAACATTATGTTCTCCCTCTCCCCCCTTACTTCAGGAGTCAGTTTTTCAGCTTTATTGAAACAAGATTTATGTCTGCTCTGCATTTGAACAGTTGTTTTCACTCCTTTTGTGTGTTTTTATGTGGCTGTAAACCTGTCTGACAAAGGGACAGGTATTTTATTTGCACACTGTCAGATGCTATTTCTCTGTGCAATCTCCTGTTATCACACAGAAAAAGTCTCAGAATCAAAATGGGAAATAAAACTACTGGACATTTACATTTGCAGCTGACCAAAAGCAATGAAGGAACCAAACTTACAAATGGCATATATATATACATATGTATATATGCACATCTGCACATCCACACAAAAGGATGTAGAGGTGCATGCTAAGAGACAGTAGTTCTTAACATACAAAGTTTGTTTCTCATAAGACTGTTGCTATTTAGAAATTATTTTTTCACACAGATGTGAAGAATATATATATATAAACACCTGAAAGGAAAAGGGCAGAGTTATGACTAAATTTAAGAAAAAAAATTAATCTTCCACTAATACTAAAAGTAAGTTTCTAACAGTACTGAGCAGTATCCTAAGATTTAGGGAAGAGGATCTCAAATCAGTTGTAGGGAAAGGATCAGCAACTTCAGTCCCGGGCATTATTTCAGATAATAAAAGAAAAAGATTCTCAATTTTTACTACAATATGATCCCTGCCAATAATAATAACAAGAGTCAAGAAGAATTATTTTCCCTGACATAAATTAAACAGTTACTTAACATTTAAAATAGGAATCATCTACAAAGACTTTTAGGAGGCACTGTCTATGCAACTGGGGATTTTAGAAGAAAACATGCCTTAATACAACTTTTTATTTCTAACAAAGTTTGCAAGTGAAAGCAGAAAAGCCAGTTTTTCATAAGAAGCAATACATGTAGTGCTGCATATAAAAATACTAGAAGAGAATTCTCAATTTATAGGCATTTTCTAAGTATCTGCTTTATGCTGGCCATGTTGGATAGATCACAAGTCTCTTTACTCAGGTAATAATTTTACTTTTGCCTTCTTCTATATCTTAACAAAAACACACAAATTTTCAATGTATGAACATTAGGAAAACGTAACCCTGTGCAAGCTTGCACTGAAGAGAGAGATTGAGATTATGGTATTCCCAAAATAAGTGAGGCACCTTCCCCACTCAGACACAGTGTGCAGGCTGCTCCTTCAGCAGCAGCTCAGAACCACTCACCTCTCAACCCTGCTGCTGCAATGCCTTTAGTGGTGAAGATAAAAACAGACTACTTGCTGATAGTGTTTGGCAGGATTCAGAAAGGACCTGGATCCTTCTGGTGACAGGTGATGTGTATTCCCCACTACACAACATCCATAGCAGGCTGCAGTCTAGCATTTAAATCTATATGTACAACATAAAAACGTGCAAGGAAAACTGTGTGAAGAAAACTAGATTTGTGCCCCTTGTTAAAATAAAAAATTCCCAAATTCTATTTGCAGTGTTTTGTATCATGGATAGCCTTTCCTCACTTTTGTTTTTCCACAAGTGTATATGGTGTTGCATGAACATTCAGTGTATATTTTCCCAAATACACCAGTTCTTGCTGGCTGAGAATTTATCTGAGGTGAAAAAGGAACATTGCATAACAGACTAAATGTTTTTCTTCATGTGATCTGCTAGAAACAAGGGGTTTTAGTTTTTAAAGAGATTGAAACACTCTGCAGAGGTAACTGTTCAAAATTGCAGCCTATGAGCTAAATTGCTATTTAACAGCTTGACCTCTAAAATCTTTCCTAAGCTGTGATACAGCATATGTTTTTTTCTGAAATGTACAAAAAGATTCAGGGATAATGTACACACAAGGCTCCCTCCATTCCAAATCATTTTGTGTGTGAGTTGCCAAAATCTATAGCATATGGATGTATTTTTATGTCATTTCATTTCATTTCATTTCATTTCATTTCATTTCATTTCATTTCATTTCATTCCAATCTTCTGTTTCTCTTTTGCTAAAACTCTCTAGAAAAGCTGGCTTTTAATTCCAGAGTCAGCATTACAGCCACTTTGATCAGTGAATCACAGACATTTCAGACTGGCCTGTGAAAGTTCAGGAGGTTCACTATGGCTCTTGAAATGGCACTTTGTATCCTCAGCTTCTAACTTTTTATGCCTTCTAATGTTGAGTCACAAGAAGTATCACACTCATATCTACAACAGATTTGTACTGAGACTACAGAAGAGAAATACTGTATTTCCCTTCTTTTGTCAGCTGTGAATGGAAGTGGTGGCAGACCTCTAATCCTTTCTCTATGGGCAGATGGCCGTTTGATGTATGTACTCATCTACAAACAAAATTCAGAAATTCATTTGGCTTTATCTTCATTCATTATGTATTATTGGTCTCCCTTCATTTAACATCAAAAGTGCAAGTAAGAGGACTGCCACTCTTTATGTTAATTGTTCGGTTGATTAGTCATGAATAATAACACTTAGAATCTATACAGTTCTTTACATCTCTAAATTACTTTCTAAATCTTGGTCCATCAAAAAATCTGAGACTTTTTACCAGAATTTACTTTCTAATAATAATGTCTAACCAAAAGGAAAAAAGCCAGTGTCACAGTGTTATTTGTTAAATATTTAGTGGTCTGAAGTACCAGTGCAACAGAGTGCATGAGCTTTGATGAGGTTTTGCATTTCACTCTCATAAGTGCTTCTCTTCTGCATACATGGAAACAAGCAGGCTGCAAAGGGGATGAGAAATGAAAGAGTAGGGAAGCATTATGCCAGTGAGGATTAATTTATTGGAGGATTTCATACTGCACCTCCTGTTGCCTGACTGCCCAGAACAGGTCAAATATGGAACAAACTTCACCTGTATGGTGGTTTTATCAAGGGTTAGCCTCACTTTTCAAGGTGAAGACAAGCCATGGATAAATTACAGCCTTGAGGTTCTCCATGCTCCATTTTTCTTGCCAAGAACCTGCTGCTGGTGTTTGGCAGGTTTTTGTTAACTAGTTCAGGGTAATTGTCTCCCAAGTCAATGCACCCTTGTCCCAACCTATGGAACTTACTGCACAAGTTTTCATTGCATAATTACGGCTAAATTACCCAAATAAATGGTTTTAAGTAATGAGCAGGGACTCAAATGAGAACACTCACAAAGTTATAGCTGTCAACAGAATTTCCACATAACAAGAAGGGAAAAAAGCTGGAGTGCCATATTTCAGTGTCTGTGCAATCCATAGGTGCCCCCTGTGGAGGCAGGTGCAGAGCTGGCAGTCTGAGTTCATTTTATGCCTGACACTGAGTATCAAGAACTTTCCACTTGAACTTACATTACTTCATGTAAATCAAAAAGTTTATATCACCTCAGTGTATTTTGTAGGAATTTTTAAGCAGAGAGTTTATCCAAGATGTTGTAAACACGAGTTTCTAATTAAAAGAAACTTCTTTACGCAGAGCAAAATGATTAGAGATTGTGTATCTAAATGAAGCCATTTTATGTACAGATTTGTATGAGAATAGATTTTGCTGAAAAAACCCTAAGACTGTCCTGAAAGTAGTCACTATGTCCCAGGGCAGTGAGTGAAAATATGTTCATGAAAGGATCCTAGCCCTTTCTGTAGGGAACTAACCACCCTTTCCTTCCAAGAACAGATGCACAGACAGAGCATGAAGAGGCCAAAGCCTGTTTCATTTCTGAGCCTCCACAATCACCAGAGCTGCCTTCCTTGTACGTGCTGGGTCTATGTGTTGTGACACATGTCAGAGCCAGCTGTGCTCCTGCCAGCTCACATTAAATACCAGTGACTCCACAGCTATTCTCTGCCTCTGCCCTGCATAAGAAAACTGACCATGAAAATCTGTTTTCCATGGGACAGCTCACTTGAGTGTTACTCAGTGTTACCTGCCAGGCTGAAAATTCAAAAAGTGTAAAATAAAAATAATTTCTTCATGTCAGTTGTACAACCAATGTTTTAACGATCATAAACTCCATAAAGAATTGCAGACTTTGAAATCTGCTCTTTAAGTCTGCAATTAAAAGCAATGGTTCAGTGTCAATGATGGCTTCTAGGGGCTAAACAAAATAAATAAGGCTATTAAAATAAGTAGATGCTTAACCTCAAACCTTCACACGATGTTGGGTGTTACTTAAAACATTTCTGTTAGTTTACAAATGACAATGTCATTGCAGTAAAATTTTTGCCATTAACTGCCCAGAGGTCATCATCTCCGATGATGTAAGGCAAAATGCAGCCTCATACCTGCAAGAGTAACCAACCACCGTCAGTAAAAGGGTTAAAACAGCAAGACCAGTAGCAATAGTCATGCAGTTAATTTGGACCATAAACACTTCAAAATTTTTACTTTACCAAAAGTATTTTGATTACATAAAAGTGGTTTCCATTTAAAATAACTATGCATTTCATACTTATTTTAGTTTAAGTGAATGCATTAGATCCTTGACAACACAGAACAGGCTACAAATGAATGAAGAGCCCATTTCAGCTACCTTGACATGATTAGTCTGTAGCACAAACTGTGCAATGCATCAATTGCATTATGATTTGCTGGAGAGCCTGGTATGTTGCAGAAATGACTGATATTTAGCTCCTGTGCATTTTTTTTGCTTCATTTATAAAATGGTCCCCTGGGCTTTTGCTTAATAAAAACCATATACTTGTTCTAGTTGCAAGTCATAAATAAGCCTGGTCTTGGGTCAGGGCTAGCAGGAGGATCCTGGGCTCCAGAGGCAAGGAAGGAATGCCAGTGACATTTGACATCCTGCAGTTTCTGAGCATGACTTCATGGGGCTGGCTGGGTGGGTTGCTGTGATTGCAAACACTTGAACAAATTTCACTGGGAGCCCTGGGAGCTCCATAGGAGGCAATAAAGTGCAGGCATTCAAAAAGAAACACTGAAGGCAGATCATCAGGGTCTCAGGAGGGACTTTAAATTTCTCAAGAGAACCCCATTACAAGTGAGCACACCCTTCAACAGCTGAGCTCTCCTGGAGGGCTTTTAATCTTGGACTGTCCCCAGATTTCCAAGCAGAATAACCTGACAGTCTTCCATCTTCAGATATTCCCAAATATTCTGTGCCAGATGATCTCTTCCCATTTCTTCAGAGTAAAAAACATTAAAGATGGTGATGAAGAGAGAACAGAGCTGAAGAACTCAGGGTCCTCTCATTTCAGCAGTACTGCTATTGCAGAAGACAAGTTGTACTGCAGGATTTTGGGAAATACCTGAGTCCCTTAAAAAACCATTCCATTTCTCTCAGGATTTATGACGTTTAAAAGGCAGACTGAATACAGCTGAATTTTACCTTTTATCCAGGCATTTAACATTTTCTGTTCATTATAGTGCACTGATGTTTCCTTCCAGCAGGACAAGAACAGGGTAGATGGGAACCCAGCGCTGGATCTGCTTGCAATGCTGCAATTGAGGGAGCTGGGGCTGGCAAAGAGGAGCTGGCTTTTTCCTGTAAAATTCCATTTCTATAAGCTCTGTCACTGCCAGTGGTGTGGGGTAGGTTTAGGCTTTAGGCAGGAGGTGCCTGTATTCCTGGTTCCATACAGCTCTTTCACTGAAGGCTCAAGATTTCAGGAAGCTCAAACAGGCCTCAAGTTTAAGGAAAGAAATAGAACCTTTCATAAAATAAGAGAGGAAATCACAGAGACCAGTATTTGCCTGAGGATTATCTCAATCCCCTGCTGTCAGTTCCAGAAGCAAAGTCTATTATTACACCTCTGCTGCTGCCTTGAACAAGTTTCTACAGTGTAAATGAAAAGATTCTTATTATCTGCCCACAATGGTGATTGAAAAGTTTGCACTTTGTAGGAGCAGCTCACTGCTCTCAATTGCTTCATCATTGATTTTCTCCAGGCCATGCCTCTCCTGTCACAGCACAGACAGAAAGCCTCCTTCCACAGAGTTGGTGGAAGGTTCAATGAATTTACTGCTGCTGCAACTCTCTTTATCCCAGTGGAAATTTGCAGAGATGGAGCCAATGGAAAATCCTGTTACCTTTTCCATGCCAGCTCTGCCATTCACTTCCTGCAACCCACCCCACTGCATTCACTCTGAGGGCTTGATTTCTCATGAGCAAGGTAAAATCCCATCACAGAGGGCAGAGAAGAGAGAGGATGAGACGGGAGTCCCTCCACGGATGGTGATCAGCCATATCAGAGCTGCTCACCTGCCTGGGGAGAGGTGCTGAGCATGCAGCTGAACAGGTGTCAGTAGAAAACCAAGAGTGAAACAACATGAAGAGCTCACAGGATAAATGTGATTACATTTTTTAAAGTCATTAAGAGCATGAACCCTATATATATATATATACATATACAAAAAGTAAAATATTTCACTCCATCCCGCCTAGGCTCAGAATGTCTTTCCCACAGATATGACAAAATTAGAAACACATTTTCAGAGAAGTCCTAAATCCCAAATACATGTGTGGCCTTCAGAAAGACAGCTCTGCCCCTACAGCCTCCTCATTTTTGTCTGAGCAGCCGTCTGCTTGGCCAATTAGATGTCTGACTATTAAAAATCCAATCTCGAGGAAAATGCTGTGATTCATGCAGGGTGGCTGCACAGTTTTTCCCTCTCTCACAGAGCAAAATGCACACGCTGACACCAACCCATCTGCCTTATGACACAGATATGCAGCTTTTGGTTCCTCTTTCAAGCTCAAACCAAACTCTGCTTTCCTCCAAGTTGAAGTGCAGTGATAACAAGAGCATGACAAATTGATCATCTGCTGTGACCAGTCCTTTGGCACAGCTCTATGAGCAGTTTGAATTTGTTGGGAACAAATTAAAGCTGAGATTAAAGAAAATCTGGACTTTAAAGACCAAATTGAATCACTTGCTGCATCTGCAATAACTGAGTGGTTCCCACCTGGTAAATGTGGGCTGTTGTTTTCTTTAGCTGCATCTACAAAACAGCTAAAACCAATTATAAAGATGATAAACTGACATAAATTAGTCACAGTTAATCAACATAAGAAAGGTTTGCATTGTATGTGATCAGTAATTACCAGTTATTTCAGGTTCACTCTTGTGACTTACTTTTCTGTGACTTATCTGCGTGTGATTAAGCCAGTTCATCACAGGGTATTACCAATGCCTCAGAAGTGTCTCAGTGTATTCCCTTTCTAGGCTTAAACATTATCTACTGGCCCTTTTGTGCCTAAGAAAATAAAATCAATTTCAAAATATATTTTTAAGTAAAGCATTTATTTCATAAAATTGCCCTAAAAACATGTTTGGCATTAAAAGGAGCTGAGTAGACAGACTTGAGCCTATGCCACAGCAATAGAGTCGTTTAATAAATGCTTTATTGACTGTGGGTTTCTGTGACTGTTTAGGATTGTTTTCCTTTTATCTTTTACCTTTTTTTTAAATTACTATGTCACAATGAGTGCACATGTGAACTCAGGTAGCTGGGACAGGCTCCCCTACGTTTTCTCACACAGCCTTTGCACATTAACCCACCAACATCCTCTGAATTTAATTTGGTACCAACACAGCCCCCCTTGCACCTTTAGTTAATACACTCAGTGAGCAGCAGAATCCTACACAGTGCTACAGAGGGTACAATAGTCAGCAGACCAGAGTGTTCCTTTAAACAGTGTGCAACTCCCTCTCTCCTCCTCTTCCACCCAGGTAACTTCCAAAGAATTCTGAAATAGTTGAAGTTTATAAAAATATGTGCCAAGACACCCATGATAAAGTAGCATGGAAATGTACTTGAAAAAGGCCTTCTTATTTGGCAGACCTGCTGAAAACCTCTAGAGCTGTTGAAGAGCTCTATAATTATTTTCCACTTAAGGTGGTCATATTTGAAAAATAGCAAAATTCTTGCATGCTTTTTTTGAGCTCTGGCATAAAATGATGTGAAACACAATATCTACATCATGTTTAAGCACTCTTTTGTGCACAATGCAGCATCAACACAAAGCCAAGTACAAAAAATAGAAAGGTGTTTTCCATTAATATAATCCTCAAAAAGCTGCATAAAACAAACATAAAGACGTCCTTAGAAGAAAATGACAATATTTTGCCCATCCTCAGCTTTGCCAGCTCATTCTAAAGTGTTTTGGTAATGTCCATGAATGATTATGAATGTTGCCTTAGATGGTTGCCCATTGCCCTGAAGAAAATGTTTATGACCTGAATAGATTAATTATATTCTCCTCTTAAATATCATTCCTTCAGGACTAGTTATTGTTAAGTGTAAATGTGCCACTTTATATGCAAATAAAATGGACTGAGAGTGGAATAAGAAGTTCAGCATATATCTACTGACAAATCATCTTATTATGTTTTATATTAGCAGACAGAACATCTTGTGGTAGGAAATGTTAATAGACCTCAACAGGATGCAGTGCTTGCTTCTTGGTTTCTAGAAAATCTTACTCAAACTTTCAATTATTTTCTTGCAGTCACCTTTGCTTCATTTGGAAAGGACTTTAATTGTATTGCAAGAAAAAGTGATGTATTGAATGCAAGAAAAATATCTAAAATGCATTAATACCTATCATTAATAAACCCATTTAACACCAGTGACATTAATTAAAAACAGAAGGTAATGTAATCTTGAATGTTCTATAAAGAGGTTTCAAAACAACTAATTCACATTACTGCAAGTCAGTGGACTCAAAACCCAGAGACTCCTGGGATAAACCTTATTTAGTGTGAGCAGAGCTCATCATTAGCAAGCCAAGGCCATTCCACCCAGAGCTACACACTTCACTCACACAAAGCTTTTCTCAGGAGGAGGAGGAATCACAGTACAAAGATTTTTGCTCTAATTTGTTCCTGAGGTGCCCAAAACGATGGCCCACTGCCTGCCCTCAGCCAGGAAGGACAGTGAAGATATTTACCAGCTCTTGGAAGACAAGACCTTTAGTTTTTAAATAAAGGAAAGATCCAGGAGATCCAAAGAGGAAAGGATGATATCTCTAGAAGGAGTAAGGGCAGAGAGACATCTTGGCTTGATTCACACTTGAGAGTTTCAAGCCATATTAATAATTATTCTGATTAAAAGTTATTAATGCCTCAGGGGAAAAAAAAACCCTCATGGATTAGGAATGATAGTCAGTTCTTAGTCTACTTTTTCCCCATCTATGAACAAAACTGAGTCTTCAATAAGGCAAATTTGCAAAACCAAAACCACCATTAGCAATAGCAAATCAATCTCTGCCATCCATGGGGTCTGGTATTTGAGGAAGATAAACTTGGAATGAAGTTGCATAAAATACTGAAAGTAAGAAGTTATCAATTCCTATGGCTTAAATTTGTTCTGGATTGAGATAAATCTTTGAATTTGCATAAAGCACATAACATTAGTTGAATACAAATAGCTGAATGAAATTTTATGGATTGGTTTAGTATATCTTTTTCTCCCGTATTTTTAGCCCAACTTTTAATTAATGAAATTATACCAGGTTTTTTATGCCATTAGTCAAAATCAGCTGGAGACAACCTGACTGAGTTCAAAAGAGGCAGGTTAAATGTGGTGCTCTGGATCAGGCCATGATAATTAAAAGAAAATCACCATCAGAATGATTTAATCATTGATACATCTTGACACAGAATTATTGCCCTTGAAGCATGAACTTAATTATTGAATCTGGTGCTGGGAATCCTCGAATACCATTGAAGCTCAGAATAATCAAGGCCTCTGAGATGCCCCCACTTCTGAGATGGACTGGCTCCAACAATGGGATCATTGGGTTCATCAGCAGGGGAATACATAAACAGAATATATAATCTGTGTGTTTCATTTACACAGCTAACGTGCTCACAGGTGGGTTGGCTGTTAATTTTGGATTCTGTACAAAGTACCAGGAGCATTGGGAGAAATAAAAAACACTGCATGAGGGAAACAAAATCTTAAAATTCATCCTTCATTTTCTCCCTAAATCCTTGTGTGGTTTTGAAAGCAGAAGCTATGAAAGTCCTTCTTTCATAGAAATCTGCTCATGTGGAAGATATCAGCAGCCTTTGAATTCCAAAGAACAGATAGATAACATATGCATTGATTGATTGATTGACTGATAGATTAGATATAGATTATATAAATGTAGATAAATAAATAAGGATGGTGACAAAACTGCCCATAATATTTTTAAATTCCTTTTAATCATTCTGTACAAACAGACTGAAACAAAATTTTGGAAAAAAACCCCAACACAACCAAACTCTGCTACATTTAGCTCTTTCATGCCAATCCAAACTCAGAGATCATTTTTATACCTGTAATAATCCTATGAAACTGGGATAAAATTGCTGCTGGCATTCCTGAAACTGTTGTGGCACTACCAGGAACTTCTTTATTATGAGGAGATATTTGAGCCCATCATCTCCAATTTCCAAATAATATACTGACTTAATCACCACTCTCCACAATACAAAGTAGGCAATCTTTCTGTCTTTTGTTAATTTTTTACATCTGAGAACAGCTGTGTTTCAGTCTTCTATACATCATCTACTCCACATCTGTCTCACACTATATAACTATTCTTTACAATTCCTGCCACACTTATGTTTTGTTGCTACATTGAAATCTAGTGCATAATTATGTGACGTTGCTATGGAGATTATGTGTGATTTGTCATGAGGAAAATCTATTGTGTTTGAGATAATTCTGCACAATAGTGACTGCTGAATCTTTCCTCTCCAGGGCCCCAGGGATTAGGAGAAGGTACCTGCCAGGATGTTCACAGTTACAAACCAAACAGGTTTTATAAACAGAGAAATCTGTGCACTGGACAGAAGACAAGGATGTTCCACTTTTAGGCAGATGGATATGAACTGGTGCAAGGTGATGATGTATATATTCTGAAGAATGCATCAGAGGTATTTTTAAAGCATCTATAAAGTTCTTTTGTTGAAAATGCCTCCAGTTAATGCTCGTGATTTCCCATGAAGGTATGGTATAAATTCAAACAAGTTACAATTGTGTGGATAGTACTTTGAAAATTATGTAGACAGCAGTGCTTTGAAACTTAACTTCTCCATCCCTAGCTCTGTGTCCTTTTCAGAGCCAGGCAAGCTTACTGTGATTGATCACTGCACATCAGTCACAAGCAATTCAGCTCATCCAGCTTGGGCTGAACAATAGCTAGGGGCTAACACAGCTTTCTGCCAAGGTCAGGGCTGAGCCCTTCCCCACACCAGCAAGCAACCTCCCTCCTTCCTCAGGCTTGGACTATCCCAGAATGCACACATATCTGCATAGCAGGAATAGAGGAACGTGCCAAGCTGTTCCACCATGGAAGATCCAACTAAAGAAATCACAGGTATTTGGTAGGAGAATCCCTCTCGTTTCAGACAGAGCTAGAGCTCAAACCCAGCAAGTTTCAGGGAGCAAAGAAACACACTGATAGAAACAAGGTGTTCATAAGGAAAATGCAATTCAAGGAGCTGTTTTATCACGTGACAACTCCAAAATAAAATCTAAAGAATTGGACAGTCACAGACTCTGCAGTTCAGGTCATCGTTGTGTGGCTGCCACTAAGTGCAGGTGTGATGTCCTTTACTGCCCTGGTAATGCTGGATGGAAAGGAAGGGGCAAAAACTATAGAGGCAGAAAAATAATTAGATCTTTAAAAACTTCAAAACATTCATCATCCTCTGCCTCTCTTTCATTCCTCATAAGTGACCCTCATCATTTTTACTACCCTTCTAGAGATCACCTTGTAAATTTTATTTTTATGCCATTACTGATGAATGTTTGCTGGCCTAAGCTATTCTCAAATCACCAGTAATAGAAAAAAAACATTAAGATGCAGCCTGTAGCAGAAGGACAAACACACCCTGAGGTGTATGTATCTTTATGCAGAGCAACTGCTGGCTCCCCAACATAATCTTCTATTAACCTACTGCTCAGGACTGCTGCCTCTGAGCACAGGAATACATCTGAAATGGAGACTCTTTAATTAAAACTTGACTTTCAGAAAGAAACTATTACAGCCAAGCCTTTGGAAAAAAAAAAAAAGAAAAAAGATATTGATATGACACCCTTTCACTCAGTGCCTTCCACTTCAGAAGCAACAGGACTTAGAATGATTCTTTCCTATCTGCCACCCCCTGCACTGCCTGCTTGCCATCCAGCCTGGCTGGGGTTTGCAGCACTCTGATTGCTGCCCCACCACGCTCTGAAGGGGTAATCTGCTTCAAAAGCTGCATAAATTGATTGCTCTGACTTTGGTGACGAAAAAAGAAAAAAAATCCAAGTTTGCTCTGGTGGTTCATAACATTGCCAGAACCCTTGAAGGAATTTACAGCCTCATTATGCACTACTGGGAATACATTATTCTGTATATTGCTGATGCTACAATGGTGTTAAATAATAGAGCTTTTTAGTATTTGAAAAGTTCTTCTACAGCACCTTTGGAATGTGTTTGATAAAATACAGTCAGGTAAAGCCCATTATTGACTTTAACCAAGCTGTTATACTACTCTATGCATTTTTAAGCATATTTTTTGGTGGGTAGAATTAACAGAAAAGTCTGAAAGAGTTCTTTTAAAATAAGAATAAATGAGAGAAAATGAAGTAATGATGGTTAAAAACTCAACTATGTTGCTCAGGCACACAGGTTTTGAAATGCTGCATACAAGAAAATTGAGCAATTCATTGCCTCCCAGACAGATGCCAAAAATGTTCTCCAAAAGAAAGGGTGAGTAGAGGTGATCTGGAAAGGCTTTTAATCTGTGTGATAAATTGCCAAATGCCATTACATTTAATGAGTCTCATCAATGCACTGCTGGAATAGCAGGAATTAATAAATAAATAAATATAGCCCTATCCAAAAAGTAGTACAAACAATTGCATGAATTAATAATAAGAATCCCATTAATGCATGCATAATTTAGAGAAGTTAATGAAGCCAATTTAAAGTTTTACTAATGTATATTTGATTCTGTGAAGTCTAATTTTCTAAAGAGGTCTTAATGTTCCCTTTCACTATTTATTCCCTCGACCTGCCCCCCATTTAAGAAATGAGCTTTTCTGGAAAAAACATGAAATTTAATGGAAAATTGTATTTTAGAATGTTAGAACTGCATCGTGAATCTCTGATTCCTGTAGAATACTCAGTGGCTCAAATGCACAAACCTATAAGAAGCACAGAGCCATTATTTACATCTGTAACAACTGAGAAATATGTCTATACAGCCTTTAGAAGCCTGCTAGAAGGATCTACTGTTTCCAGTATTCAGATCCTATTAGTGTCATTTTATTGGAATAAAAAAAAATCCTTGAGGAAAAGCTTCATATTTGGCCAAATGTTAAATAAATATTCAAAGGGGAACCATCATGTTCATATCATATACATCATATACATCATGTACATATCTTCAGGATATTTTTACCCCTTAACATGTTCATATAGGCAAACATATCCATCTGGATCTGGAATGGAGAAATGAGGTAATGAGTTAAAATTCTCATACACTTATTTCTAAGAAGCAGATACTATTTGTGCATTTCCAAGTAATAATTCCTGGTCACTTGATGGTTAAAATAATTTAAAAAATAAGTTGTGAGCAGAAAATAAAGTTATGCAACAAGAGACATCTACAGATGATTAGAACTAATGAAACCCAAGTCATGGGCAGTTCTACAGTCGGGAAATAAGAAAAATGTGTTGATTGTCATCAACGTCTGTTTACAGAAAACGTTTGTTGTTATTTTCAGGCACTGACTGTGGCCAATTCATTTCCTCCCTGCCCTTTTAAGTTCATTTGGTGGAGCACTTTCCAGGTTAAAGTGAGAGGGACAGCTTCACCTTCTGCTCCTCTAGGGAATCTGCCATCCAGGCTCTGAAGTTTGTTCCAGGTTGAGTGAGGATAGAAAGGCAGATGCCTCCAGGATGAAAGAGAGATCAGCAGGTGGGTAATGAGAAGACCTTGCAGGAACCATTTGCTCTGTGGCTCTGTGTTTATTCCCTGTCTACAAATCATGTTTTCACACTGGTTGTTTACAGCTGACACTGGGGCTGTCAGAAATGAGAGGTCTCACTTCAGCCCTGGTAGCAAGCAGGTTTCTTTTATTAAGGGTCTGAACTGAGGCAGTGTGGAGAATGTTCCTGCACATCACCTTTAATAACTCTGGTATTTAAGGTGTATTTATAACCTCAGTTTTCTACTCATCTCTGAACAGGAGGGTTCAGGTTTTTTGAGCAATCCTCTTGGCATGTCTCACCAGACAGAACACTCACAGGAGGCTGCTTTTGGTTCTGGAGCACTTTTACCTATGAAATGTTTTGCAAATTGCACAAGATTTTTTATTTATCTCTTGTTAAGTGAACACTAGCCTGATATAAAAAAAAAAAGAAGATTAAATTTGAAGTGCCAAAGATTTACAGTAGCTGTGCTGCAAGAGTGCCAGAGCTGAGTGAAGAGCTTCATCCTATCCTGTAAGGAACTGGGCTTCATGATCTGACTCTGCAGAAATGACATTGAAAAGCCCCTGGTGATGGCTGTTTTAAGTTTCAGTGCATGTTACCAGCTGACATCAATCACAGCCCCACTCTTTAACTAGGAGAGAACTCACAGATACATGAATTTCCTTAATAGAACAGAGCAACAATATTGGTTGCTGATGTTTTCTCCTCCTCAAGAGGTATATTCAGTTATATTTGAAATTCTTCCACTCAGGAAGCATACTAGATCCCTTTCTTTTGCTGTGCAGAAAATAGTAATTATTTACCCTGAGACATATTTAAGAAAATATAAGATATGAGAAATTGCTGATGAGCATCCCTTCTACAGCAAAGGCTGTGTACTTAATACCTACATTTACATTTCCAGCATCCAGAATTTCCAATTAGCTACTTTTGTGGCGTTTTTTTGCCAGATGACAAGAGTTTGTGTTGCTTGTTATGGTTCTATCATACCTCAGTTTGAGCCAGGGTTCAGCACTCTAGTATTGTTTCAAGTCTTTAAAATAGCTACTCCTGATTGTCTCTATGCAAAACCAGTTCCCTAAAAACTGAATATACCTTTCCAAGGAGTCACAACACTGTTTACCTTGTCCAGCTGCTAACCAGATATCAGAGCTCCATTTAACCTCTAAGCTATGAAATTGAATTCAAAAGGATTCAGACCCATCCCAGCTCTCCTCCTTCATTTCAGCAATATTTGTCTCACTCAGTTGCTTGCAAAAGCATAAGCTCATTATGTGCTGTCCAACACCCATCAGAAGATTATGGTGTATTAATTTTCAAACCTAATACTGCATTTCTTACTTGTGATAAAGTTTCTCAGAACAGAGACACCAATTACTTTGGAGTGGCAATTTGTAAAGATTAAGCTGGCAAAGTGGATCAGAAGAGTTTGTTTCTAATTATTTCCATAAATGAGCTTTACAGGAAATCCTAATAGGAAGTTCCAATAATCAAGCAATTTATATCAAAATAAGCTCTGATATTCTCCACCTTCAGAAGCTACATTTATCCCATTAAGATCTATAGACATGGCAAATAACACAAGAGTCCTAAAGTAACAATGAATAATTTTATAATACAATTTACAAAGTACACACATTATATGCTTGCCATCAGATTCCATTTAATTGCGACTTATACCTAAAGGAGTTTTATCACATTAGGTGGACTGTGTTATGCATCTGTGATCAATTCTAGGCATTATTTCACAGCTCAGTGCTTTGAGCACAATAAGGAGGAGCTAAAAGGCCTTGGCCATCAATTTGCATATGCATAAAAGTTGACCTGGAAATGAGCACAGATTTTAATAGCATCTTGTAACTTTTAGTTTGTTCATGACAGAACAAACACTCTGGGATGCATCATCTTCCCTCAGTACCAGCTTTCCAATCCTCAGAATATCAAAGTGACAGCAAAGAAAACTGCACATGTCATACAGGCTCAGCCAAGACCCTACCCCATACATGAACCCTATTTTCAAAATATGCAGGCACTCACTACCTCTATTTCCAACTGAATTATGCAAAGCTCGAACACAGCAACCCAAAAATGAACATTAGAGCTCCACTGAACTCATCACATGCCCACCCCATGGGTTTTTAGATCATCCTTTTGTGTTCCTAACTCATACAGGTATTTTTATACCAAACATGATGAACTCTGGGAGTGGCAACTCTGCCAAGACTGACATTTCCAAAGCAAGATTCGTGTTGAAATGCCAGCTGCAATGTGGCACCAAGCACCTGGTGATGGGCAGCCCTGTTATCCTGGAGGTGACAGCCCTGCTGATTCCTGCCTGGCACTTCACAGACGTGAGGATCTGAGGGGAGTGATCTCATTAATGAGAGCACACTAAATATTTTCTAACCAAGCTGAGATTTTTTTGCTAGTCAGGACTTCAGTCATATTCTTAGATCAGTGTCACCAGGAGAGAGAGCACTGCCACAGTTCAGTCTTTTGGGTTAATTAAGAAAAATTAATAGATTACATTTATTATTCACTTGCAAGGCATGATCATTTTGTCTTCAGTGATGCAGCCCAGATTGCTTCATCACAGCAAGCAGAAAGAACAAAAGAGAAAACAAACAAACTGCTGAGACTCATTAGTATCTCCTATTCATATCCCATACGTGCACATATGCCCACTGATAGGAGCAGGAAAAGCACCCCACTGCAGCTTTTTCTTCCCTAAATTGCAATCTACATGATCCACTCCATCAGCTTATCAAAAAAAAATAGGGCATATAAAAGGAGAAATAATAAAGCATCTATTTTATCTTTTCCTTCTCATTCTACAGGAGAAATAGCCTGATTTACTGTGTGTCCATTTGTGTACCCAACTGAGCCAGCAGAGTAGGTTACATGTGGGATGGAATTTCTGATGTAAATCTAAAACTGAGGAAACAAATCTGACCTTCAATTCTGGAAACAATTGATATTTTCTGTATATTCTCTTTACATGACTTCTGAGGGGAAAAAAAAAAGTATTTCCCACAGTAAAATGTAGCTTCTCTCTTTTTTGGGATGCAAGTGTTTGGAAGGTAGCAGGAGGCAGTCAATTGATGGCTTTTGAGTATGAGGGGCTGAGACTGCATTGATCTGTCTGCTCACAGAGTCAGCAAAGGGAACAGGGAGCCAGGACAATGCCCACAATCACACATTGATTGGCACTGGCACTCCACTTGTAGATTTTCCAGTCTGTCCAGCTTCATTCCTGTATGCAATCT
Source organism: Cyanistes caeruleus (assembly GCF_971803275.1). Taxonomy (NCBI): domain Eukaryota; kingdom Metazoa; phylum Chordata; class Aves; order Passeriformes; family Paridae; genus Cyanistes; species Cyanistes caeruleus. The sequence continues at coordinate 34,551,510 of NC_141707.1, forward strand.
TCTACAATAATCAATATTTTGAGTCATGGATGTTTAGACGGCCTAGGCCAGCTGTACTGCCCAGAAGTTTTAGTGGCAGCCTCCCCTGCTTAGAGACAGAGCTCAAAAATCAGCTCCTAGAAGGCACTTCCCACAGGGGCACAAAGCAGCCCTGCTCAGTGAGTGCAATTAAAAGAAGAGTTTCATTCTGCTGCAGAAAGCATGAATTGTGCATTCATCAGTGCTGCAGCAGAGACCCTTCAGCCCTGCCAAGGCTCCCTCTGTGCCCCTCTGTCTGCCAGGGCTGCAGTGCAGGAACGCGAGGAAGCTCACAAACGAGTTAGGGGCTAACCAAGACAGCTTCGTTGAGTTCTCCTTTTGATATAAATTCGACCACGGTCAGATTTGCTCACAAACAAAGCTGAGGGGCTAATAAACACACTGGGGAGAAGAAGAAAATTGTACTGACCTATAATATCAGGACACACGGAAACTTGCAATTATTCCACGCTTCGGAGTGAATTAGTAGGGATAATTAGAGTAAAGGGGTACCGAGGAAATTCTGATAGATTACACAGATGTCTGGTGATATTGTTCTGATATTCCACACAAGTGTGCTACAACTGTAGTGTCAATGTCAGGAGACAATGCTTTGTGAGACTTTAGGACACAAGAGCAAAGATAAAAAAGAAAAACAACAAACCACAAAAACTTACATGAAAAGAAGAATGAATTTCAATAGGGCATTTCATCTTCTGCTGTTTGTAGATTGACACCTGATTTGTGAAGAGGAAATGGCCCAAATTTGAGCTGTTGCTTTATTTTAATGCCATGTGGCCACTATCAGCATAACTGGTAGGTGCAATAGGTAATCCAAGCATCCCTTAAAAACTGAAAGAAGCTGAAACAAAAAACCTTGCCCAGTGCTTCCTGAAGGTGGGCAAGAACTTTACAAGTTGAGAAGCTGAAAAATCTTAACTTTCTGTAATTCAGAGAAAAGTTTGAGGGTTTTTGTCATGGAGTTCTCTTGCAATAAATTCAACCTTACACTGCTGAAAGGATGTTAAATCTTGGTTTTCAGCAGGAATTCAAGAACTACCTACTGACTGTTTTATTTATTTAACCATCATAGGAAAACATGTAGGGCTGAAGCTTTTGCAGCTGTGACTACAAAGGTGCATCATTCATGAGTTTTCTCTATCTGACACCAGTACAAAGGGCATGGTGTATCATAGATGTTAGACAGTGAGAAAGAGACTGAGCTGATTTTAAAATTATTTCTCTCCATTTCATTGTGGAGACAGAGAAATCATTTCCTTCCCCTTTCACATACTGAAAATATGTTTTCATAAGAGTTTTCAGCAGCTAATCCCCATTTTATTACTCTCTTCGCTAAATCTGAGGAAAACATGTATCTTATTTTAGTGAAAATTCACTGTAGATTATGGTTGCTTGAAAGTTATGTGATGAAACCCAACACCAGACACAGTACTGGAGACGTCCCACTTCATTTCAAATGAAAGATGTGCCAAGATCACAAATGTCCCTATAAATATGGCCAAGAAAGTGCAGGACACTACAGCATCTGAGTTTTGTTTGTCACAAATAATGAAAACCCCAAGCCAATCAAACTTTTGTTCATATAAAAATCAAAATACCATTTGGAAAAATGCTCTGTCACACTTCTGAGTTATCTGCCTGCTTTCTTAGAGCATCTTTTCAGGGTACAAAGAGCAGCCAAAGTAATGTGTCTCCTCTCTCCTACACCAAAATGAGTTGGACAAAACCTGTACACAGCTTTTTAAAGAGCATTACATGGCAATTCAGTGTACCTGCATATTTGGTCACATTAATTCAAATTAAATAAGTAATATGTAAAATCAGTGGAGCTGTTGTACTCCTCTGGAGGTCGCACCCTTTGTGCAGACTACAGCACACTTCTGGAGATTCTCATTGTAGCCTTTGCTTAAGACAGGCCCCACTCTGACAATTCAAAAATTCCAATGAAAACAATCTACCACACCTGATTCAGTAATAGAGATTACAGCTGCCTGCTTGTGTATGAAATATACTGCTTGAAAAGGTGACAAGATGACTCAGGGAGTGCCTCCACAGGATATCACCAGTGCAGTATGTACTGACACAGACACGCTGCAGATACTGTGCTGACACTCATCTGCAGTAGGAGGAGAGAGAATCCATTCATCACCAAGTAGTTCATTCACAGTAGTAGTAGCATTTTTATAAAAGACAGTCTAATTCTGTACACTCTCCTTATCCAGGTTAGAACAGATCAGTGAACTGATAAACACGGACACCCAGATGTGACTTTCTTTGCCAGAGCAAAGCCTGCCTGCTCTGAAACCTTAGTTATGCCCTTTGTTGATTGAATACAAGCTCAATAGATGTCAGGAAGTCACTGTCCATGAGTTAGAACTCCTGACAGTATGTAAGTTTGCATATTTTAAAGCTGGATTGATACATCCCTTGCTATTATGAAAAATGTTATAACGAACTAAGATGGAAGTCACGTAAATGCACATTTCAAAACAGTCTGTGGTACAAAAGAGTTCCTTTGTCACTACCTAGATGTTCCATCAAATCAAGCTTTGTATATTTAATCTGAATTGGTACATGTTATTCATTATTACAGTCACATAACACTTGGCATTTAATTCCTTCACTGGGTGACTGAAGAGCTGCCACTGTCAGTGATGCACTGAGGACCTGTGGCCACCCAACCAAATCAACACATTCTACTGGGGGGACAATTTAAACATGTGGCAGTGGGCACCTGGGTATCCAAACCCTCAGGTGTAACCAATCTGAAGCTGCAAGAGCTGAATCCCTGGATAAGACAATTTCTCATTGGGTAACTTCTAAGCTATCACTTGTCCTTCACGTTAGAAAAACTGCAAATTACTGCAAGCCAAAAATATATTCAAGCACTGCAAAATGCTGAGAGTGTAATACAAGCTGTGAGGAGAAATATAGCAAGTAGCAATTGTTCTTCAGCATGGAATCTCTTATTTCTGAGACTATGCTCACAATTCTGTTAGCTCAGGATCTTGAATCTTATTTTGTGTTTGCAAGGGTAAAACTACTGCCAAACCTGCAAGAGACTGATGACTTGCAAACCAAGAAACACCACACCAAAGCCAGAAATTGTGGTTTTCATTGTAGTCTGGTGTCCTTTGTGAGCTTGATACTACTTAGGGTTTCATTTCACATCCTTTTGAGGGTTCTCTTGGTAAAAACAAAGCCAAACAAGTTTCTCTAAAGCAGGCAAGGATGCAGACTTCCAGGATTGCTCCATGAGCAGAGCTTCTCAATGGGATGGGAAGGGCAGAAATGTCAGACTCAGGGCTCCCATCCCACCCTGACTCTTCTTCCCAGGGGAACTCATGTCCACTGACACACTGCACTCATCTGTGCCCTCTCCATCTCTTCCCTTCCAATTCTCTTTGAAAGTTTTGTCACTTCCTGGTAGCTCACTGTGCTATTTGTGCTGTTTTTACTATTTTGTTTATAAATAAACTTCCTCTTCTTTATAATCCCCTGGATATATTTACATTCACACCAAAGTGTAGTCCCCCCCCCTTCCCCGGGTGCAGAGCAGCACACTGGGAAGACTGGAAGGCTTCCTGACAGGGGGGGAGCAGCTCATTGCCTTTCTATTTTAAACTCGAGGTTTGTTAGTTATCTCCAAGATAACATCAGATGCTTACTTACTTGATCAAGGAGAAAAATCCAGTTCTCCTTCATTAAAATGAGAACTATTCTGCCTGCAGACAATATACAGTAGACATAAATTTAAGAGCTAATGAATGATATCTCAAGGACTTGAGCTTTAGCAGGGAGCATCACTAGAGTTCTGTTATGAAAGTAATTTCTGTCCTTGCTGAATCCTGGATAAACATGTTTTAAACCCTGGAACAGTGTCAAGGGTTTTATAAAGCTGCCACCATTTGTTTACTCCTGAAGCAGAGAAGAGTTTAATAGAGTGTATGTCTATAAGTTACTCTGCAAAGTGGGGGACCAGAGAAGGTGTGACTACCTTGTGGAATTAAGAGGGAGCCTAGTAAACTATTAATAAAATATGAAACATTGTAACTAATATACCATGCTGTTTTCTGGTCCTAAACCAGCTTCACATCTTCCCCTGCACAGATCCATTTGTGGCCTTAGTTCTGTTCACTGGAGGTCCTGATCACAGCTTCGTGCACAGCACAGAAAGAGTAACCAGTGCCAACAATCTGTCTGCCAGAATGCATTCTGATTTTTAAATATGGTTTGTCTCATTTAATTCCAAGTTGTGACCACAAAAAGTAGCTGAAAACTGTTAATCAGAGTGTAAAGAAAGCAGAGATTAATGTCAGGCAAGAACAGAAAACCCTAGTGATGCCAGTAGGATTTTCTATCCCTGGTCTGTCTTTGCACAGTATATAACTGACCATGTAAAACGTCTAAAACACAGAGCTTTGGCAAATAAAAGACTTTCCACTTATAATTTTCCCACTCTCCCTTCTCCTTGTACTTAATTATCCTATAAAAGGAAGATTTATTGAGGCATGTTCCAATAAATGCTGTGCATTAGCTATAGCTATATATATCTTTAACATTCCAATTGAAGTTCTGTGCTTGACACAAATCTTTATTACAGGAGCCCAACTCCACTGCTCTTATACCAATTGTTCCCTCACTACAAGGACTGACACTAATGAGGTATTTGCCAAGGTTAAAACTTACAGGTGAACCCACAAACTACCAAACTCTCCAGAATCTCCAGTCCAGCAATAATTTGTTGTGCAACACGGTTGTCTTGGCAGGACCCAAGCTGAAGGATGCTCTGCTACACAGGGTGGACCACAGTCCTTGCTTTAGAAAACAACTGAATTTTAAAAATCCTCTAAAGCAGAGATAGAATGTACACCTAGTATCCATTACATACTGGCAGCAATTAATAAATGTCTTGCCAAACAGGTCTATTTGATTATTATTGCAGGGAGAATCAGCGTCCAGAGGCAGCTTTGGGCTCTTGGTAAGTGTCTGGATGGTGCTTGCCTGCAGCCCAGAGCTGCACACCTGACACACAGTGATTAGAGCAGACACCTCTGTTCTCTGTTCTCTGTTCTCTGTTCTCTGTTCTCTGCTCTCTGTTCTCTGTTCTCTGATCCCAGCTGCCCTGCAGCCCCTGTGAGCCACCTCCCTCCTTATTCTGGGAAGGCTCCAAATGCACCAGAAAGGCAGCAGCCCACCCCTGGGGTACCAGGGGTTCCATTGCCATAGAGATTTTTATGGGCCCCAGCCTTAAATGGGCTCTTGGAGAATGGAGCAGAATTCACCCAACAGAGTTTCCCCCTGCTCTCACAAATGCCTGTGGGATCTCATCTTTGTGGTTGCAGTCTTGGTTCAGGGAGCAACAGGAGCTGAACAAGGCATTTCTCTACCTAAGACATGAGGCATTGCTGAGCCTTTTTTGTGGGTCAGGTTTTCAGCCCAGGAAGCAGCAGAGCAAACACATACCATCCTAGGCTGGTGACAGAAAGGTGACATTGAGTGCTGAGAGTACAGCTCTGTCTCAGCCTTTGATTTATCCTGGCCTAGCAGAAGCACTGGGGAGCACTGCACAGCAACCTACTTCTTGACTTTTGTCATCGGTGGGCAGGTTCAGAGAACTCAGAGGAAAAAAAAATCAAAACAAGTCACCTGATAGATTTTCCTCAGGATTATAAAATTCTGCTTAAGATTTCCAACAAAGTCATCAAAAGTATGGGTTAAGATGAAGTCCTTGTCACCAAGCATGACAGACTATTAAAACATTACACAATGAAGCATAAACAACAATGTGCTTCATTTGTCCATTTACTTTACAGTCAGCTGAAAGAGTATTTAGGTCATTATATTTAAAATGCCATTGCATTAACTCATCTCTCAAACAACACAATACCCAGACATTAGCAGATCTGTTGGGTTTCCTAATACCTCCCTGGAAAGATATAGAAGTTCTGATTACTATGACAAAATATTTCACAGAAATAACACACACTTTTGTGTGTTGGTGATTGATGGTAGGGACAGTGATATTGGGCAAAGTGTTTTTGTTGATGTCAGAAATGTAACTTCAGAATGCCAAATTTTAAAAACAATCTCACAGAGCTGCAGCCAAGTCCTTAAAAAAAAGAGCAAGTATTGAAGAGTATGAGAGATAAAAGATAGCAAATGCCCAGCGTGAAAGTGAGGAGCCTGAAGCAGGAGCTGGAAGTGCAGCGCAGTCCCTGCTGCTACACCCAGGAACCCAACAGGGTCTGGGTACAACTGCTGGCATTGGAAACACTGGGCAAGTTACACTGCAAGGGCAGAAAAATAAAAACAACATAGTTCTTGAGAACACATTTTATAAAACAGAGACAAACCCAGGATTTAGATGCATGTCAGGGTTGGAGCTGAAAATAATTCAGAAGAGATTTCCCTGTCTGCATTACACTTGTCTGCTTTTGGAGCATTGTTCCAGCAAACATGCCAGCAAAGGGCTTTTTCTCCTAGTTAAAAAATGTTTTAAATCAGTGGGTTCCTTTGCCCAGATCATGTCTCTCTACCAGACCTGTTTCCTCTGGACTTCCAAGCTTCTCTAGAACAGACCTGTACCTCACACTGCTTCAGTTTACTGCATATAAAAGTGAAAACCACTGCTACTGGTAGAAGGAATTAAAATATTAATAATATTGGCACCAAGATCCGTGAATACATGGACATATACTATGTGAAGCAAAAATTCAGTTTTGAGGAAAAATAAAGTAACATACTTAAGTGCAGGTGAAACTGAGCACACACAGGACATGGAGGTAGCAGCTGTGTCACACAGTCTCATCCAGCAGGAGTCCAGCAGAATCCTTAAAACAGTTTGTCAGCTACCAAAACACATTTAAAATCCTCTCTCCAGCCTCCAGTAGCAGTTACAGGAAATATCCACCTTTTAGCAAATGCATTCACTGAGTGTCTTTTCCCCCTGTTTTCCCTTTAATTCCTTCTATTGGTGTTTTCTGTATGTGCCTTATTAAATTCTGGCATTGATTAGTAAATATTTTGCCAAACAGATGTTTGTTTGTTTAAAATTACTGGGGAACTAGATTGTTTTCTGTGCCTGTGGCTGTATACTATAAATAACTCCTCTGCTTTTTGAGTGCCTAGGAATTAAAAAGAGAAGTTCAGTAAGGAGTCGATGGGGCTGGAAATGCCTGCAGTGCTCACCTGACCATCAGCACGTTCTAATGCCACAGGGAGAAAAACAAACCCTTTGAGCCAACTGGACCTTAGTGCAGAACATCTGAAGGCTTTAGCTGGCCTGTCATCCTGTGAGCAATCCAGGCTTTTCTTTTCCCACATGTCTGGCAGGCTGCAGAGAAGCCAGATGGAATCCCAGCAAACTGCATATGGGGAGGACATGAGTATCCAGGGTGAGCACAGGGAAGGGTCAGAGAGGCTCTGCCTGTTGTTTGGCACAACAGTTGTACCTGTAAGGTGCTGCTTGATTGTCTCCCATGAATTAGACTATAATTCAAAAAGATGTTCTTTACTTTCACACAGAACATAAAGAGTCCTTAGGACAAGATTTATTTACAAATAATAAATAAATAAATAAAATCTTCCATCATTTTTATTTTCAGAATAAATATTTATTTCAGAATAAATATGTTTTTACTATACACTGCTGAAACACTGCATTTCTGTTCTTGCTTCTAAAAACACATAGTTATTTCCAGAGTTTATTTTCCTATTAATAACCTTTGAAGACATTCAACATATTCCACAAAATACGTCTTTAAAAATATCATTTTGTGTCATATCTTGGAGCCTGAGGAGTGGATTACATAGAGAAATGAACACAGTAGATGAAGAAGTTTGAGAAGGATTCGAGTCACATTACAAATCTAAAATCTCTAAATTGGATTTTAAAGCCCCAGTCTCAGGGAGGAGCTGCCATGCAATTTTAACTCTGTCCTAGGCAGGGCCAAGGATCAGAACAGAATCCAAAGAAAATATAAGTTGCAAGATTCTTTCTTCAAAATTAAGCCTGAATTGTAAGTATATCCTACACAGAGATATTATCATTATGGAGAACTGCACAGTGCTGGAATATCGAGTGCAGCAGCTGGATCAGTGTTATGTTTCTGTGTTTCTGCCAGGGCCATCCCTGTTTATTGATGGGAAGGTGACTGGTTCTGAATGAGGATCACACACTGCATTCATGGACAATTCTGTGTTTCTTTCCATGGCAAAATTCCTTTCATGCTAAAGGGAACTTTACCAGAAACACAAAATGTAACTAAACAACTGATTTCTGTAACATTTGCAGGGAGAGCCTGATGAACCTCGTCATGTCTTTCCCAAGTGTGATTACATTATACTGCCTGATTATGTTGAGTGGCTATTAATCACTTTTAAAGCCAATTTGTGAACTTGGCTTACAAGTCTGTTCTTACTTCTTTGCTGTTCTCTTTGGCTCTTATTTAAATTGATAAAAAAACCCACGAAAACCATTACCAAAACAGATGTATTCTTTTTCACGCTAGCATGAAAACTCAACTACCTTGCTTCATAGAGGAGACTTTACATGCCACTTTTTTCCAGGCATTTAATCACATGGCAAAACTTATTCCCCTTAAGCTTCTGTTTCCATAGTTAAACAAAACCAGACACCAAAAGAAGCAACTTCTAATTTTGAAAATCCCCATTCTCCTGCCAAACATTTGGTTTAGCTCAATCACACAGAGCAGCTCCAGGGTTTTCAATGCATAAAGAGGAGAATGACATTAAGTGACAATGCACTGAAAAATAATATAAGTCTAATCATTCAAAGTTAAGCTTCCCTCACAAAACAACGCTTTCTTAAAAGTTTCTGAGATGCAAATTAAAAGTAGTTCTGAATTTGTTCAAATTGTTGTTCTCCATAGGCAAATATTTCCTCCAACTACAGTGAGACAAACAGGAGAATTAAATCAACTTCATTATATTTATTTTATTCTGTAACCTCTGGGCCAGATTCAATAAAAGCTCTATCTGATTTTAGTCTGTGTGACAGAACATTAAAAAGACATGCTATTTATTTAATTTAGCACTCACTACTTTTTTGAGCAACAAAAGATAACTTCCTGCTGGCTCTTGTTTACTATGACTTATGCATGGGAATTGTGCTTTAAATATCTGAAGTCCTTAAAATGTCAAAATCTGGAACTTGGGTTGGAATGCACACAGATCTTATTAATTAACAAGGCCTGGGAAAACAAATGGGATAGAGAAAATATATTTGGGCTCTGGATTCAGCATGAGAACGAAGTCTGCATTCAGATTCAAAGCCAAATCAGAGCTAACATTCAAGTATGTATGGAATGAGGTCCCTAGCAGTGCTTACTGTGAGATTCTTGCTCTGACACAAATCTCCTGATATTTCCTTCATTTCTAGCAAACTCAGAGCAGCTCTCTTGATTCCTTTGGTTTTTTAACCACCTTTATTTAGACACAGAGATTTGTACCCCAGTCCTGCAAATTTGAACCATTTATCTAAAATGATCAAGCTCTATTTGGGAGGAATGTTCTCTCACAGGGAGAGAGAGGTTTGTAGACCAGATACAGTTCCACTATGTGCTACACATAATAATCTCAATTCCTTGCATTGGATTGGATTCCTAGCTCCATTTTTTCTTTCTGAAAAACTATATTCAGTTTGGAAGCCTCTCCATGTGCAGAATTCCCTCCTGGATTAACGAGGCTGATGTCACCGCTGTGCAATTCTGGGTTAAGCCACAGTAACTCCCCTGATCTCAATAAAGCTGCGGCAGCAGAAAACTCCAGTAACGCTAAAGCGAGTCACACCCAGGCAGCTCCGCCTGTGGAAGGGTTCTGGATGTGTCCAAAGAGTAATCAACGAAAGCTTTTCATTTTTTACCAAATGCTGGCTGCATTACTCTGTGAAACAGGGGTTCAGCATGCCAAGGTACACTTAGAAAGCACACACAGAGCAAAAGCACAGAGAACTGATTTCAATGTTAGTGATCCATACACATCGGGACCCAGAGGTATTTGAGATACCAAAGGTTATTGTGGTGTAAGGCTGCAAAATTGATTAAATATTCCTGATTAGATGAAGCCACAGCATATTAATCCTTAATCAAATAGGATCACATATGGCTTTCTTCTCAGTTTTGTGCCTTGGCTATGGCAACATGGGCCGGGATCCAAGTTATTTACCAAGAACGTGCTTCTGATTTCTGTCTAAGAACACAACCAGGGTTCACCATTGCTCCCAGTGTTTGCAGAGCCAGGTGATGTCCATTGCACATCAGTTTGCATATAAATGCTAGGCTTTCCTCTTTCCACAACTCCCTTTCCCTACAACATTTCTTACAGACGGACTGCTAACAAGAAAGAGTGCAGGGACTTTCCCAGCTTTAGAAGTGAAGCCATAAAATTTAATGTGCCCAGCATAGTTCTATTTAAAGCACTGGTAAACGAGCCAACAAACTACTGTCCATGAGCATTACATCACGTGTTGCCACATTTCTCTGAGGCTATATAAAGCTGTAATATGTTCACTAATGAATTGTATGGTATGTTCAGGCCATATGGCTCCCCGGAACTGTACAGAACAATGCTGCAGTTATGGGGGTACGGAACAATCACTTTCTGACATCTACATCATCATGTGTTTATGGAATGTCTCCTGGGGGAGACCACATGCTAAAATAAACAGTCAATATTTTATTGTTCACTCTCTCGTGTGCTTGTTACAGTTTGGTCTATGTTTTATTTGTTTATAAAACCATTTGTGCTAATAACCCAACCATATTTTTTATTTTCCTCTATGCCCTAATTTCACTGCTGCTAGGGCAATACAGAAGAGGAGATTGGCTCCAGTTTTTTGGTTTCAGAAATTCCAGCTGCTGACTAATTACCTTGTTGGAAAAGCAAACATGGCTGTTTCTCATATCTACACTGCATTTTCTTATTTCCAAATATGAGGTTACAGGAATCCAAGGCAGTTAATATATCAGATTTTATTTACATAGTTCTTCAGTTATCATGTGGAGCAGCATCTCTGCTCAACCTTTTGGATTACAGGAGGATTTTGTTGAAAGGCAAAATGCTATGGAATGGGTTAAATTATGTATATAAATTTAAACTAACACAAATAAAAAGCAGAACACTTGGGCTATCTCTGTGCATTATGGTAAATGAAGCCATAATCTCCTAATACCCCTGGTGATGAGGTCTCTCCATTAGCTAATAGCTGGTTTAAAACACAGTCTTATAATAATTCTACCAACTAAATAAACATTTTAAAACAAATACACACACAAACCATTCTGATTTACAAGGAATAAAATGTACAGCATTATGTTCCACTGTCTATTTTTCAGTCATTAAATTTTCAATAGTGTAAGCCTGCATGCAACCGTGTGACCCATAATTAAAAAACCTCCTTGAAGTTAAAGCAGCTTTGAGGTGCCCACCCTGCTCCCTCACGAGGTGGGAGCTTCCTGGGAAAGCAAACCTACCTTTAACAACTGAAAGAATGATAAACCATGCAGGGCATTGAATTGGGCTGGATCTTTTGGGTTCCTGCAGCCATCCATTGTGGGTATGAAGGTCCTGGCTGTGCTCAGTCAGAAAAGCAAGAGCGTGCTCTCTTCAGCGCAAGCACTGCTGCCTTTCTGCTTCTTGTCAATATTTAACTAGTTTGTCAAGTTGGATTATATCTCCTGTCTTAAATCCTACTCCTTTAATTCAAACTAAGTGGGTGTGCTTCCAAGGCAGCTTCTTACTCATGTATTGATATCTTATCAAAGTCGTTTGTTTGGCCTGGAAGGTTTCTTCCTGGATGCATTTTCATATATAGTGATGCATTTGCCAAACCAATGCACCAGAGAAACCACCTTGGTGAACAAACAGCCATGGTTTCTGTGTACCACAGCAACACCCACAGAAAACCAGGGCTTTGTTGTATTTTCAGCATTTCTCGATCACTCTTGGCCGCAGAATCAGAACATCACTCACAATAATCAGAGGAATTCCAACATATACACACTTTTCAACAAACTAGTATAAAATAATGTGTTTTTTTCAGATATTTTTTTAATCAGAGGCTGAAGGAAGTGCTTCCTTAGGGTGATCCTACCCTCAGATGTGGCTGCAGCTGCCTTTTCCCTGCAGCTACTCCAGCATTGCCAGAGCTGTTTCTGCTGTCTGCAAACAAACCGGTTCAGTTTGACTTGCTGGAGATGCAGCCACACACTGCTATGAACAGCCTCGTATGAATTCATGTTTTGCACCACTTATGTACATTTATTTGCACATTAAGTGTGTCTCTTAGGCACAGGCAATCTGCCAGCACTGTTCTCAATGGAACCCGATTTTGCTTTCCAAATTAAGAGGTACTAATAATACCAAGTAGCAAAAACAATGATGCAAAACCTGTATAGTGCTTCAAGCTAGAGTAGTTTACATTAAAAAGTCAATTATTACCAGTTCACTGCAATAGTATGTCTCAGAATGTAGATTTTTAAATAAAGAATGTTACAATGCCTTAGTTTGGTGTTTTCCTGTCTGGGAGGTTTTTGGGGAATGGTTTGGGGCAGGGAATGCTGACTTTTAAAAATAAACTTTGCTTTTTCCAAAAAGAGGTGGGATGCAAAGAGGCTACAGGTTTCAGAATAATAGATACAAATATTCCTCACAGATCTCTTTTTCCCTCTCCTCCTTCAAAGGTTTTTCACAAAAAAAAAAAAAAGAAAAAAATTATATTTGGAAGCAAAGAAGTCAGTTCAACCAAATGATGGGATAATTGAGATTCACACCACTTGCAAGGAGCAATAAAGGTACTGGAGATGGAGTCTACCTAGCTGTATTCTCCAGCTGAACTTCTGGACTTTTGTGGCTGCTGGGCAACTTTTCCCATGTTTTTGATAATACAGATTGTTTACATCCCTGTAACATTGTTTAAAGTAACCTAGTCATTATTAGCGACTAATTCAGATCTGAAAATGTCTCTGTACACATGGATGTACACAGTGAGCTTCCATAATGAGTGATCAGGTCGAGATCATTGTGCCACTCTGCCTGACACAAAGGCTGATGAAGAAATGGAAGATTTCCTGCCATTCTCTGTCCTGTGGTCTGGGCCAGGCCTCACCAGCACAGGAGCACAGGAGGCACTCAGTGTTGCTTAGCTCCATTCCCATACCTCTGTCTCCAAGAGAACAAACTTTCTGTTTCAGGGTCAATGTACAGGGTCTTGTCCAGCATGTCATGATTTCAGATCACCAAAAGCTCACATCTGCCTGTCAGCCTGATGGGCACGAGCCCTCAGGGGACAGTTAGCCAGCAAAATCATATGTGCACTGGTTATTCCAGATATAAAAAGATTCTTAACCTATATACAATCTCTTGAGCAACTTAACTCCCCACCCCCTTCCCCAGTGCTCTCAGAAACTCTCAGCCTGCCCTGAAATAGATGCTGAGCCTCCAACAGTCAGAAGCAATTTTGTAGTCTGAAATCCAAACCACGCACAATTGGCCTCTGAAACTACTGGAACAAATGCTACTCTCTTGCAGCAAGATATTTTTGTCTTTGATAAATATTAACTGACGTGCAATAGTCATAGCCAAAGCAGCTGACCCATATTTCATAACTAGTGGAAGTTTTCCCTGACACTATCATTAGAAGCACTCAGCTGCTGGGGGCTGTGAGCTGGATCCTGCTGCAAAACTCCTGCTCAGACCCACTGCGAGATCACCAAGCGCAAGATTACTGCCTGTGGCCTTGACAGGAGCAAATGCACTGGAGATCACTTGACAGAAGATTTTAATTTGGCTATTCACATCCTTTTAATTGGTTAAAAAGAGAAAAAGTGGAAGCATTCAAATTATGCCTTATTAACAGTTATTTTTCACTGGGGAAAATTCTGCAGACTCTATCAGCACAATCACAGGGAGGGAGCAGATACTGGGTAAGGGGAGTTTTGTCACAGGGATATTGTGTGACAGAACTCATCTGGCTGCAGGGATCACAAGATAACATACAGAGATTGGGCATGAGGTCACCTACGGTGTAACTGAGCTGCTGCTTTCAAAAATCTATCATTGGATGTAACTTTAGTGAAAATTATTTAATAACTAATCTGCAGATCTTAACAATACTGCTAGACATCAGAAAGTCTTTAGAAAATACTACATTCTTCAGCTTAGAGTGTTGGGGGCTTTTATTATGAAGATGACTCCCTTAATGTTTTCAGAGTTGCGTTGAAGTTTGGGTGTTTTCTGCTTTTTTGAAAATAAATAGATTCAAAGTTTGCAAACATAAAGAGGAACGCAGAAAACTTGAGAATAATCACAATCTGCCTAATATTTTAAGTAATATGAAATACCATGAGCCTCAGAAGAAAATGCTACAAACCTGGTGCAGGAAAATCTTTGTTTAGTTAATGCAATTCTGACTCCTTAACAATTCTTTATCTATTTAAGTACTGCACGAATTTCCCCAGCCAAGCTGTTCGGGTTGCCAGCATGACAGCTTTCCACATCTGCTGACAACTGATGTCTCCCCTGATGGTATTCAGAGGTGAAGACAAAAAATTTCACATAGAGCTAATTCTGCTCTAATCAATGTGTGGAGCACACACTTCAGCACAGAATAAAGCAGCTGTTTCAGTGGTCATGTGGCTTCTGGCAATTGTCTCCAAAACTTGCCCGTGCCACACTCATCAAGGAGTTACCTGCTGCTTCCATCACTACTCTCCATTTTTGCATTCTTTAATACAATTTTAAGTGAAATGGGGACCTTGAAGGGTATATTTATGTTGTTCATAATCTGCATTGTTTAGGGAATGAGACTAAATTCTAACCTTTAGATCTCAGTGAAAATTTGTCATGCTTTTCTTGAAACACACTTAAGCACATTCAAGAGTTTGCATGTGCAAAGGGAAACCTTTCCTGCATTTCCTGCAGTGAACACACTGCAACAAATGCAACTCACAGATTCACTAATGCATCTTAGACATATCAGCTGAGGTCTTCCTGTCTCACAGGGACCACTGAGCTAATTCTGTCAAATTCTCATGGCCCCCAGTGAAAGTTTGTCCAAAATTAATTTTAAAAAACAAAAATCTGTGGACTATGCTCTGTGTTTGGGTGAAAAATGAGCTGTCTTGGTAGCTGCCACATTTGTGTGCCAGGAATTGTTGTGTGGGATTGTAAAAGGTGCTTACTTTTGGCCTCTGTTCCCAGTGAAATCAGTCAGTGATTAAACTTCCTTTGACCTCAGTGGGAACAGATTTAAAATCACATTAAGCATTTTAAAATCCAAGTATGCAGGTTTTACATATCAGACAACATACTTTTCCCAGCACTGTTATAAACCTTTTTCTCCTGTCACATGTAGTGGCAATGCATTTTTTGCAGTGGATGTTTGAAGAGACTGAAGGAATGCAATTGTTTTTCAGTGTCACTTGAATAGAGTATAGTGCCACAGGCTGAATGAGAAGATACAATTTTTTATAAGCTCATAATGCTTTCCTTTGCCTTAGAATGTCTTAGAATTGTTCATTAAACTTAGAGCAGTGTATAGCACACAACATCTGACATAAGTGCCATGCCACCACTGCCATGTCTGCCCCATCACACAACAAACCAGACATGACTTTTTAATGAGAAACGATAAAAAATGTTCATCAATTATTAAAGTTTTCTGTTCAGTATGTATGGCTGAAAAAACACACAAATGAAAATATCACTTACACTGACTACATGTCACTTATACTAAATATTTTGGTTTTCTTATAGTAGGCCCAGCCACCCCTATACCTTGTTTAGAGCATTGTTTGACAACAATACTTCACTTTTGTAGGCATGAAGGAATTCAAAACCCTCACTACTGTGCAACACGCAGCTACGGCCTTGGGCTAAAAAATAAACACATGCTTTTCACAGAATGCGTTAAGCAGTTCAGCCTTTCCAGAAATAAATTCTTTCTCTGTATCCTCTATTTGGATCTTTTCAGAAAGAAACAAAAAGTCTCTGAAACATTAAATATTTTTGAATGTGGCTATGTTAATAAAACTGATGGCACACAATGTGGAGAGGGTAATTAGTCCTGCAGTCCCACATTCCCTCCCATGAGTGGGAACA
This sequence comes from Cyanistes caeruleus, assembly GCF_971803275.1. Lineage (NCBI taxonomy): Eukaryota > Metazoa > Chordata > Aves > Passeriformes > Paridae > Cyanistes > Cyanistes caeruleus. The sequence goes on from NC_141707.1 coordinate 34,567,671, forward strand.
CTCTCCCTGTGCAGCTCCCAGTGACCTGAAGGTCATCCCTCTGTACAAGGACATTGGCTGCAAGGTCACTAAGCTTTTTTTAAACTAAAGAGAAAACAAGGAAACTGCTTTCCTCTTCTGCCAACTTCTCTTCAGAGCATCACCATGTCCCTTCCAAACCTTTGCTGCCTCCTGCCCCAAACTATAACCTGAGGAGTGGGAACTTCTTTTGTTCTTTGACCTTCATTACCTTCCTTAAGAAAGCAACTTAACTTTCTCCAGGCAGAGAAGACCCTCCTTTGACCTTACCTTCAGTTTTTCTTCATTCATGGATGCCAAGGGAGAATGATGAGGAAATTTGTTGTTTCCTTCTCCCCCAGCCTCTCTCCAGTCACATCTCCCTCTTTCCCAAGAGCAGTCACAGCAGCTCTTGCAAAATCTTATCTGCTCAGTGCCTCACCCTATACATCCTATAGTTCCCTTATCTCGCTGAGATAAGAGCCCAGCTCTGCAGGGGTATTAGCTCATTCTGGGGTTCTGCAGTGGGTCTGAGGTGAGTGTGTCACCCAAGAGCTACAAACACCATTTCCTGTGCTCTCCATATATTGAAACGCTGGAAAATCTAACATCCAAAAATTGGCAAGTCAAGCTTGGCTCAGTGCAAGGCTGAAAGAGATCACAGCCCAGGGAAAGATGGCTGCAGGCCATAAATGCAAATAGCTGTGCGATTAACAACATGTTATATCCATAAAATTTAAATCAAACATTGGTCAGCTGAAGGTCATTAAAGAAAGAAAGTCCCTTAGTTCTCCTTTAGGCTGCTCTGAAAGGCTGATACTCATCAGCAGGAGGTACAGTGGACTAAGAGGAAACTACACAGATTTAAATGATTTTGTTTGGAAGGAAAGAAAATGGATTTGCTGAGTATTATGGTGAGTGCAATCAATGCAAGCGTAGCAGTAACAGACTATAAATTACCAGAAACAACAACAACAAAAATCCCTGTTGATCAGAGTGACTGTTGTCAATACAGATCACTTCCCCAGCAAACAGAACACTCCCACACAAACATAAAAGGGCCAAACTTTCTAAAGTGCTCTGGATCCTCTGCCTGCTTTTATAAGCTGAGTTCAAGAAATGTGAAACTACTTATTGTCAAAAGGCTGCTGCAGACTGTGAATAGTCACCTTTGACAAGAGCTAGAGGGGGATGTGGAGGCTGTTTCTGCAAGCCTTCAGCTCAGAGCTCCTTGAGGCTGCAGAGGAGGCTCTGCCATACCCCAGTGCAGGTACCCTCAGCTGTGCAACACACATAATAAACAGATCTGCACTATTTGACCATTGTATTCCCCATGAACCAAACCAGGCTCGCTGGCAGCACAAATACCAATCCTTAAAAAGAGAGAAAAAAGCACTAAATCCATGACAAAATTGCCTGTGACCAAAGTATGCCTTCTATATCAATAATTAAGACAAAATATTATAACCTTTTACCTGGTAAATTAATTTAACATTACAAGCTAGCAAAACAAACTCAGGGAGGTTGAACCTCTTTGTCAGAGCTGAAGATCAACATGATAGCTACAGAAAATGAAATGTTAATGTGCACCCAAAAAGCTGGAGGACAAATAAGTTTCTTTGTAAGGCGTTTGAGTTTGTGATTCTTTCAAATTTTATCAGGGAGATAGTTTTCCTTTGTAGCTACCAAACAGTAGGAAAGATCATAAAATTCTAAAACTGTCCAACTGAGAAGCATCTATTACACCTGGCCCCAGGGAAGGATGGTGAAATGTATAAAAGACTGAAGAGGAAAGTGCTTCTATGCAGAAATTTCCCAATTCAGCACATTCTCATAAACACTCATATAAATATGTTCATATTTATATATGAATATCTTTATGAACATATTATTATTGCACTATCTTCCTTGGCTTCTTTGTAAAGTTCAAAGGAAAGCAAGATAGTACTGGGTTTGTCTGAGAAGCTTTTCTGATGCTGACTTTATTTATTTGTTTATTGCCAAGAAGAAGCCTAAAGGATGTGTAAAATATCTGCTGTGACACACAGCACTTTCCTACTCGATCAAATCTAGGTCTCCACAGACCGCAGACAAGAGCACAGAAGGGGAAGTGCAGATGAACTCACACTAGAATTAGAAAAAGAAAGGATTTAAAGCTGAAGGATTTGAAGGAAAACATCCATCATGATACACTTCACATTCACCATTAGGCTGCCCTTGGGAGGGAGGGAATCAAGAAGCTGTAAAACAGGTTTTAAATGGCCTTCCCGGGACCTGAGGAGCCACTAGACCTCCATTAGACAGACTTTTGACAGGTCTCCCTGTTAGCATATCCAATATATAAAAATAAAAACGGCTCCAGCTGGCAGACTATTGTTTCTATGGCAGCTCAGATCAAGACCACTCAGAACTCTTTGAAGACTTTGAAAACAAACTATTTTCTAAAACCACAGGAAGCACACGGTGGCTTCATTCCTAGCTTGGAGCTGGGTAGTGACAGCTGCCTTGTCTCTGCTCTCTGCTTGCTTTCCTGGGGAGGCACATGAGCATCTGCAACTCTCTCAACAAACCTAAAACTATCCCTGCACACACCAAAGGGTCTGAGCAACAAGGCACACATGACAAATTTCAAATGTTTCATAAAACATTTATAATGTTAATGTCAATTATCACTATTCCTCATTCTGTCCATGCAGATACACAGTAGAAAACTGATAATTCCATCAAGTTTGCCTAAATGTGAACTCTTTTTTAAGAGGTACTTCAGCTTCTATTATTGTCTTCCTTTTTGGGAGGCTCTACCCTGATTTTTTGCAAATCTTCAGAGAACACTTGCAGCAGAGCAGCTTCCACAAAGTCAAGAAATGGGTGTTGGAACATTGCTTTGTAAAGTCAGAGAAAAGGGCTGATTTGAAAGTGATTAATGACAGAGCTACGGAAGCTTTGAGGATGGAATATACTGTTTTACACAAAAAGTATTCCCTGCTTAGGCTCTCTTGTTGCTTTACCAGATTACAAAGGGTTTTTCCGATGGGCAAAAGCAGAAGGGGCAGATTGAGCTCAGGGAATTGCTTTTAAATAAGGCTGTATTCTCTTAATCTCTTGTTTCTAGAAGAAAATCCAACAGAAGAGAGATAAATCCATGGCAATGAAAATACATGCATTATACCAGTGTTGGTAAGGCATGTATTTCTTTTTGAATGCCCTTAGCAAACTTAATATGAACTGACTGTAATAAAGGAAATATTTGTCTTCTTGCTGATCACTGATATATGGATTTACATCCTTCACTTTTCACATTTCAGCCTTGGAAATTAAGCAGGAATATCTCTTTTTCTGAATGTTTTTAAACACCAGGTTCTTTGCAACACCCAAGTCAGGCAGCAAAATGCAGCCACACAAGGCAAAGCCTGATAACGCATCACATTCCCCTGTGGGTACTTCCAGTAACTAATAAATATCTAAGAGCAGCAGTACCTGAAGATCAGAAGGAAACTCTGATTCTTCCAGTTGTCCAGTAGGGAACCCACAGAACTTTGTGGAGCAAACACCTACTTTTCCTGTAGGTCACTGGACAAGCTGGAAGGGCGCTGTGGGGAATGGGAATTGAGTAGAGGCTGTCAAGGGCAGCAAGGAGAAGGGATGCTGTTAACTGGCTGCCTCTGAACTGTACAAATCTGAGCTTCAGGAGCATCCTCTGAGTTCAGCAAACACATTTCAGTGCATTCACAATTTGTCAGGATGGTAACGCAGGGTTCAAACAGGGAGATTTGTTTGTAAGTAAATTCTTGTCCCACTACTACAGCTGTGTCAAGCTTGATGCCAGCTGGCACTTGAAGCTGTTCTGCTGCCAAAATTTGCTGTCTCCAAAGCAAATGGGAATGAGCCAGCATCCTGTGGATCTCAACTGTAAGTAGCCATCCAAGACAGAATATAAGATGAGCTTGCAGAAGAGTCTGGTGATCTCCATAGGAACAGTCAGCTCAGAGACACAGAGAGTGAAAAAGAGAGAGGGAGGTTATCCCTATTGCATAAACAGTTCATTTTTGTCTCCTGACTAATATTTAGGATCAGATTCTCCACTGGGATAAATTAGAGCATCTTTAGCTCTATGTTTGAAAAAGTCTTGACACCACTGTATAAACTATATTATTTGAAATGATAAATCTGTTTGCTTTGCCTTACAGTTTAAGAGCCTCCAGGCTATTGTTTTCCAGGCTCTTTCCAACATCAGAGAGGCAAGAGACTTAGTCACACTTCATCTTCATGCAAATGGAGACGGAATGTAGTTCCCCAAGTCTGGGTTACAGGGAATGAAAGGAAAATCTTGTACCCAACACCAAAAGGCAAGTAACAAAACCATAAGAAAGAGCGGCTGCAAAGTCTGTTCTTCTCCAGCTCACATCAGTGGAAGAAGTGTTTTGTGCCAGCTGAAGACCCAGCCCTCAGTCTAAATATTGACTCAGTGTTTGGCCTCCTGGACTAAACAAGAATTTTCATGAGGTATTTCCCAAACCAGTTGAGTTTGGAGAGCCTGAAACATTTCAACCTTTATGTGATCAAATTTGAGAGCTCTGTTTGAGACTATTGCAGAACACAGTCAAAGCCTAGCTGCTTTAAGATTTGGTTTTTAAAATCTGGTTTTTATATATCATTGCTGAAGCAATGCTAGTAAGTATTTTCCACAAATGCAAGAAAAAAAATTTCCTGCCCCTGTAGTCATACCTAAAGCTGGACAAAATATTTAAGAATTATTTTTCCTCTCAAAAAAACAAGTCTTTTATCTGATTCAGGAAGTGGAAATCAATCTTTACTGCTATGCCTGAAGTGAAAATTGTCTTTCATTCTTCTGAGAGCTTTGTATTTTATTTGGCCAACTAAGTGTGTTTTATAGGAACTTGGGAAGAAAAGGCAAATCACAGACATTGGCATGTTTGTCAAATTATTTAAAAAATATGGCAATATTTGCAAGATTTGTATTTTTTAAACATTAAAATAGTAACAGTATTTTTCTGTAACCAATGAGAAGGCATTGAATATCTTCTGCACTAGATGTGTGAAATCAATCTTACTACAGGACTACAAACACAGTAAAGTACAAATCTTTGCTTAAGAATTAAATTTCTTCAATCCATTTTCATCTCTACAGTTACCAAAAATCTGCATTGTCTTTGAAACACGTTCTCTCTTGATCCTGATACTCTATTTTCAGCATACCAACACTGCTCTAAATTTTGGAAAAATCTTATCCTGAGCAATTGCCGGTTTTTCTCTGACACTGAGCTTGTGGGGTCTGAATTGCTTCTCTGGATTGAACTCTGCTCCTTTACATGTTCTGTCAGTGATATGTTGCTACATACACTGATGTAGATCACATCAGTGTTCCATCCTCTGCTCTCATCATGTTTCAGTAACTGCTGTAGCAAAGGCAAAAGGTCTTGGTTAATTACTTGCTTCCTTAAAGGGTATTTGGAAGATCATAGAAGATAGGTATGTTATTGTTAGCTATAACACCGCTTGCTCATTCAAAAGCCATCAAAACCTCCTCAGATCAAAGTTCCATACTGAGAATTCACACTATGCTGTATCCTAACGAGTACAGACTGGGATCACGAGTCCTCAGGGCTCAGAAAAGGAAAATCATCTCTTTTTATCTGTAACCTTTTACTGTTGCTGTTTTCCTTAACTACTTAACTCTGGCCTTAAGTGCTCTTGTGCACCAAATTCCAGCCTCCATCTACTAAGGGGTTATCCCACCAAAAGGACAAAAGCTACATTAGCCCCAGGTTTGAGAACAGCCATATACATTGGGTTTTTTTTCTTCCCAATAGAAAATATAAATGCATTTCTCTGCTCCCATCCCCAGTTTGCTACATCTGCCTGTGATGGGGTCCTTTCTGCTCACCCAGCAGTGACAGCAGTGAGAGTGTGTCAGCCCCTCATTCAGTGCCCAGACGCTGGACACAGCGTAATGGACATTGCCGGTGGGGACACACTCGGAGAGTGCCATCTGTGCTGAGGGAAATTGCCTACATCAAATGGATGGGGAAAAATGTGTGTCATGAAGAAGAGAAGAAAAATTTATCTGTTTTGCAAGGCTATCAAGGATTTCAATAAAGGGCAGTAGATGCATCGCCTTTGATTAGCTCATAAACGCCCGTATTGCCATTCTGGGGAAATGAAGTTCTACTTAACAGACTCTGCACTTTCTCACAGAGATGGGAGGAATTTATCTCTGGTGGCTCCTCACTGAAAGCAAGCCATCATTCACATCCCAAGAAATACTAGGATAATGAAAAGTGCCATACACGGGGCAGATACTTCCCCTGGTTTCTCTTTGGAAGCTTATTAATTATCAGAACTTTCTGAGAGGTTTGTGAATCATGGGGGGGATCTGCTTAAATAATCTATGAATGTCTGATAATGCTCATTACTTTCAGAGTTTGGAAAAACAAGTCCATGGGCAATCCCATCACCACAGCAGCATTCTCTTTTGGTCTCCAGAGTGTGTGAGGATCCCCAGTCTGTACACATTACACCCTTTCTTGTGTTCCCTATTAAATAATACAAAGCAGCAGTGATTTACATGGATTCAGCTAAAGGTCTTTATTTTATAATACCTGTGCCCTTTCAAGCCACCAATTTGCATTTTTCTTAGGAGGTGTGCTAACTTTTAAGAAAAACACACAAAGACAACAAATGCCTTGAGAAGAGCCACAACACAGGAAAAGGCTGAAGTCTGCTTAGGAATGGGATCAGACAGGCCCACACAAAATAAATAGAAAAAAGCTGCAGGCTGTGCCTTCCCTCAGCTCCTCCTGCCCATGAGCCCATGCCCAGTCACCCCAGGGGAAGGAGCAGCTTTAGAGAGTTCACAACCTTCCACTTTCCACCCAAATGCAGCTGGGGACACGAGGTGCCCCACACGCAGGTGCACAGAGATGCAGTTCATACATTTGTGAACCAGCTGGAAAGATTACAGTTCAATAATTTCACAAGGCAGCTCGGTTGGAGACGGCCCAGAGGGCTCATTCACTTAGGGGAGAAAAAAAGAGCAGGACTGACTTCTGCAACACAAGTATTTACAGAGGCAGATCACAAATCCAGTGGTTTTAGCTGCTCAGTCACGGGGAATGACTTGGTAAGGCCAGAACAAAAAACAACACTTGGGAAGAGCTTAATTTCATTGTCTAAAGGTTCCTCTGCTGGGTTCAACCAGCCTTGCCCTCGGCTTGTTTAGGCAGCTTTTCTTGGTAACAAAAGAGTTTCACACTCCAGCATCCATGAGAGATACAATTTTCAGATGCACTGACGTGACGCAGCCTTGGCACTGGCCTCGCTCTGTGCAGACTGAATGTAATTAGGTTCTGGTCACTGGGCTGTGGGCAAACACCAGCTCCCAGCCCACACAGTAATTAATGACAGCACAATGACATCCAAAATCGACACACTTCACGCTGGGGAAGGGGGATGTTTGGAGGTTAGAAAATTATGGTCCCTGAGTTTTAGAAAATCTTGTGATGCAACACTGAATGGCACAAATACCCAGAAAGTGCATTCCAAACTGAGGAGCAGCAAAAAAAAAAGCACAATTCTCCTTTCTGTACAGTATCAACAAGTGTAGAGAGAGTAACTCATCCTATTTTTAGGTTTTTCATAAATTCAGCTCTATTCCTATCTCTTCTGCACCACTTCCTGAGCTTTGCTAATTAGTGCATTGAGCCATACATGTGGATATATAAATATAGCTTAGATATAAAGACCTTGTGGATTTGAGTTTTAAAAATATCCCTAAAAATAGACGGCAATTGTGTCTAATAGGGAGAACTGTTGTTCATATTTCCTTCCTTGTCTTCATTTTGTGAGTACAATATAAACAATGATTTTGCCATCATAAATAATTCAAGTAATTCCACAAGATATCAGCCAGATATAAAATGTCAATTAGATTTCTTCCCATCAACAAAAATTTCCTGTTTTCTACCATGGTTTGGGAAAAAATGCTCAGCCTTGATGCATCAGGAGTTGAAAATGTGTCTTTTCTAATTCATGGCTTTCAGGGTCCAACTCGTACACTGTGAGTGAGCCCAGATTCACAGGTCTGTGCTTCCTGAAATTTGTATCATTTCCAAGTGCCATCCTGCAATTCATGCAGAGCTGGACAACCTATGGTACTTGTTAAGAAAGCACCATAAAGGAAGTTGACTGGGACCCCAGGTGATGTGTCCTCACATCACTGGCCCTGAAAAATATGTAATCCATATTAAATAAAGCCCTGAGCCATTTGCAATAATATTTTCTCTGTTTTAAAAGGTCATTAGAAGGTGAGAAAAGGTTGAGGGAGAATTTTTGCAGTGGATAAGAATAACAGAGCACAGATGTAACATTTCTGGCGGATGATCCACCAGGTCTTTGCAAACATTAATTAAGCCTCACATTTTCCATATGAGGTAGGTAAACACTGTGGCTCCCTTGCTCTCTGATCTGTAAAACAAGGCCAATAAAAGACTTGTGACTCATAAGAAATCAGAAGAGCCAAAAGCAAAATTAAAAAAGACTTCACAGCCAGCCCACATTCTAGCAATGTGAATTAATCCACCCAGTGATGGGATCCTGTACTCTGCTCATGCAGGGTCAGGTGCTGTTTCCCTCACCAAATACAGAGTCCTGGATGTACCTGACTTCCAGCTTTGCATAACTGTAAATAACCTGCTACATCTCATTCTTCCAGAGTCCAGTTATCTGTAATTTCCAATATGACTTCTTTCCTCCTTGTCCTCCTCCTCTACTGCACTGCTTTGATGCTTAAACCCTCCGTGCTTTTCTCTGCGGTGTGATATTATAAGAAACCTCAGAAGAAAGGGAAGCTGTGAGCCAAATGATGAACATGTTCAGCATAGTCCACAGCTGTGAGAAATTGAATGATAACAAAAAGCGGCAGGAAAGTGTTTAAATTCTCCCTTCTGTCCTCAGATCTGAATAGCAGCAGGGTGTAAGTGGTTCACAGACATTGTACCTCTCATCTTCACCATGGGATGAATTTCACTTAAACAGCGCAGTCGTACCCCACAGCTTTGGTCTCCATTCCTACCTATTTTCAGTGCTGAGATAGATCCACCAGAAGCTATACCTGATAATAAATATTAAATCACATTTGTGCTAACTCCCAAACACTCTGTGCACCTACAGATTCAAAGTGCTGCACTAGGCAGGTGGACTCACAGATGAATACATAGACTCAAGATGAAAACATAAACAAAAGAATGACACTCTGTTCTCCAAATTTTCTATTCTGTTAGGCTTTTTATATTGTACCAAACAGACAACCAAATTATCTTTTTCTGTTGTTGGCTAAATACATTCAAAATTCCTAGTCCTAGAAAGCACTTGGGAAATGAATGCACTAGCAAGTTGTTTAGGAAGAAGTTTCAGCTAAGAAGTGCAGGTTCATGATCAGAATCATTGTTTAGAATTACATAACCAATAATTAAATCTGAGGTCACATATGTCTAAGCTATTGAGAAAAACATATTTTATTATTTTTAACTCTTTGGGCCAACAGTCCTTCAGGAAAGAATTCCACTTTGATCTCTTTCAAAGACTAAAAAAAAATTGCTGGAAAATTTTTCACTGTAGCTTTTGTCCCTGTTGCAAAGACATATATATTTGTCATCTCTGAAACTCAATTCATTGTGCAGGCTGTCAAAAGAATCAAATTGATGGTGGAAAACGGTGATGAAATAGATATGGATTCTTCATCTGAGTATCAGGACACAATGAGCTCTACAAGCACCACTGCTTTATTTTCACAACCAGATGCATTAACATTGGTCAGTGTTTGTGTCATTTGTTGAAATAGTATGTTAATATCTACATTTCAGCGTAGAGTGACCATTTGATTCTACCAAAATTCAGTGTGCACTGCTGAGGATAAAAGGTCAAGTCACCTCTTGACTCATCCATGAAGGTCCTGCGTCATTAATGAGAGGAGAAAGGAAGGACCACATTTAGGTGATCCAGCAGAATAAGTCCCTTGATCTGGATCCCCACAGTTAATTCCTCTGCATCAATATTTCAAATGTGTCAGGTTCAGGGGAAAATACACTTGCCAAAAACAACAGTTTGGCTTAAAATCAAAACCTGTAACCTGCAATGTGTTAAGTGCCAATGTTCTTGGAATGCTTCCTGGTTTTATGAATAAAACTTGCAGTTCAAGTGCTATCATGTAACCAGGATAAGAAGATATTTAAAAAATAGAAGTATAAAAAAATAGGACGGATTGTGGCTTAAGAATATAAATAAATGCAGAATCAAGTCATTGTTCATAAATTGTCATTTCAGTAATCTGAAAGAATCACCTAGAGAAAAGGATGGTTTGTACGTGATGATAAATATGCTCATAAAAAATTGAAAAGCTCACAGGTTTCTTTAAGACTGACAGCACTGGAAATCCTCAGCTACACCAGGCCAAGCAGCTTTCAGTTTATTCAGACATAACATGCTCTGGGACCTGAGGAGGTGTCTTTTAGTACAGCGCTGGCCAAGCCAAACTTGCTTTTTCAATTGAATATTCACTGAATATTACATTTTACTCAGGTTTTTCTTGTACTGATATGACAGTTCATCACAGCTGCCTACAACTGTCAGCATCTCATTTCTCCAGACAGCAAGGCCAGAAATCCATTTCAACAGCCTGAGATAAAATAATAGAAAGAATAACACCCAGAATGCTGGAGACATCCCATGCTTGGGAACCCAAGTGTGGTTTGGACAAAAGTTATGAACTGAGGAGATGCCACTGGAACTGCCAGTTTGAGTGAGGCTGAAATAAGTGATTCCTGAATGGGTCTCTCCCTCCCTTTGTGTGGAAGCTTCCTCACTTTGCACAGAATACTTAATTAAGCAGAAAGATTTTTTTGTTCTGTAGTGGGAGATTTCGATTCCTATTCCTGTACCAGTGGACAGTCAATTATTTATACAAAGTAGAAAAGAGTCAACAAAAGGGACTGTGAATGCCCCATGCAACATAATGACCTACTGCTTGGAGGCTGCAATGCTCTTGAGGCAGAGGAGAGAACTGAACCTCATAAAAGCAGGACAAAATCATCTCCTTCTCCCTCAATAATAGAGGTCTTTTGCTATTTTGCCTTTTTTTTTTCCCCCCCTGAAATGAGAAGGAAAATTTGACCCAAATTCACAGGCAGTTTCCAGGCAACTGAACTTTGCCAGAACATGCAATGAAGCTCTGGGATGCTACGTGCTACCCTGCTGGAAAAACTTAATGGATTGCAGTTGTACCACGAGGTACAGGAATGAAGCCAGCACCTTCTGAAAGGCAGGGGGGAAAGAGTTCCCTGCCACTAAAGAAACACTAAATACTGATCATCAGGATGTACTTTCGCCTCCAAAGAATGATGATCCAGATATTGAAAGTGATGGGAATCCTCCCCCCTACCATCTAGAATCTTCCCATTTCTGCTGCATGAAATTACTATTAATCCTTGCTAGGATTTTTATCTAGGAGGGAAACTTAGTAATGCTCTGTAAAATGTGGGTTTGGGGCAGGAGAATAAGCAGGGATTTCAGAATAGGAATCACCTTAACCTTTTTCTTTTTCAATACATAGTGCATTAAAGATGTATTTTAAAGGTTTTTGAAGGAGAGCACTATCTTTTGGCTATTAATGACACATTTTTCTGAAGAGTGAGGAAGACCTTGGAAATAATAGGAATGTCTTTTGACACCTCTTCAAGCAGAGCGGTGAGTTGAGCTTTACACTAATGGTGGGTCAGAAGGCCAAGTCAGCTCTTCACAAGAGGCTTGAGAGGTAAATTTCCTAAAATACATTGAGAGAAAGGTGAGGTAAAGCAGGACCAAGTGAGCAGACAAGAAAATGAGTCTCTCCCTTCAACAGACTTAAAATAGTGGTGTTTGCATCTAACCTGCTTAACGGATTCTATGATTCAATGGTAATAGATTACTGAAGAAAAGCCAATTTGACCTTCATTGCATGCTCTGGCCAGCTATGGGGAAACTTCTCACATTTCACTGTCTGGCTGGGTGATCACCATCATACATGCTGAGACTTTGCTGGCCAGCTCAGCCATCACAGCAGATCCTCAGCACTTTCAGGGAGATGGCTGGTTGGAAGGGAGCCTCTCAGGGTGCTGACAAGTTCATTCTGAGATTGACTTCTGGAGACAAGCTTTGCAGTTTTTCCCTGAGGTTCAATGCCACAGCAGAAAGAAGAAGCCTTGAATCTTTCAGTATCTTAAAACATAACCAGTTTATTTAGTAAAAGATTTCTATCCATTTCTACTTCTGGGTAAAGCCATATTAATAATCCCTTGAGATAAAAAATATGCGAAATATTACCAGCAACCTTCCTTATTCTTCCTAGACAGATGTGAATGCAGACAGAGATCCTTAAGAGGATAATTGCACCCTGGTTTTTATTCACTGAAGAAATCCCCTGCTTGAGCTTCTGCCTCCCTTTTGCACTGAGAAACCCAGAAAACCAGAGCAGCTCATTGCAGAACTGGGTAGAACCATAAATAATAGGTACAACATATTTTGTCTCACTCTTATTTTAGTTATTGTTAGTTGTCCCATCCCAAAACTATATTCTTTGTCTTGAAGAAATAGACATCTGGAGAGACACCATAATCAGTGATTATCTACTGTGCAATGTGCACACAAGCAAGATATTTTAATGACTCTGGTAACCTATCATATTATTCCAATCATAAATTAAAGAGGGAAAAATTAGATAAATATATCAGCTGATCAAAGTCAGGCAAAAGAACTATACTTTCTCAATTTTTCCTATAAATGCAGAATATATTGTACAATAAAATAATAATGAAAATAATTATATACCGTTTTGAATAAAAACACTTCAGAAAAAAATATTTCCTCTAATTTATTTTTTTTCTTTGTGGATCTTACTCCACATTAATATAATTAGGCACTCATTCTTGTTCTAGTTCTTCTACTGACACTGGTAAAACACATCACTCTTTAGATGAATATTGTCTAACACTCTGTCAGTTTCCTACTTTTATTGCCCCCTGCCATTCAGCATGCAGGGCACAAGAGAGGAGATCTCCTTTCTTCAATTAAATATACAGCTATTTATTTCTTCTGCAGTCAGTATTTTCTTCATGATCTCTCAGATAAAGATGTGGGAAACAGTTTGTGTCCGGATTTGCAAGGCAAAACAAAGCGCAGTGTGACTACTGCCGAGTCTTACATTCTTCTGTGTGTCACAGTGAGTGAACTTAATTACGGTTCATTAACTCCAAATCCAGTTTCTCATTCATGTACCCAACAGTGTGGTATCAAATCATCTCTCATAACTTCAGCATGATGTTCTTAAATCAATGTAGACGTTTTTTATATCAGCGTACCCTATAGTCCTTACATTTTTCATGATGTTTATAAATGGAAACACGACACAATAATTAATGCTTTCAGGAGATAGTTTTGAAGAGAAATAAATTTGGATTATCAAATCTCTTCCCTGAGGACAGAGAAAGTCTGATTAAGTGCTTCCAAAAGTTCCTGTTCGATATCTTTAGCAGAAAATGCCCTGCTGTGCCTGCCCTCTGGTTATGAGTTTCACCTGTAAACAGTTCACTGCCACTGCTGACTTCACTAAACATCTTCTTTGTACTTCAATCTGCATTTTATGTGAACTCTGGAGCTATTAGCCACTAATATCAACAGCATTGCACAGTCTAGGAACATTTATTGGTCCCCTGCTTAGTTTAATGTTTCTGCCTTAGTACCGTAATATTATTAATAGTCACAAAGTACAATAAAAGAAAATTAAGTGTTTATTTTGTTTAGGCTTTTGCCACTTTACCTACAGCCTTTTTCCATTACATTTGCACATAAACGACCATACACTACATTTTTTTAGTGCATCTAAAAGTCAGGGTTTAACTCCCCTAATCATATTCTATTTTCTGTCATCTTTCAGGCTACTCTATTTTTTATTGCAAGTGTAAGTATTATTATTGGTATTATGGTAAATCTATACATATATTTTATAGAAATGGATTTAGTAGCCAGTCATATTGCTAATAGATGTCATTTACATACTTTTCTCTCTTTTAAAACAAATAGTTTGAAAAAAATTTTGTCTTCAGTAGAGGCATGACATAGTCTGCAGAAAATGTCTGCATCACATGCATTTCAAAATAGCCTGTTTGCTGCTTGTGGTGCTTCTTTATTGTTCCCCTCAGTTTCATAGTTATAAAAACAAAATTGAGGTTTTAATGCCTATTAAGATCAGCATTGATTCAGATCTATTCCAAACTGATGTGCATGCAACTCAGAGACAGTCTCCTTCCAAGAGACAATGAAATTCTGAAGTGTCCACTTTTCCGAGGAATATTGGCCTCCACAGACAATGTGCTGGTAAAAACAATCCAAGTCATATCTGGCCACAAGAATATAAATGGAAGCGCTTCCCATGGACATACACAATTATGCATGAGAACAGCATTAACCACATTCCTTCCAAAGACCAGCTCGAGTACATATTCCTATTAAAGGAAGTAGAGGGTGGATAAAATGAAAGATTACACGCTTAACGAGTATGTAAAACTGCAGCTGCAAAAAGCCTCTTTCTGTGTGGGGCAGGCTTTGTGCAGAGCCCTGGTGGGCACAGCCTGGGCTGCTCCTCTCCCACTGCGTGGCAAAGGCTGCCAACGGCTGCAGTCAGTCTGAGAGGTACTGCTGGGGAAATGGAACGTAAAATAACACTTCCTTGGGTTAAAATTTAACCAGGCCCGTAATCTCTTCAGTAGAGAGACCTCAGTTGTTTTCCCCATCCAGATAATTTAGCTCCACAAGTGTCCCAGCCAGTTCTGCAGAACTTTCACAGCCTCGTACAATGGCAGCATGAGCTACCTCAGTCACTTTGGTTGTGAAAGTGTGGATCTGGAAAAGCCTGAAGGGCCCAGATTTCCCAAATGGCCCTTGGAGAGGCCTTCTGCCAGCCTGGCACAAGTATCTGCTATTATTGGACTCTCTGTGTCAGATTCAGCTCCCTGTGATTAAAGTGATTAAAGCTTAACACTTCTAAACGGCTTAATGAAAGACAGGAGGTGGCTTATATTTTTTTCTGCCTCTAATTTTTCTAGTATTCAGGGGCTTAGATTATATGCCAGGAATCCCTGCACCATAGCAAAAGTATTAGGTTCTCCATTCTTTCACTATGAATCCAGATTAATAGCTCCAAATTCCTGCTCCCTGCAGACTGAAATGCAATTCTTTGAAATGTATGCATTTGTTGGGCTATATTCATTTGTACACATAGCTAATTATAAAGTAATTAGTATTATCTTCATACATCTAAACAAGCAAGCAAAGGAAGACAGAACCATTTATTATAGTGACAAAGGAAATCAGCATTTTCTTATCATGAAAACGCAAGTTATCTTCTTTTCTTGTACATCGGTGTAATTAATCACTGTGTTTAGCATTCATAGATAATAACATCTGCTTTGATGAGATACAAACAAGCATATTATGAATCACTTCACATACAGACTATCCTAATTGCTAAAATTACTGTCTCCATGTCAGTTGCTCCTGCAGCAGCAGTGAACGAAAAGCCTCGAACACCCGCACGCTTTGGCAGCCAGCTTAGCTGCTGTGCTAATATGGTGTTTGTGATTCTTATTATGAAGCCATAGCCTTCCTTTATTTACAGTTTCAGCAAGCCAGAGAAGTCCAGGGCTGGTCACTGTGTGATGCAGGGCATAAGCAAGGACATAATCCAACTTTTTATAGTGGATGACTGAGGGAGTGGAAAACACTGTCAAATTCACTGATCCCACCTAAATAAACCTCTTCACTGAATGGAAAACAAAGAGAAACCTTACTTTTATTTTTAACTGTGTAATAAAATAAAATTTAAAAATAAAAGCACTGTAATCAGTTGATTGAGATTGTCTTCAATTATATAAATACAACTGATTAACCTTTAGGGCTTTTCATTAACCAGAGTTCATCAATTCTAATCATCTGACACTCAAACACTCCAACTGCCATGCCAATGTAATTACAAGTTGCCAATTCTGCTGACAAAGTTCTCAGGTTACAAACACAGTTATCAATGCAGGATAAGTAATATTGTGCCACCCTGATTTCACTTTCCTGAAGCATTAATGCTAAGCTGGTGACAGATTTTATTAATGAAATCAATCTTCAAATATGCACTCAGTCATTATTTCTGGTTCAGAACCGGAAGCAGCCACTGGTTCCTAATCCCACATGATATTTTATCACAATTAATAAACACAATTGGAGTTATGGTAGAGTTAATCTTCATCTTCAATCAAAATAATTAAAGTTTAATCTTCTGAGGGTAATTTGTTTGACCCCATCCTACCAAAAACATTCTGCTCTATAGATTGTGACTGAGGGCAGAAGGACAGTCAGGGTGTAAGGAACCAATTCAGGAGTTACTTTAGAGCATCCTTCATGTCCCACTTACATCTAAATGCAAAGTGTAAAGACTGCTCATCACTACAAGATGATTTCCAGTTAAATAATATATTTGCTGCCTACAAAATGTGCATAAATTCATTTAAACAGCCTATAATACTATCTGTTAGCAACTGAAAAGCATTTTACAAGCTTACACAGCTACAGCAGTGGCCAAACACACACTGGAAAAGTTCCATTGGCTTTCATCAGGCTGATCACAGAGTGCAATTATCGTCTCAATTGTTGTTTTTCACTTCCAGAATTGCTACAGGATACTTAGGAATAAGTTTTCAAGAAGAGATATCCCTTTTCCTCCTTGCATTCAGCATTCTTTTTTTAATAGCTCAAGAAAAAAGAATCAGAGATAATCTTTCACTGTATGATAAAAACACCTTAGAGCAATGTGATTTATGACAAAGCACAGTCTGAGTTTCAAGTATCAGAAAAGGAAAGAACAGCCAAACTAGGTCAGATCAAGGGCTCTGAAACTGGGCAGCAAAAGCTGACAGAGTGAAAATGTTAAGAGGATGGCAAGCATATTGTAGTACTTTCACAGAACACTTTCAGACAGTTCTAGTCTCAATTTCTTCTCCAATAATTCCTAAATTCAATTTTCTTTCTTGAGTGCTACTGAAAACTGAGCTGACATTTTCATTAAACTATCTATAGTAACTATAATGTCTCATCCGTGAACAGTAGTACTTAGTTCCCATCTGAATATATTGAACATATTGAACACTTATCTAATCACCAGCCCCTAGAGCAATCATAATTTTAAAAATTAAAATACAGTTATGAAATATAGCTGAGCACTAATTACATCGAATGATCTCTTGGATGCTTTCAGACATTTGAAGGCAAAAAGACAGGGATATTTTAAGGATTTTGAGGATCTGGTTTCTGAGGTTGGTGGCTTTTTATCCACCAAAATCATAGAAGGGGAATTAGAATTATTAACTCATGGGTAATCCTTGGCATGTTGACTGTATGTCATAAACAGATATAACTCTTAGGAGTTAAGAGGAAGGAAAATAAAAAAAAGGAAAATTAAAAAAATAATTAAGACGACCTGCTAAATATTGTTGGTCATGAACATTTACATTAGAAATTGTCTCTCCCATTCTGCTTGCTGAATTTCTTTTATCAGAACTGTCAGATTGTGCCCTAATTGAAAGAACAATAATACTAATTTATTCCAATCTTGTAAGAGTTGCTAAGCAAACTCATACTGAAAATTTACATCAGCACTCGAGCTTGCCAAGAGTAAACACGCAGTTGAAAGTAGGCAAGGGGTTGTATTGTTTTTAAATTTCACAAATAAGTTACTATAGTAACTATATATCCATCTACCTATACTAGCCTGAGGCTGTATCAGCTCAGGTTTTATCATACAATGAATCACTTTGGGTATTTTTAACCTAGTGCCAGTCCTGCTCAGAATATCTGTACAACTTTGCTGCAGTCAGAAAAGCCTTGAACTTGCTTGCTGAAGGACATCTTTAGTGTACACTGCAAACCAGCTGCTGATGTCTATGAGAAAAAGACACAATGAAAAGAAAAAAGAGAAATATAGATAAGAGTTTGTAGGGGAAGAGCCTAGAGAAACTGATTTCCCTCATAGATTTTTAGTATTCATTATAAATGTACATTTCATATACATTTTGAGAGCATTTGGCACTTTGCAAACCTCACTACTGAGGACTAAAGTGTGAAAGCTGCGCTGACTTAGCATGAGTTCATGGCACAAGTGCATGGCAAATTCAAGACTGCAAGCCTGCCCTCAAATACAGACTCTCTTTCCACATGACCACCAAGCTGATGCACATGTGAAAACCCCCTAGAGAGGCACATTGTCCCTCTGCTGTTTCATCATTCCCAGTGGGGCTGTCAGAAGGTGCACGATGGCAGCTCCAGGCACTGAATTTGTCAGCACTGGAGAGCAAATCTGAAGCAATTAGGCAGCAGTATTGGTTAAAAGTATCTCAATTCTTAGAACTGTTTCTTCCCACAACACATTTAATGACAAATTCTGGAAACTCCATTCAGTTTTCACTCAGCTTCACAGGCACTCAGTCTCTGAAGTGCCTGGGAATTGTTTTTGAAAAGGGGTTCAACAACAATGTCAACTTTTGGCCCAAAGTCAGCTGGAAACAAGCCATAAGCTAGACACAGATGGCCCGTAGGATACGCTTCCAAAGACCTTGACAAACTTAAAATTAAATTTTAATTATGTCTGTTCAGCTTGATTTATAATAATTGTCAATATCTGTGGTTTGAAATAACACGTTTTACAACATGATCAGTTAGAGAAAATATTTTCCTAATGACTAAAGGGAGGAAGAGTCTGCATTGAATCCAAGAATTATATTATCAATCTTATTTATTATTTTTTTAAACCATAACATAAAAACATTTAGGAGACACTGATCTGAAACTGGGGTGAAAGGCTGAAGAATAATATGTTTTCCTGGTTCGGCAGCAGTCAGATTTAGAAGTCTATTCCTGCAGACACAAGAGCAGCTGAGGTCCCAGGAGTTCACAGAGATAATTAATGGCATTAGATATGCTCACAAATTTTGACGAGTCCCTAGAACCATAAAAATTTTATTGGCCAATTACTTTTTTTCAATAATTATGTGCCAAGAGTTGACAATTTGTACATTTGGACAAAGATTGTTGTAATGTTCTTCACAAGTAAACCCACAATTATTTTGTACCACAGCTAGGCTCATTAAAATATTCAATTATTTTCTTTCCTGTATAGTTCACTTGCAAAAAAGGGCTTTCAAGCTTATCAGGTTTGGGGCAATGCTTCTGAAATAAACTGCCATAACTTAAAAGATATCAGGCTGAACAAATTCTCAACTGGTGTCAGTGTTTCTTGCCTTCAAGCAGTGGCCACTGGCAGAACCACAGGCCCAAACCTGAGGCTGCACCAGGAATTCGCTAAATCAATACTTCAAGTTGCACAGAAATCATCTGCTTTTCTGCTTTGAATCTAGTTACAAATAAATTACTGAATATGGTTTTAAACAAGAGGAGTAAAAGGGTAGATTAAAAGCAAAACTCAATTCATGTGATATAAGAACTGCTAATCTGGAGTGAAGAATAGATCCCAATAATGCCAGCAGAGAAGTGTTTAGAAACCATAAACCCTAGAAAATTGCAGCCACTGTCCCTGCAATGAATAAATGGCTCACCACAAACAAATCCCATCACTTGCATCTATTGTATTGGCAGGTTAGTGTAAGAGATGATGCACAGATCCTCAGTGGCTGGGTTTTTCCTTTTATATAAAATGAACAAAACTTATACACATTTCTGGTTTGATTTGTTTAACAAATTGACCCAGAAATTACATCTGCCATGAGCCTGTGAATTCCTGGCCATTGCCTGATTCATTCTGACCAGCAGTCACTTCAGATGAAAAGACATTATAAGCTTTCCAATTTTGCATTCTTTTTAGAGGTAGGCTCCTGTAATATTTCCTCCCTAATAAGGTAATTGTTTTTCATAGTACCAGTTCAGTGAAATATTTTTCCTCATACATCAGATCTTGCCTAATTTACAACATTCTCCCATTTGGGCTATAAATTAAAATTACTGTTGCCTTTCTTTTAAGTAAGTGGGTAAACCCCTGAAATTAGTTTACAATAGAATAAAGGACAGGACTTTGCAGCTTTTCTGCTTTCTACCCCTCTAACATACAGTTCCTAAATCAACAGGTTTCTTCACACAAGTCCTCCATTTTTTTACAAACACAACTCCAGAAACCCTGTATATCTGGAATTCTGTGTATTAGAACTATTGCTTACCTCACACCCTGTCCTAAAGCAAAGTTTCTCCTTTAAGAATTACAGCACATTAATCTATAACAATATTTTCCCTCTCCCCCAGGCAGCAGAAACATGAGGAGGTGATGAGAACCTCGGTGGGAGCTCACTGAAAGCCACAGGAGGGTGATGTCTATGGCTCAGCTCAGCCATAGACTTCCTCACTGCAGTCTGATTCTCTGTCTCTGGAAATCATGCAGCTTTACAATGAATGTTTTTCGACAGCCTGAAGTCAGAACCCCAGTTCTGCCCGTGTTTGTGCAACACTGACAGCTGTGATGGGCTGCATGGGGGTCTCGAGGAATTCAGCACAGAACCCAGAGAGCAGGAGGCAGCTATGCCCAGCATCACTAAATCTGAGCACAGACTCTTCTCCAGCCTCCCAAGCCATGAAGATCCCCCTGGTTTCCAGCCTGCAAGATAATCACTGTTTAGGGGGCTGAGCAGGCAAGGCTTAACCAGCAATTCAAGGAAACAGCATCTGTTGCTCCCGATGAAGAAATCTTTAAACTGCGAGAGTATAAAAATACTATTAAATATTGTAGTTCCACTGAGGAATTTGGGGGAAGGGAGCTTTAGAGGACTGTGGGCAGGGGAAGACACAGTTTGTGTTCCCTGGTCTGTGTGATCTCAGAACAGGTGATGAAAGCAAGACATTTGGCATTGCATTTTCTACATCTGGAATAATGCCACAAAATCTGCATATCACTCATTATCACAGGGAAGCTCTGTGAGAATTATCTTTTAAAGTAGGAAGTTTCTACAGAATTGTATCTTTAAATGTATGTTCTCACAATCCAAAGCTTATTAATTCTTGAGTAAGTTTAATCCTTTGTAAAAATGATACACCAGAAGCTACTATTTAAATACAAATAACATTTTGTATGAAACAAACCCCACAGGAAGGAGAGTAAGTTGCAGATGTTTGCATTCACTTGACAAAATTATGAAATTGTAGGCTTGATTGAAATAAAATCTTAGAGATAAAAATTTGTTTGGAAAACACATTTCTCACCTTAT
This sequence comes from Cyanistes caeruleus, assembly GCF_971803275.1. NCBI lineage: Eukaryota > Metazoa > Chordata > Aves > Passeriformes > Paridae > Cyanistes > Cyanistes caeruleus. The sequence goes on from NC_141707.1 coordinate 34,589,024, forward strand.
TATTGAAAATAGTTGTACAATATAGATTTAAAATATCTTCAACTGCTTGACCTCTCCTAAATAAAGATGAAGAAAATGATCTCAGGATCTGTATCCAGAGCAGAAAATAAATTATAAAAAAATAAGAGTTTCTCAAATGTGTGTTGAGATTTTTTTAAAATTACAAGTCAAAAGCATCTTTCCAACCAAATCATTACTCCTCTCCTATGAGCAATAATGAGCTTTTTCCAAAATAATTTCCTAGTGAAACAGAGAGAGGTTTGTTGTATTTCATGCTGCTTCTTTCCATTCTGTATCAGAAAACAAAAAATGATAATTTTTTTATCAGATATAGAAGGGGCCACAGCATTGCTGCAGAGACAGGGAAAGGAAATTGAGTGAAGGACCTGGGCCAAAGCCAGGAGTGGCATCCCCTGACAGTTTGGTTCTGAATGCAGAATCTTTCAACAGAATGGGGGAGAAAATAAGAGCCAAACCAAAGTGAGTTCAAAGGAGAGGAATTATTTTGGATCATTTGGATGGTGCAGGTGAACATGGTGTGTGCAGTGCCTACACTGTATTTATTAATGCACAGCCTAAAGCGACAGGAGGTGAGGTCCCAAGGACAGATTCCCCCTTACATTCACTATCTCTACAAAATACATTTCCTTTTCTTTGAGGGAATACCCCACTGTGGAATACTTAGCTAGAGAGAAGAAACCAGAAAGTTCTGATGGACCCTGGTGGAAAGCCTTCAGCCCAGTACAAGGGCTTCTGTGGTGTTTTTTGTGGGACTGAATTTATCAGTCCAGGAACAAGCCAACACCATGAGTCCTGTGAGTCCCTCAGAGGCTGAGCACAGAGAGCAGCAGTGCATCACTGCCCCAGCATGGGCACACGAGCACAACACTGCTCCTGCCTCAAGTGTCCAGCCCAGATTTACCTCCCAGGCCCTTGGCTTGGCAGCAGGCTGGCATCTGCCTCTGATGGCAGCCTCTCTTCTTCTGCTAAACCAGTGCCTTCTGCTCCCAGGCAATGGACATTGTCTCTTAAGAGGAGTTACAAATTACTGGATACAAAGGGACTTTAAGGGAGGCAGGTAATCATAAAGAAGAAAAGAATATATTAGACTGGCTTAAGTTTGATTCAAAAATCATCTCTCTCAATTTGACTCTGGTGTATTCAACAGATTTCTGTCTTTTAAATACATCAAATGCAAATGCAGACATTTCCAGCACAAATAGGAAGTGATCTAAGTAATGCTGAATTAGTTTTTAAAGATCTGACACGTTAATTGGACAGGTCAAATTAAGCACATGATTCCACACACCCTCCAAGGGCCACAGTAAGAACTTTTCATTATTCTTATATGTACTTTGCTCTTCTCTCTCTCACAGCTATGTGGATAAGTTCCACAAATGTCTGAAGGAAACAGCTGGAAGAGAGAAGGATGCAGGGAACAGCATCACTGAGTGCCTGGCATACCCTCAACTTGTGAGCTGATTCCCACTTGAGAAAAAAGAATTATTTGATGACAAAATGGGTTTTCTGAGTCCCAGCAGCTCTTGACTCACCATTCTAGCCTGCACAAATACAAAAGGTTTCACACCCAGACACAGATGGGGACCAAAACTAGCACAGAACAATGACAGCTGAAGTCATACTGTCTCAAAGAAACCAAGATTTCCCTTGGTTTTCCTTTCTTTTATAAGGTATCTCTTCTATTCTTGCATCTAAAAGTGGGAAGAGCACAAAGACGGTAAAACAAAGAGAACTTTCTATTCTGTCAGTTCTGAGACCTTTTACAACACACTGTAACACTCAGCTGATGGAGGGCACCAGAAATGACACTGATGTGTATTTTCCTCACTATGTGGAGAATCATATTTCAAACATGCACAGGAACAGATCTGTAGAGTGGCTCCTCACATACTTTCATTTGATTTTCATTTCACCCTTAGATATTTTCATTGAAGCATTATCAGTCTAACAAACAAGATTTTTGAGCAATGATATCTCTTCCAATGATACAATGTTAAGGTTTTTGTGGCAAAACTACTATTTTTGCCAGTAAAATTAAGTCCTTCGCCACTTTCAGGCATGCCTTGTGTGCATACAAGACCTTTAACCAAAATATATGCCTCTCCTTTTACAGAGTGATCTCTTCTTTTGTCAACAGTACATGCACTGACTGCTGAGCAGAGGATAATCTAAAAAATTTAACTTCTACTTTCAGTTTTTCTAACTTATACAATTACTACAGTCGTGTCTCACTTGATATCAGCTGACCTTAAATGGTTTTGCTTACCTAGAGGGCAAACAAAATAGAAACAGCAGACAGAATATAACATTTCAAAAGAAATATTATAGCTATTAGTTTCACAAACACACTGTACCTAACTCCAAACCAAATTCTGCCCTCAAAAAATGACGTGTCATTTATAATTATGTGTCTGTGTGTACATACAGAAAGTGAAGGAGACAGAATGTGAGAGGACAGTTTAGTCCCTGAATTTTATAAAGAAATGCCTGCCTCAGGTGTCTGGGTGTTGTGGAGATCTGTTATATTGTTATCTTTGTTTAACAGGACTTAGAGAGTGTTGCAAATGGAGTCCTTTCAACAAAATGAATTAATTTTTTTACAAAAATAGTTGGGTTTTTTTCTGTACTGACTTTTAATTTTAATTCAGAATGCCTCTACCAGCTCTTGCTGTCAACATTGGTTAAAATTAAACAGGCAGGCAGGAGATCAGGAACAATTTTAGCATACTTTATATGATAAAAAATGTATAACTTCAAAATAGCTAATAGAAATTTGGCACAATAGTCATACATTGCAATTTCATTCGAATATGATTCACAAATCCCAGTGGATCAAGTATTACTATTTCTGGGGTGTGGAAATTCTAGCTAGAACAAGCTCTTAGCTTTGTTTCTGTGCTCACCCCACTCATGCCCTATGGCTCCTCTTTGAAGAAATTTCCTGTTTCAGAAGATGTTCCACCGTTTATGCCACTTCCAGGGAAAGGCAACTTCCCCATGATGTGTCAATGGCACAATCCAAGATATCCCACAGTGGATGTGAATACTGCAAATAGAATTTGGCAAAAAATGTCTCAACATGGATTCCAGAATTTTCCTATGCTGAACTGGGAAATGCCAGAGACCTTTATAAATAAAATTTGGTACATTTTAGCAATAAAATTAATTTGGTATTTTATATCTTATGAGAGAGTTAGAGAATTATATTCTCTTATTCTACTGGATACACAACAAAATGATAAAGACATTGTTCTTAGACTTATCATGTGGTCTGCACTGGTTGGGACAGTTCTCAGAAAGAGTTTCCCAGGTCTCCTTTGGAATACTTCTCTGTCCTGGAAAATCCCTAGTTAAAAAATAAACTTTCCTTCTTGAGTTTTGTCCCTAGTGTGAAGAACATGATACAACAATTTGACAGGTTTCAAACATCCCACTTTTCTTCTTCCTATTTCTTTTCTTTTATTCATACCAGATCACCATGGCCTTTGATAGATAAGTTTGAAAATTCCATCGGGATTGTGAAAGCAAAAGCAAAGCAATACAAGGCAAAAATAAAACAAATAGCTCTAAAAATGGCTGGAGGATCAGTGCAGTGCTGATGGATGGTGAATCAAAAGATGCACATTCTTTAAGGTTTCATTGTGACAGTCCTGCATTTGAAGGCATGGGGAAGCTCATCTGAGTCACACTGTGTTACAACATTTATCATAAAGCAGCACTATTAATGCAAGCAGACAAGCCACAGTCTGATGTATGAGTCCAGGGAGAACAGGAACAGATAGACTTCCTACAAACAAGCTTAACCCAAAATAAATATAAAAGCATCTTTGTTCTTTGAATCAGCCCTCTCTTTCATACTATTCATACTTTTTTTCAGAAATTCTTGGTTTTAAATTAGTGTTTTGCGTACAGCATATTCCTCTGGCCAAAAGGGCAAAGTAATTTTAAAGCTGGTACATGTCTATTAAAAGTACAGCAGCTCTTTCCTCCATCCCAAAAGTCATGGAAAGGAGAGCAGCTCAAGGCAGTTTGCTGCTGCACCAGATGGTGAAACAATTCTGCCTGGGTTCTTCCCTGAACTGCCCTGCTTCCCTTCATGCCTGTTACATTTCCTATGCTGCTGCCAGCTATTCTGCACAGTCCTTCTGCTGGGGAGGATGGAAGTTTGTCAAACTATTGGTAGCCACTTCTACCCAGAAAATAGAAGTGACACACCATAATGATACCCTGTCCTCCAGAGCACTCTCACAGCACTGCAAAGCACTTCAGGAAAGGCATAAACCATCAGGCTGAAAATGAAACTGAGACACAGAATTAGCCACACTAAAAACACAGCTATTACTGAAAGCAGACACTAATTACCAGTTTGGCTTTTTATTTTGCCCATCACCTTTGAAAATTTATGCCAGATCTTGCTTCCTCTGGTTGTTGGCTTGTAAAGAATAATAAAATACTGCAAATCGCTTTCTCCTCTGGGAATCACATGAGCAATAGTGTGGCTTTACAGCACTACAGAGATCAATAACAAGGAGAGATCATTCCAGGGCATGACACCAAAATCCAGTTCCTGATCCTTAACCCTCTAGAACTGCAGAAATACTAGATTTCATAGGCAGCAGGACCATCATTATCTTCAAGCCTGACCTCCTAAATAATGAAGGCCACAGAATTTCATTCAATAATCCAGTCAGAGGAGGGAACTAATAAGGGATGCTTGATTCTGCCTGCTGAAGCAGCTCTTGAGACTAGTTGTAAGGTTAAAAAGAGGATATCTACTGGCTGCTCCATTCCAGACAGTAAAAGCTAGGTTAACTATATACTGTCCATATTTTTAAATGGGCAGAATTTGCTTACGAGCCCTTCTCCTCATTTATCAACTCTCCCAAGCTGTATCTACATGCACAGAGCCATTGCCCTAAAGCTATGACCAACTATACAGCAGATTTCCTTAAACCTAAGTCCGCAGCCCAGCCCAGTCCTGGAGCCTTCACCAAGAGAAGAGGCAGTCTCTTTCCCCATCAGCCTTCCAATCACACTTTTCTACACTCTGTTTTATATTTGTTCATACAAACATATGCTGTGAGCTCAGAAAGTCTGTCAGCAATTCACAGATGGCCACACTCAAATAAGCATCTTTGATAGAGATACAAGGTCCGACTAAAGACGTTAGAAATCTCTAATACAACTTGAAGCATCTCAGCTTGGCCATGTAAAATCTGGGTTAGCTTTGTGCAGAGACAAAGGCCAGCTGCCCTACAAATTCAGTTTTATATTCTGAATCAGCCTAATTCCTGACACTGTTTGGCAATTTGGGACTGATAGAATATGCAAGAAGGTTGCCTGACAGTTGCATTTGAATTTAATGTTGTTGCCAGATCTAATAGAAAATGCCATATACAGAGGTGTGTTTATCAGAGTTCTAAGGCCAGAGCCAGCACCTGTCTGTTTTCCAGGGTAACCCACGATGCCCATTTGTCAACAGCAAAAGTAAACTGTGTGTTATTCACAGATACAAAAAGTAAAAGATCAAAACACTGCTGGGGGTGCAGCCCACACTGCCTTTTCTTACTGCTGTTCTACAACTCTGTATTGCTTAAGAAGCATCAGGAGAGAAGGGAAAGAAAACAGAAGAAAACAGCCTGAAAATAAGTTTGGCATGGCTTTTGTATCTGAAATACTGGAAAAACAATGTATAAACCTTGCTTCTAACATTACTTTTATCCTCATTTCATAGGAATTCAACAATGCTAAATGAGCAGAATGAAAAACAAGAAAACACTAATAGCATCATGAGAAATCACAGTAAAACCCACAGCATTAGCTCTGTCCTTCAGGAAAATACATAACAGAAGTGTCAAACTATCCAGAACAGCGGCAAATTTATCATATGAGAAGGTTCTTCACAAGCTGCAATTTGTCTGTATTTTAAGCAAATGAACAATTGCCCATTGCAACAGATGCTACCCTAATTATGAGCCCTCTCTTGCAGAGCTCTCCTAATTCCCACCTGGGGGCTTCTTCTGGGTCACTTCACTGTGGCCAGTTTGGGGACATTTGCTGGCTACAGGACCAGCAGAGGAGTCCATTCCCAAAATATCCAGTGTATCCCAAAGCTACAGTGAGAATACCCACAAGAAATCAAGACAATCCCACAGCTCTCACCTCTCCTTTTCTGCCAGGCATCAAAATCCTCCAAAACCCATGGCCTGTGGTATCCAACATCCTCCTGCAGTTTGGGAGTCACTCCTGTGATAGTGGTGGTGGTTCCTTTGACAGTCCTATGTTCTCAGGGGATTCCTGAGAAAACCTAATTTCACTTCTTTCCAGAGAGTGACTGGTCTTGCCCCAGGCATCTTCATTTGACCAAATGATACATTCCACCATATCAAATGTGCCTCCTGTGTAACTCACAGCCTATACTCCTCCATAAAATTGTAACCTAATGATATTTAAAATACTGCTGTTACCTCCTTCTTTGTATGTGTGGAAATGCTTCAGCTTGACAAAAGTGCCTTTCCTCTCTCCATGCTGTGCTGGGCTGGTGCCCCCTGTGTGTGCCCATTTGGCAGCAATTGGTGTGGGCCAATGGTTTATTAACCATTTGTTTGCTGCCTGAAAGCCCCACACAGATGCTGGATGCTTTGTTTTCTTTCCCTGATTGTTTTCACAGATGAAGCTGTTAAGTGCATGCTGACAGATGAAAATATAACACACCTAAACCCTTACCAAGCATGCCAGGTGAGGAGCATTTGCAAGTGCCTGCTTTTCTAGTGGTGCCTATGCCAACCTGTTACCTGTGGCTTCCTCTGCTTGCAAAATGGTTTGAGTGTTAAAAACCTCCAGTCCCAGCCCCTCTGAGCACTATAAAATGAAGCTCATCCTCCAAATAATCCCTATTAATTTATACTTTGTAAACTTTTTAAAAAATACGCACAATTTGAAATACATCTTCTCAAACTGTAGTGGAATTACTGGCAAATAAATGTCATTGTCTCTACTAGATGGATTTAGACATAATTTTTACCATTTTGCCCTCTCATGGCTCTAATTGACAACATGGATTAAGATCACCAACTCTGGTTTAATTATAGGCATGTTGAATCCAAATACTAATTTCCCTCAAGCATTCCATAGCTTCAGGTGTAATACATTGATTTGTTAAATAAATACATTAAATAAATTAGATGGGGAAAGCTTCCAAATTTCAAGCTGTGCTCATTCACTTATTTGTTCTATTTTTAGAGAAAAAAAAAATCTGAAATGCTGTACTTGTTACAAACACTTATGAAAAACTCAGGTTTAATAAAGTGCTCACACAAACATATTTTGAGTGCAATTTCTCTTCCTGCAGTTCCATCTTTTGTGAAGCTGAAAGTACAGCTTCTGCAGCAAGGACAGTCATTGTCTCTTTGAACAAACAGAATTCATTCAGTGACAGGTTTATTGCTTGTTTACCTCAGAAATATTTCCTACAGTGGGCATCATAGAAAACTGCAAGAAACCAGAACATTAAAGGTATTTTCAATTGCAGGATATGGGATTCTACAGCTGGAATGGAATTTGATAAAAGAATGTTCTCCACTCACATTGTCACATCCAAGAAGAGTGCTTGGATGCATGAGATAAAATGGTTGGGTTCACTAGAAAAATTGGATTTTATTTGTTTTCTGTCAATATTTTCATTTGACTAAAGCAAGGCTTGAATCTTCCTGACATCATAATTTCATTGAATCTCAGGATCTGCACAGAACTGAATAACTCTGCCTGCATGAACTGTCAATGTTATTGCTTTAAAAGCTTATGGAAGCAAGGACTGAACTGTAAATTTGATGATGCTGTAGGATACAGAAGTGTTGCATTTAAAAGCATCCCCAAAGTGCTTTTTCAAAATGGCAGGATTAGGGGCAAAGGTCACATTTTTGACATTATTTACATTCAAGTTGCTCAGATTACTTATGGAGAAAGCAGCCATGAGATTTATACCCACAATCACCCATGATTGCAATATGTGTTCTGTTGGAAAGGTAAGACCAGCTCCAGTGAGGAAAAAGCCTGAGATGAGAAATGCTGGCTGCTACACATGGCAGCATTTCAACCTGCAAATTTCCCAAACATAAAGAGTTAAGAGTCAATCTAAAGTCTCTCCCTAAATACTGTATTTTCCTCTCCACAGCAGGAGAGGAACTTCAGCATGAGAGAGCACTAAATCAGGGAAGAGACAATACAAACTTTAAACGAACAAGAGATTTCAAGAGGTCTTAGAGAAGTTAATTCTATTTCCCACTAGAAAATGAGATTTCTTACCTGACTGGAATATGAAAAAGAAAATTCTGAATGGTCTATCCTTGTACTTTCACTGAGTATAATTCATCTTATCATTTCTCTGGCATTCCCTAAAACTGATTTCAACGGGTTCCTAAGCAGCACTTCCACATGAGCTCTTGACATGCCTCAACAAAGCACAATAAAATGCTGCACTGACCAATGTAGAGTCAAGGCTTTGGGCTCAAATTTAAATATATTTTCCCTTCTGTGGATCCTTCCATAACTCTCCCTCGCATCAAAGCTGAGCATCAGTAAATGAGAACAGTCTACACATTCCTTGGACGACCGCTGGCATTTAAGTTTCAGGTGAGCAAATCCTCTGCCTTATTCACTCTGCAGTTTTGAAAAGCTGAACTTCCTTGACAGCAAGTCACCCTCAAAAAAGATCTTCACCTCAGAGGCATCACAGGGTACCCATCAGCAGCAACATGTTTGAAGGAAGAGCTGAAAGCAATGCTTGAATAGAAAAAAAGCTGAGGTTGAGTCAGGGATGAGCCAAATTCCATTCAAAGTCACAGAATATCAAATTCTAACAGTATCAGACTTGAAAGGAACTTGGAGTTTTCTGTTTGGGATTTTTTTTAAATTATTTTGTTCTGTAGTCTTTAATAACCTTTTCTTAAAATAAAAAAAGCACAGAGAGTCAAATCAAATAATCCCAAGACTAGGAAACAAGCCAGGTACATCAAGAAAATTCAAATTAACACTCATCTCAGCCTTCAAATCAAGTGTCAGTTTGTTCCTTTTCATTTTAATTTATTGTAGTCAACATCAGTTAAAGCTGAAGATATTTGTTCTCTTGCTAATGATATACACACAACTCCCACTTACATCCCTTTTCTTCTTCCAATTAAGAACTTCTCCTGAACATTTCAGTTAGAAGGCTTATCTGGCACAGATTACTCACTGTATCATATGGACTCAGGTTCTTATGACTAGAAGCTCTTTAGAAAAGCAATTTGTTCTTTGTTTAGTGCATTTTGTGGTGTATGGTGCTAAATAAGCTTAGGGAGTGCTATTCACTGAGGCATGTTTGTGCTCAGTGGATCCAGCACTGCCTTGTGCTTTGTTCTTCCAATCTGTGCAAACTCCCTCTCTGATGCAGTGTGTAAAATCCAGGCTGCCTGTAAATCAGTCTGGTTCTGCAGGAAATCTTCAGGCACACAGAAATTAGCGGGTCTGAGGATCGCTGCAGGTGGAAACGCAGCACAAGTTATTCCACCTTGCTATTCCCTAAGTATACACAACAGGCACCAGCTCTTGGTTTATCTCCTCTGCACAGCTAATTGCCTTCCTTGCCACATGGCTCTGTCACATCCTGTGTGCACACTGGGAAAATTTAACACCAACTGAGCAACCAAGCAACACCGGTGCCTCGACTTCTTCAATTCAAGACAGTTTGTGTAAGTCAACCACTGCATTGTTGCATTATTCCTTTGGTTTCAGCCTTGTTGAAATGAACTTTAGAAATCAAAAAGACAGAGTATTATTCCTCTGAGCCTTGGAATAGGCTTCCCCATCAATGCAGAACATGTGGTGTTTTATGAAATCATCACATCAGTTTAGCTCCCAGCTCCACCCTGTGAACTCTCAGGCTCTCAGGACAACTGAAACTGATGCAGGGTAGAGGTCTGAGGGAAGTGAGAGCACCACAGATCTCCCTCTTTTCCCCTTCAGGAGCCTGAGATGGCCTTACTGGCAAAATGCACATGAACATGGCTTTGTCAGGCCAAGATTTTTGTCAAGAAAAACAGCATCATCCAACAAGGTGCACGTCCTTCCAGTGCAGACAAACATCAGAGAGCAACTTAGCAGATTTCACCTGGCACTCCTAATCTAAGAAACGCTGTCCTCCAATAAACTATAGGGAATCTCCTCAGTTTTAGTTAAATTATTACAGTTAAGGAAACTGAAAATGGGCAATTAGTAATTTTCACTCTTTATAAGTTTTCCCTCAAGGAAACAAATTTAACACATTTTGTATCTTGTGTGATACTCATCCTGTTGCCTCCTACATCAGAGGAAGGGATGTTTACATAAGATAGCATAAATTGTTACGAGAATGGTGTGGCTGAGGCATGAAAATATTCATGCTCTCAGTTGACTGATACAGGACAAGACTTGCAATACCTACAGTTTACGAGATATTTGAACCCAGACTGAATCCCTAGGATGATTGGAAGGATACTTACACTGTGCATTTGATTTCTGAAGTGCAAACCAAGTATTCTGTAGAAAACACTGAAAAGGTTTAAGTGCTTAAGCTATTGACACCTCTTCCTCTGATGGAGATCCACAAAAACCAGAAAAAAGAATATGCTTATGAGATTTCCACTCACAAAACAGAAAAATTTCACAAGCTCCTGCCTTCACCCAGACCTGCATCAATCTGTAGAAACCCTGCCACCTTGCCCTTCACGGATATGCCTCAAAGCTGTCCTTACACAGCTTCAGCAAAAGGAATTATTTCAGGTTTCTGGTCTGTTGACCTGGTTTTAGTCACACCTACTTGATTGTTCAGCCCTTAATTGCAGCTGATTTTTACTTAGTATAAATTGAAATAGCTTGATTATCATCAGTGCCAGTTTATATCACATAAGAGCTTGGTTCACTGACTTACTTAAAATGATGCTTGATTTACTCTGAAGCATATGGGGCTGAAATCAGGCTTTGCCTCTCCTTTACATTGAGGCTTCAAGTTGAAAGCTTAATTTTGAAAAGGAGGCTGACAGAAAAATTCTTCTGTAATATGTAGATTAGGAAGAGAGGATGTGTGCTGGTTAGCATCAAACTTTATGGCCCTTCATTCCTTCTGCTGTCTCAACCTACCATAAAACTTTACCCGCTCTCCAAATAAACAATGACTGTTTCGAGTCGCATGGGATCTCACAGTTGCTTCTGATGCCTCTAGGTCACCCTAAAAGGGATTTTATACATATATACTATGTCAAAGAATCCTTTAGGTTGGAAAACACTCCTAAGATCACCAAGTCCAGTTGTCCACCCAGCACTGGCCACATCCACCATGTCCCCTGATGCTAATTCTGCTTGTCCTTAAAATACCTCCAGGGAAGAAAGGGGACTTCATCAGTTCCCTGGGCAGCCTGTTCCAGTGCTTTATAACCATTCTGGGGACTTGTGTTTTTCACTTGCTCCTTTGCCCTTCCCCAGACACACTCCAAGACCTCAGTATCTTTCTTTTAGCCAGAGGCCCAAAAGTGATCACAGGATTTGAAGTGCAGCCCCACCAGTGCCAAGTACAGAGGGACAATCCCTGCTGGCCACACTGGTGCTGGACAGAGACTCCCATCTCGCCCTGTTTGCTGCCTGTGGGCACCAGTGTAGCGGCACTTCAGCTGGGTTATTGATCCCATCACCTTTCTACCTGAGCATTCTCAGGCATTTACATGATTTTTAACACATCCCCAAACCCTTGTACCTTTGCTGCCACAGGGATCTCCATCCCCAACCTCCACAGAGCCGGCAAACTGAAAGAACTCTCTAGCACACTGTCCCTCAAACATCTGTGTGTGCCTCCAGGCTTATGTCTAAACACATCTTTATATGTTCCCTATCTTGCCTGTAGGGATTGGCATTTTCATAAAATTTTACCTCTGTTTGTACATGAATGCAAATGAGAGTAAGTCCAAAGCCCAAGTAGTGTGCTTTGTATTTTAATGAGCATTACAGGCAATGATAAAAATCCTATCAGTCTCCAGTCCAGAAATTCCAAACTCACACTGTGGAAACAAGGCAAACCAGGGTTACAAGGCTTCCCCTTATTTATTTGCAACAAAATTGTAATTTTTTTTCTGCTACTTTACATAAGCTGCACCTCTGGATTGAAACTGGAAATCTTATCTCCAAAACTCTGTGTTTTAAGACATTACCTAAAATACACCCTAAGTTTTAACCTCAATGTGAGGAAAAGAAATATAATATTTTTTGTAGTATTAAACTTAGTTTTATTTCATGCATTTAAAACACTGAACTCCACCTCTGGAATATTTGTTTGTCTTTTAATCCTATAGGAACACCCTTGACAAGACACACATCAAACCAGCTCTGTACTGAGTCAGCTCCCTGCAGCACTGGGATCTTAGTGAAAGTTAAGTATCAGGAAAGGACAAACTCTCTCCTGACTTTACAGGAGACCCTGTTATACCCTGCAGCAAGAGATCCAATTACAGTTGCCACCATTAGCCGAGGTCAGGAAATTATTGAACACTATTGAAAGTTCATTCACTGTATTTACCTCAGCAATCATGAATTCCACCTGCAGACTATATATTGACTTGGTTATTGCCTGTTAGCTGAGATGGGCCCTAAGCTAAACATGCTAAGAAATGTTTAGGACCAAGGATTTGGGTCAACACTGTTTTAATTCATAGCAACTCTTTCATATTTGAGATTCTTTTTGGTTTCTCTCAGGCTTCCACCTGATATTGTAAAGCCTGATGACACACCTGGCTAAAAGCACAGGGATATCACTAACCTCAGGACTGCAGAATGTCACAGAAATAAGTATTGGAAGTTAGCTTTATAAAGGGTTGGAGACAATTATGGTTGTAAATAATGCATGTATCTCTTCAAGATAAGTTGAGGTTTACAGGTAGAACTTTCAAATGCAAAAAGAATGTTCAAGTCAGTACCTTGACCCAGCACCAGCCTATAGGACTCCTCATGTCCATCCTTTCTCTTGAGCCCAGGTGGACTGAGCTTTCTGTATTACTGACCTGACAGCACCTCTGCACAGAGCCACAGCACTATAGAACTACATTGCCAGTGCAAAGGAGTGAAAACTAGAGCTGACACCATCAGCAGAAGGGTATAGACTGAAGTATTGCAAAGATAATTAAAATTAATTATCTGAAAAAGAAGCACTAAAATTTTAATTTTAAAACTGTTTTTCCTTGCTGCATTGCTTTATTATAGCACAGGGAATTACAATTGCTTTAAGACTATCTTGGATTCATCAGGTTCAAAGTCTTTTTTGACAGAAGCCCACATCTTTGAATGCCACTGGGGACGCAGTGGGTATGAAAGCTCAGTCTGTGTTGGGCTTCCCTTTCTGTGACATAAAATTGGTCCTGGCCAGCAGGATGGAGTCATGAGTGACACTGTCCTTGACCCAAATATCAGCAACACCCCTAGTCAGTAAGAGGCAGAGAAGTCAGCCACAGCACCCTGCTTAGAAAGGCCTGGTGGTGCATGTGAGATGGGCCCACTCCATACATGTCATCCCTTAACTCAGTCTGCCCTTAAACCTAAATCTGTGATCTCCAGGAGTCCTGGAACTGAACTTCTGCCCTGTCCAATCTCTGCAGATAGTGGAGACTTGGATAAACAGTGAGCATCTTTCCAGTCTTGTCCATCCCAATAGGATGTAACAGTTATTCTGAAGAGTTTTCACAAAAGCATTGATGTTCTCTCCTTTATGCAAATGGAAGAGCATGGAGTGTTTACCATTTGGAAGAAAGAAGAATCTCTGCTGAAAAAGAAACTTATAGCTACAAAAAAAAAGTGTGACAAAAATTTAATTGTACTTACTGTAAACCTGACTTTTTTACATTTTAAAGAGTTGATACTATTCCTCCATTAAAGTATTTTTTAAATCATCTCACATCTCTAAAACATCTAAAGGATTTTTTAAAATTAATTTTAATATATAAAGGAATTAACTAATATAATTGTTCATTTCAGAAAGTTAATTCCATACTTAAAGAGTAGATGCTGTAATTTTGGTGCCATATAAACTATTCTTTATAGATAGAAAAGTAGTTTTAATTATCAAATCAACACTAGCAAAGTTTTGTCAGATGAAGAATACCTTGATCTGTACATGATTACAAATTATTACTTCTGTTTGATAAGTAAGGCTGGATTTCTGCAGCTAGCAACCCCCTGTCAAGCACATCTTTGAAAATGTGGTTTCTGGACAGGTGAAGGCACACTGGTTAAGATTTTCAAAGGAACTGGTGACTCAGGATGTTTGAAAGTTTTCAGTGTCCAACTTAATGGGACCCATGTTTCAAGCGTTCCAAAATTCCTGTAACAAAGTACCCAAAGTGGAATGCCCAAAGTAATGCATCTGTCATTAGTCAATTAACAACCAGCAGAACTAAGCAATTATAAATCAAAATATTATCATTTTAAAATTGGTGAATTAAAAAAAAACAACAACTTAATTCCTTTGAAACTCATAACCTCTGTCAAAGGCAATTCCCAGGTCCCTTAGGACTGACTGGAGGAAATCAGAGCTTTGCACCAGAGGAAAGCAGCAACACAACAGCAGCAAATGTCCAAGTCCCTCAAGGACAATGAATGAGGGTTGTGAGACAACCTCTGCAGTGAGGGGTTGCATTCATTAAATCCATTACACCTCACCCTGGGATAGTCCAGGATATGGGCATGTGGGGAGGGAAGCACAGATAAAACTTCTAGGTTTGAACAATGTCACATTCCAATATAATTCACTGCCTTGTACAGGTGTGGTGTGCCAATTTCAGACACATTTAACTGAATGTCCTTTAGCACACAGAGTGAATTTTGCACAAACTTAACACCATGTAGCAGCCAATCTGGGAGGCTGTGAAACAGCTACTGCAATAATTCAACCTGTGCTGTTATCCAGACATAAATCAGACCCTCTGTGTCCTGCTGAGACAGCAAGACCTGAGCTTTTCCTGGATTCCTACACAGATGAAAAAAATAAAAGAAAGCCTTGACAATTTAGTTGATGTGGTGCTCAAAGGAAGGCTTGAAGTCACAGATGAAACTGAGATTACAAGGTGGTTGGAAAGTATATAAGAATCCCATCAAACAGAACCACACAGGGAAGAGGGTTAGGAGGAACCTGCTGCTTTGCCAGTGACAACCAGCATGATTCAGTATCACAAGATGATCCAATCTACAAAGACACAACATGAGAGAAATCTCCTGTCCGACCCTCAGTAACAGCAGGAGAAACAGGCAGGACACACTAGTCAATAACTAAAAATGTTTGAATGAAAATGCCTACAGAATAAATGGAGAACATTAGTTTGATTTTTGTCTCATATAAATGTACATCAGAACAAATCCATTGAGTTCCAGAGTTCTAAGCATGTCAGAGACATGAATGAGATAAGATGCAAGTACTTGCAATGTCAGATTCTATCACCTTAACATATGTGGAGTGTGCACTGCCCTGTCTGAGATATCTCTCTAATCAGTGCCACTGAAGTTTCTTAGTGGAGTAAGGCAAAAGATAGACCGGCTAAAGGTAAAAACAGCATCTTTTACAGTTTTAGTAAAGCTATTCAGGAATTTTCCATAGCCTACCCAGAGGAGACTGCTCTTTCCACAGGAAAAATCAGAATTTTTGAAGGGCAATGACAATGTAATTTTTAAATAACAGATTTCCTTTAGGATAACCAATTTTTTCATGACACTAATGCGCACACACACATACACCTCTTCCTCCTATGAAGCAGAAGCTTTGTGTTTGCACACTCAAGTGCGGTGCATTTAAGGTCATAAAAGATGCAACAAAGAGGGGAAGAAAATTCTGTTTTAGAGGAGATATTTTCAACATTTATAAGTAAAAAAAAAAAAAAAGTAAATTTAATTGAAACCAAAATGTCAAAGCATTGAAACCAATTTTCCAGGATGGAAATACCTGCTCTGACCCAGTCTAATGTCCCAATCTGAGAGGAATTGTGCATTACACCTCTCAGTCATTTGATTCAAGCAGTTGTATTCCAGGAAAGGTCTTTAATGAACAGGTGTGTTTGAGTCTATTTGCAAAGCCATAGAACAAAATAATTGTCATCAGCAGTCAAGTCTTGCTCTTTTTGACAGGGACTGCAATTTAGGCTCTAAAAACTTTGAAAGAAGTTGAGAAATTGTACTTCAAAAAACTCCTTCAATACACTATGTAGTAAATAATACACTAAGAGAAAAACAGACTGGCAGGAATTTGGAGAGCAACATCCTGTATTTTTATATCACCAAAGACACATTGGAGCCTTCTGAACAGTTACACTTTTGTTTGGGATTCAGTGCAAGAAACCACTACCCTGAAACCTGATCATATTGTGAGTTATCTTTGCCAAAACTCATAAATTCAAGCACAGAGAAAACATATTGGGTGTCTGGAAACAGTGGAGGTAATTTTTCCCTTCAGACCTACTAGAGATTTTCACTATAATGAAAAACTCTAAGGTATCATTATAGAAATAAGTCGGGAAACTGTTTCCCAGCCAAAATTACTTGGATCCACTTTATACGCTAGGAAAAATACCCATTGAAATCATAAAAACTCTCTGGATTTACACTGTTAGCTTCCCATAAAGCCAGCTGTTGATACCCAATTATTTTAAAGGCATGCAATGATCCCAGCTCATTTCCTATCTGGGTCACACGAGGCCCAGAAAGCCAAAGCACACAGGCAGGCTCAGAAGTGCAGGAGCAGAGGAAGGAACGAGCTGCCAGCAGAGCCATTCCCAGCAATTAGAGCTCGACAAACACCTACAGACTTCCCTAGAACAGAAAAATGTCTGGAATTGGGGTACCAACCCTCAAATATCCCTGCCTCCAGGGGTCCCCAGCAAAAGACATATTTATACCGCAGAGTTTTGCATGGCTCTCTTGACAGCATGAAGCAGAACATTTTCCATGTGGAAAATTCAGCCAGTTCTTTGGCAGCTTGGTTTTTAATGAGGGAACGCTTATTCCACAAAGGCAAAACACACAGTGATTTAACTGAAATTTTCAGTACAGCACACTTTATCTAAAGATCAAAATTGTAAACTTGTGAAGCAAAACATTGTTCATCATCAGTTTTAGTATGCATCATCTTTCATAGTTATAGAATTAAATTAGCAAGGGGACCAAAAGTATATATAAAAATTTATATATAAGAACAAAAAAAGTGTATAATAGAAACATAAACATGTATATATGTATATAAACAAAATGTACATATGTATATATAAAGAAATATATATTATATGAACATATATATATATATAAAATATGAACAAAACCAGAATTTTCCAGCTGGAACTAAAATATAAAAACCTCAAAAATTTTAACACAGCTAGAAATATTGGTTTACAAACAATTGAGAGCAGTAATTTTGATTTGAGGTTATTGCACGTTCATTGTAAGTGGATAAAATTAGCAAAATTCAAGAACATGGGTCAAAGTTGACCATACCTATTTGTAAACTACCTGGAAATGCCTACATAACCTTCTTGCAGAGATTTATTTTATTCCTTTTGTCTATAGGCATGCACACAAGTCTGTGAGAAGAAATTTAGGTTCTTCTATGGATATTCAATATTGAAAATAGGACGTTTGAGCAGACACCATGACTGACCTAGCAGGAGGTAGATTCACTATTCATTCTTGGTCTTGCAGGGTAGGGAATTATGTCAACACTATAAAACAACACAGGGCATAATTTTTCCTTTCTCGTCTCCCTAGGATTGTATTCCACTGGAATCAGGCAAGTGGGAGGCACAGAGGAAACTTGTGCTTCTCAGGATATGCCTTATATTTAATTGCTGAAGGCACAAAGCATTTTAAAAGGTTTGTCAATAAAATCCCTATTTAGTTAACCCCAATCTCTTCAGATCTCTTGTTACAGGCAGCCTTCTGCTCTTAACATCTGGGCAGGCAAAGCGTCCAATTACTCTGCTGCATTTGGTAGCTTAGCAGAGCTCGATAAGGGTCCCCAGAATATCCATTTCCCTCAGTAGCTGCTTGTCCCTGGCTAGGCTGGTGATACTCAGCCTTCATGTCACACAAGGCACATAATCTGTGGCACACACCCAGCGTGTGTGCACACTCCCCTTAAATCCAAAGCTCTCCATGACCTCCTCTCTTCTGGGGCTGGACTGACATCTGTCCCAGCTGCACTCTGTAATTGGTGGGGCAGGGCAAAGGAGAGAGCAGCCTGAGATCTCAGCCACAGCCCATCACACCACTGAGCTCCTGTCCCCTGCCTGCAGCCCCGTCCTTCAGGGATAAAGCAGGAGCTGGCTCTGGACCAGAGGGCAGGCACCTGCCAGCTCCTCCCAAAAACCCTGGGGAGCAGAGCCTGGCACACACACTGCAAATCATCAAACTCCTCCCAGTCAAGACATGGGGCTCCCTCCGAAATAACAATCTATTATCAAACAGCTCCACAGCAAGATTTCACCTTCATATGTCCCAAAGAAGAATGCCAAGTCTCAGCACAGTTGTCTCCCTTGAACCAAGATAAAAGTATGACTTCTTCCAAGCCCTGACACCTGCAACTATAAATTACCACAAAACTCCCAAAGTTCAGTTTCTGGAGTTTGTCAGCTTGAACACTTAACACCCTTTCTTTTTGTAACATCCAAATTTTCTATGGTACCATGCTGAACTTTCCTTCCTGAATAACTCTTAAAATTCATGCATTTATCTCTTGCTTTTTCCTTCATTTTCATTTTTAGTTCCTCCTCTGCAGCTAAATCAGTGTCTTTAAAAGCTTATTAGGAGTTGTTGAGAATTTAATACTTTAATGTCAGAAGTCTGACAGTGAAATTACTGAGATTCTGTAGCAACATAGGCCAATTTTCCAGCTTTTTTAGAAGGCAACAGAATATGATTGCCCTCTGTTTTTTCTCAGTCCATCTGCCAGCTAATTTGCAGGCCCAAGTAAAACAGTCTTTTCTGTTCTCTGTACTTACTTCTTCACTTTTGCATGCAGTTCTGTGACAATGAACAAGGGTAGATCAGCTGCATAAATTTCTTTTAAAGCTTCTATTTTAACCTTCAAGCCTTCTGTTTGTCACTTTAAGTTTATGTGCCAAAGACATGAGAAAGCAAAAGCCAGCAGTTTGTCAAAGCATGATCTCTGGGGACTTGGGTACTGTTTCAGCTGTCACCATGTCACCCCATGCACCTATTGATGTAACTTTTGATGTGCAGCAACAAATGGTAAACAATTCCTCTCTCAGAAAGCACTTCTGCTTGTGTTGGAGTCAGTGCTTTTGATCAATAAACCATTGAGGTATATTCCAGTAGGAATATTATTCGAAGTATTGCTCAGGAACAACATGCTCCACGCACTGTTTGTTTTCAGGGCTGTAAGCTTTATATTTCCAGTCTCTCCAAGTATCTCTCCACTGCTCACTTTTTATCCACATCTCCAGTTCCAGAAAAGGATCACTGGTTTCTATTGGTGTAAGTTTTAATCTAAGAAACAGGTTACTGTGTCTATCACCACAAGAACAAATTTCAGTTCTTTCTGTGGCACTGGTACCTAACAGAACCATTTCTTCATGTTAGACCCAGTGCTTACTTCTAACATAATTCCCTGGGCTCACTGAGCCCTTTTGAACTCACAGTCCCCTGTGTTTCTTAATTATGATGTAAGGTTTTCTAGGTTGCTCCAGAGCTTATAAATGAGATTTACAGCTATCAACTGCTGTCAGGATGCCCAGTGCTTTACACACTTCTTCATTTTCAAATCCCTCTTCTGCAAATGCAGTCCAAACCATCCATCTCCACCACTGCTACACAGAAGTGCCACCATCTCTCTGTCTTGTCAGTGACCATGAGAGTACAGTCATTGATCCAAGCTGATGTAGATTTTACTCCTAGTACCTTAGATGTACAACTGTGCTGGTAAGTCCCCACATCCATGCAGACCACAGCTCCTCAGAGTATTAGTATTACTGGGATGCTCATATCAAGCCTAAACACTGCTGTCCCACATCAGTGGTTTCTGTTTTGTCCTCACCTCTCAGCAGTTTCTGCTGTAAACTGACCCGTTCAGATGGCTCTTTTATTCTCCCTAACATGCCAGAGCACTTGTCTCAATTTTCACTTTATTAAAAATGCAAACACAGGGTAGTCTGTGCTCTTGACACTACATTTATAGGTAGCTCAGTTTTCTCAAAGTCCAGGTGTTAAATGCCCTGGGTGTGCACAACAGAATCTGTCCTTCTGTTTAGATCACTTTCACACTCTTGGACCCCACTGGGATTTTCTTTCTCTACAAAGTGCCAGTCGGATTCCAGGACTGTCTGCTATGCAGAGAGTTGATAGCACTTCATCTGCCCAGTCTGTGGAATAGCTGTCCCAATCCTGCCATGAGGAAGATGCAGAGGGGTCAGAACAAGGTGGTCTTTATGATCCCTTCCAACCCAAACCATTCCATGACGCTATGAATATTTTTTTCTTAGAACTCTGTTTACTGAGCCCCTATGGCTATTCTATATCTTATAGTTATCCTCATGAATGTGCAAACTCTCCCCTCTGCAGTTAGCAGCACAACCTGTGCTTCACTGCTGTTCTCCCCTGGATTCTGTCTTCTCCTCAAAATTCCACACTTGTCACCTTTATTAAACTGTTCTCCTTGACTTACTCTTCCCTAGATGCACTGAATGTTAGGGATGCTTTATCTTGCCTCTGAAAAACACCAAAAACTGTTTATTTGAGGCTCACATCCTGGGTGCATTTTCCAGTGCTGAATCGTACTTTTGCAGCGTTGGATTAAACCCTTGGTAGGGGCTTTTCTATGGCTTTTCTATCCAGCTGAACAAAACTCTGAATTACAAATTCGCACACAAATCAAAATCCAGGTTTTGAGAGAACTGAAATACTTGTGGACTCCAAAGGAATTTGGCAGCAGCTTTTAGGAGGAAAAAAATATTCAGGCTACAAAAGTTAGAACATTAGCCAACATCTGACAAGGCAATATTTGTAATGCCACCTTTCATTTCAAAATGCTGGATTATGTTATGTTGCACAGGGATGTCAGACACGCTGTGAATGTCACAGTCAACTAGCAAAAAAAAAAATAGTCAGGGTTATTCCCAGAATTTAATTCCCAGACATGAAGGGTTCCCCTCCTGCCTTGCTGCTGCAGCACTTTGCACAGCGTCATGTTCTCTGACACCTTTCATCTGAAGATATCAAAGCAAGCCACAGACTCTTGCTAATAACAGACTATTCCTGGAATACTTATGAGGTAAGATATTACTATAACACTTAATTTATTGACAAGAAAACTGAATCAGAGTTTTGTTAATGAGAAAACTGAATTAGAAATTTATTAAACCGAGTTAGGAATTGATTAGAGGAGACAGATGTCAGACTTAACCCCTGAATTCCTGGCTCCCAGCCCTGGATAACACATGCACGCTTCTCAGCGGTCTCCAATTGAACTCAGTATTTTTGCCCATGCCACCAATCCAGCTGCAGGCAGATGGAGGTGTTCCTCCCACGCCCCAGAGCAATTCATTACATTACACTCTGCCCTTACTACAACAAAGTGGTGCCATTAAAGCCCGTCCTACAGAGCCCCACAGGAGCGTGTGACCAGAATGAAAGCAGCAGGGCACAGTTCACGAGCCACCAGTGAAGCACTTTACCACAACTTGCTTTCAGAAGCAAAAGCCTTATTTTAAATAAAACAAAAAAACTTCTGCTTTGATAAATGCTGGCTGCTTCAAAAAGATATTCTGTTCTCAAATCTCCCCAGCTAAATGGCACCACAGCTGTAAGGGTGAACCACGTGTGTAGTCAGGCTGGGAATTATCTACATAAATAAAGAGCACAGCTTGAAACATTGACTTTTTCCCGATCAAAAGGGCCTGGGAGGCAACTGGACAGTTTGGATCAGGCAAAGGATAGGGCTTTTATTATTTTCAAAGAACACCCCAGTGAATAGAGTAGCCAACGTGGCCCTGGTGGCAGTGATATGTTCTAACACTCCCCTCAACCCACACAAATTACTTAAAAGCTTGGCTTTGGGTCTATTTACGATTTGGGGATTTTCCATTTTTCTTTTTGTTAAAGAACTTTTGTAGGGAAAATGTGAAATACAATCAATCCCTTCATGAGTCTTTTTAATATCAGTGCCTGTCTAAGCTACCTCCCTCACATACCAAAAAATAAATTGCAAATATTAACAAAGAAATCTTCTCTATGTCTTCATTTTACACATATAAAAAAAAATAGGTGTCTAAATTCTATCAAAGTACTTTTTTTATTTTACTATGAATTTTCATATTAGTTTTCTTTGTATATTCTGACTGGAAATTAATAAAGGACACAGAAAATCCCTTTCCTTCCTGTTCTTATCTGGTCTCTTTCACTAGTTATTTTTGACTAGTTATGCTTAAATGCAAGATTCAACAGGAAGAAAATTATTCATGAAAAAAAGTCAAACCCATGAAATATTTACACTCTTCCACTTTGTAAGCTGTTCTATTTAACAAAACTTAAAGGATTTAAGATATACAAAGCAAAATGTTCTTCAGAAAGAACTGTTTCTCTTTTAACAGATAACAATCTGACATGGGTGTTATGTGACAGCTAAACAACACATTCCAAATAAATACACTCCTTCAATATCATGAATGTTGCAGTTTGTTTTCATGCTAAACAGAAGTACTGTGGCAATAACAGAAATTACTTTGGTCTTGACTTCTTGCACAGGAAACCAGAAAGAGTTCCACCTTTTTCTTTAACTGCTGTGTTTCCTATCATCTTAAAACCATATGTATAACAAAATATCCTTACTAGTGTCATAAAAACATGACAAATGCAGAGCTGTTACTTAAAATAAAATAGATTCAATCTCAAGTTCTATCTCAAACCAATTGGATTTTCCAAGTTGTGGTGTTTTGATTGGATTCATTTTGATGAAGAAAACTTTATAAACTCAAAATACAGTAGCATCACTTGTACAACAGATGAGACAATAAGGTAGTATAAAACTATATTGAAACTTTAAAAGGTATATCCTCCTTGGCATGTTTTGGTTTTTAAATGTCAGGCAGAAATGACAAAGATATTATTTTCTATAACTGATCTCATAGGATTACCTGTGAGAATTGTTATGAAGCTAATATTTTCTGTTTCACCTGAACACAAAGCTATAAAACATCAATGTCAATGCAGGCTTACCTGCTTTGACTGCAGATGTATGTGACTGGGCATATAACAAATCTTCAGCATGTTGCCAATATTGGAGACCTACAGAGCAGTAACAGCCATTGGCTATACTGGACATTTCTGGAATAGCACCTGTGATATAATGACTAAAAGATGATAGAAGTCTAATTTAATTGAAGCTAACAGCAAGATGTCCCTTTAACCTGGGCAGCAGTAGTAGCAATTCCTCTGGCTTTTCTTAGCAGTGGTAGGATTCTGGAGCTTGTTAAACTCAGTGCTTTCAAACTACTAACTTCCAGCAAAGCATTGATCATCACTCATTAAAAAAATTATCCTCTATGAAAGACATCTTATGAACATATTTGTGCACCTATATTTTTAAATTTTAAAACATTTATTCGCTCTCATTGTAAAGCTTATCTGCCCAAGATACCTGCAAGGGGTAGAGTAGTACAGGAAATAAAACTGAACCCTTCCTTATCTGAGTGATCCAAAAGTAGTTACTGTGCCTGTGGTGTAAGGAAGAGTGTTTTAATAGCTATGGAATTTCTCCCTGTTTGAAGGATGCCCCATGGATCTTTCTTATCTGAAGCCTGAAACTCATTGTTTGATGGGGCAGGCCTGAACACAAAACACTGGTGAAATTTATGGTCATATTTTGAAGGCCAAATCTATATTCTAAGGAGAGAGAAATCATGTCTTTTCTTCAGAAACACCTCTTTTATTTTCTCACTCTTCCATCAAATATCTTCATAGCTTCTGTATTCAGAGTCTAAGAGACAAGGAAGGAAGAGGAACTTTTTTTGGTTTTTTAACAACACTATGCAACACTTGTAGATTAAATCATGGAAAAAAACATTCCAAAGATTACAATCTGATGCAGATGGGAAAAGCAGAAGAGCCAGGCAGGGAAAGGAATGTTATCAGAAACGCCTATTTGTATCTCATGGTCCAGAGTGCAAAAGTAGAAACATATTTTCTTTAAACACCCAAAAATTACAATTCCTTCTGAGACAGGATAATGCTTAAACTCTCCAACAAACAAGGAGAAGCTGGATTTGAGACAATCAAGGCCAGATTTCCCAAGCAGAGCATCCAATCCTGAATGCCTGAGAGGTTAAACACAAAACCTTTGGGAAGAGAGAGGACAAGAGAGAACTTAAACAAGCAGGGGACTGGACTAAATCACGCTGCTCAAACAGAATTTGATGATACAAAGGTAAAGAAGATAGACATATTATGAAGGCAACAATTAAGAGGAGGCATGCTAGAACAGAAATTTGGGGACAACAAGGAAAATACAAAGGGCTTTGCCTTTCCCAGTTCCATCTAATGGAGTCACGAGGCATCCATGTGACATAGTACCAGGCTGCTGAAGACACCTGAATCTCAGAATCTCTCTTCCAATTTCTTATGAAATAATAGCTGGGAGTGGACAAAAAAAAGTACTCAAAAGTTTCTAATTAGATGTATGGATGGCACTCTTAGATCTAGTTACACATATTTGACTCAATGGAGAGCTTCACAGACACAGAGCTGTGAACACCCCAGTACAGCAAATGGATGTGTGCACTGAAACTCGACAGGTGACACAATCTGTAAATGTTACCTGTAGCAGAAGATATTGCTTTACACCTGGGTGATGACAGTATGATGGATTTATAAGTACAAAATTTTGAAATATGGCAATATTTCTTTCCCTCAACACATTTCCTTCAACACTTTCACACCAATATGGGTTAATCAGCCACAGAACTTCAGCTGCCACATGTTGGCACTAATTCACTGACCTCAAACCAGTGCTGGAAGACTGATTTCAGCTGTGTCTAACCTCCCACCCTACTCACCCCCGGCTGAAGAGCAGGGAGAGAGTATCACCACCCCACACAGCCACAGTATCTCCTCCAATTTAAGTCCTTATGGGTGCTTCAATATGCACATGGACTGATTACAACACGAAACACTTTGGATGGTGTCACACACACAGTATTTCCTATGTCATTAGCAAATGTCTCACTCTAGTCTCCCCTTACTCATAGTGCCCGACCTTGGCTATAAATCAAATCCAAATTTCCACTAGGTAGGACTGGAAGCCAGAAATATCTGGTTCCTTGTTTCCATCCACACAGCACATCACAGTCACCCCAGAGAAATGAAAGTTTCTACCTTGATACATTTAGTAAAGGCTAAAACGACTCCATTACACCAGTGAGAACATTTAGGGGAAAATAGTACTGATTTCCCATACTAAGCAACGTCTTTATGCAAAATTCACAACTGCTAGCATTTCCCTTAGCTTTCAGTACCCAGTTTCTGTGAACATTCTTTTCTCCAGATAAATATTGACAGTCTGTGGTCGATTGTTTGGATCACAGCAGTACATTTTAGCTGCAGGATTTAGGCTGGAGTCTGTTTTGGGGCTGTGTATGCCTAGAACTAATAACAGAGGTTTAGGCCCTGGGACTCAACACACTTCTGAGCCTATAAAACCTTTCAGATTTTGTCTGTCTCCGGGTGTATTACACAAAGTTGTGAGTTCATACCAAACCTTCCTTCTCTGCCCACAAGCTAGAAAGAGTTTTAAAGTGTTGGGAGCACGACCTGACGTGCTGAGTGTGTGCAAGCCCAGAGAGCAGGTTTTGTTGCAGGCTGAATAACCTGAAAACAGTCATATCTCAGTTTCAGAGCCCCAAGCTGCATGGCCTGAACAGGGACATCTTAAAGAGCTCTTAGAATCTTGAGCAGCTCAGAATCCGGGGGAGAACTCACTACTCTGCACTACTTTCATTTCTCTCCAATTAATCATATTTTTCAAAACAAATGGTTGTAATTCATCAGCATAAGAAATGGTGCCAAGAAAAGAACAGACATCTTTTTAAACATTCTCTGCACGTTTCTTCACTGGCCAGCTGACATTACCTGAGATGTGCCTTGTAGCTAAGGCTTGAGGGGGAAGAGCAGAGTCCTTAAAGGGGTGGAAACCTGGGAAGGTGGGACTGCACTGCTGACCCCAATAAAGAACACAGCAGAGAGCATCAGTGGATAGACTGAAGCCTGCTGAGTCCATGTTCAATGCATTAGCATGTCAGTGGGATTTATACTGTGGGGGAAATAGAAGCCCAGACCACAATTTTAGCATAAGGTGAAGGAAACTACATAGTTGTAATAAAGTGTAAAATTCAAGTAATGGGGTTAGCACAAGTGTGGCATTGCAGGCAAAAGGGCTTTGGGGTCCCACAGTCACTACCTCTCAGAGATGGCACAGGTTTACTTGGATCTCTCAGCTTTGCCTGCTTCAGTATTTGCAGATTGTCATGCTAAATACCTGACTTGGGCACTTTTATCCTCATACACAACTCTTCCATGTCTATGAGCATTTTCTTGTCAGGGATCTATAATACGGCTCTAAAAACTCCCTGTTCATCTCAGTCATCCTTTGAAAATATTAACTAAAAATAAATCTAGAATATAATCTCCAACGAATTTAAGTCCTAGGTAGAGCAAAAGCAATTGTTTTACAGCATATCCTTCTCTTTCAGCAGATATTAGTTTATAAATTCACTATGGTGAACACATTTTTGCTGATATCCTGATAAACATTTCTGACACAGGACCTCAGCTACTTACAGCCCTCATATACCAAGTATGATGCAATACAAAATGATCTCACAGAAACTGAGTAGTATTTTAATAACAAATTTGTTATAATTGTCTGGATTCCTTCCTTGTGCAAGTTTAATGAATTCAGGGACTTGTTCTTCCTATATGATGACAAGTTTCTACCTAGGATGTTATAAAATTCCTCTGGTACTTTTTTTCTGGAAAATCCAAATAAACACAAAATGCTATTGAAGAAGATACAAACAGCTTTAAAATATGTGTAATTGTGAGTATTGCCTCTTAAAAACTAAATTTTTATGACAAGATATATTCAGTAAATGCAGTAAACATTCACTCTTACCACAAGACTGCTGTCCAGAGAAAGCCTTTTCCCAAATTCCCTTTTCTGTAGCTGTCTTTTTTTCTCCATTGCTGAGGTTATTTGTTTTCCTTTTGATCGACTAGAAATGTCAGGCTGCTTTCAGCATCACTGGAAAAAAAAAAAAGTAAAATATTTAAATGCTTATTTCAATATCCTACTTAACTGTTACTGTCTTTCATCATTAACTTTGTAATAACCCAACAGCTAATAACTTTGTGTTTCTAGTAGGCTGTGTTCCAGGAACAGATTTTCTGTGCCAAAAAATCTAAACTCTCCAAACAGAAATATTACCAATATGTTTGGGTCGCTTCTCAAAGGAGGAAGAACAAAAAAAGTCTGCTATAACTGTCTTTAGCAATACACCCATGTTTCCATAGTCTTTTGAACTGGGCTGGGAGCAGAATTTGCAGAGCCAATGAGTTACCTGAGGCTGGGCAGGGGGAGGGAAACAGTTTGTTTCACATTAATTGCACTCCTCAGTAAGCCCCGCTTGTTGGCACATCTGTGTTTCTACTGAAATGTGCAAAATTTGGACCTAATCCTGAAGAGTTCTAAAAGCTTTCAACTCCCATTATCCTTAACAAGAGACAAATGCCCTCAGCACTTGCCTTAAGTTTTTAAGGTCAAAGATTCTGCTGTAATAATCAGACAGTCCCCACTGCCTGTACAGAGCAGCCAGGGAATTCAGCCCATAAAACTACCACAGAGGGAATTAATCTTTCCAGTTTTGTAAGGTTTGGTAATTCTTGGCCAGCGGTTTCAACTAAAGCCAAGCCACAGATTACAAGTAACAGCTACCAGCTCTCTTCCTAAATGTTCTTGTGGCTATGTGCATCTGAAAATTTCAGCTTGTATTTTAAGATATTTATTGTTTGTGGTACAGGAATATGGGCGAAGTAAATGAATTTATTCAGAATTTACAAAAAGTAGTATAATGATAACAGAAATCAGAATTAAGGCAGGCAGATATAGATATGCCCAGAAGTTTTCTCTTGTATCTGTATTTACCGTGTTGCAGTCCCTGAAAAACAAGACATGGCAAAAGAAGACCTGTGTGTTTCTGATCCTTTTTGTTGTTGTGAACATCACCTCGGGTCACACGCACCCAGGTGATGCACAAATACCTCTGCTGTAGGGTAGCACAGCTGGCATTCCCAAAAGCAGCCTTGGACATGCCCTGCAGACACATTTGCATGCCTGTGGATAGACTTGACTTCTCACGCACCTGTGACCGATCCCATCTGTCGCTGTGGGGATATCAGGCGGATAAAACCTTCCCAGCTCTTTCCTCGAGCTGACCCCAAATGCTCTGCCACGAGGGCACACAGGAGCCTGAACGTGGGCCAAGCACAGGCTGCCTGCAAGGGGAGCAGGATGCCCCAGGCACAGCTGCTGGAATCCAACAGGGTTCAGAGGCACTCTAGGATCATGGGGTGCAGCCTGGGCATCACACTGGGACTGCTCCTCTAAAACACTTCCCAAGGGGAGCAGCAAGTGCTCCAGCTACCAAACCCTGCAGTGGTGAATCCAGCCTTCTATTGAACAGCACCTGCTGGTTCCTACACTTCCTTTGTACTTCTGGGTTATACTCACAGAACACCAGAATTCAGGCCTTTTTCTCCCAAACAGATTAAAGTTAACTCTCTATGTATTCATCTAAGGAACACACAATGAGAACATGTACCTACAATGGTAAGAAAATCTATTATTGCACCATGCTAATTGCTGCCTTGTGGGATTTTCTTACCTGTAAATCCTTGCTTGCTTTTTGCATAGTTCCAACCCTAAAACTATGCATGCTATTTAATTCAGCTGATAAAGAATCTCAGTGGTGTGATATCACATAATTCCTATTGTTCCCTGATTAACGAGCAAAAGAAACACCGCAATAGATTTAAACAAACACAGCAGCAATGTATTACACTGTTTGTGTGATTGTGCCAGAAATCAGCACATGACCTTACATAATCATTATATCATTCTCCTGAGCATGCTTCATGCCTGGAGAGTATGACATCCACCAAGAGAGCCCTTGCTGAGCACAGAACCACTCAGGAATGAGCTAGTGAGAGCTACAGCTGGAGCCAGAAATCCCCATGGAAGGGCAATATGAGTTAAGTGCCTGCCTGCAGGTATTTGGTGGAACCACCCCGAATTCTAGTTTAGCAGTAAAAGCAGGAAGGATTATTATTAATTATTCCTACAGTTTATATGCTGCCCTGGGCACTTGAAGTGGATTTACTGTAGCCATACCTAGAAGAGCACAAGGACCTACTCATGTACTGGTGCAGCAGCTCCAGACCTGCTGGCTCCACTCCTTCCCACACCACGGAGCTCCCAGCTCTGCACATTACCTTTAGCAGGCTGTCACACATCTCTCTGAAGAGTTAACCACCTAAGGCTAAACACACTACCTTTTGAATCACAGGTAATTATCAGACAAGATAATACAATACATCACCTGCGCCAACATATGTTGATGCCTCAAAGTACCCATCTCAGGAGGCCTTTAAAGAAAAATGATCGTCAGAGTGAAGCACTTAAGAAAAACAGAACAAGTTTCCATCTTGGAATGGGAATTTTTGTGCATCATACTGCTTGTCACAAAGAAAAAATTACCCTTCTGAGTACATCTCTCTTCCTCTGAGACCAAACAGACTAACAAAAACTCAAAATGGAGATAACATGTCCATTGGGAAGCTCAGCAGAGGAGAACATCTGTCCAGATGGAACAGTCTTAGAACACCAAAGTGCTGAGAACCGGTTTTCCCAATCATCAGAAATACTATTTTTGTGTTATCAAGAAACAGACTGTAGAAATTTACCTGCCTTCCCTGACCAATTTGCTTGTCAATGTTTACAGCAAAGACCCCAGTGATCAGCACTCAGACCCTGATGATCCCATTTACCTTGGTGAAACTGAACCACTGCAGAGTCACATCTGATTTATGGTGTCTTCACCCATACTGCTCTCACACACATATTTCCAGATCTTTGGGGGCTCATCTTCTAGTTCTTTGTGTTGTAGGAAATGTTTCTGCTGAAGGACTCTTCCCCAAGGGACAAAAGAGTTCATCTATATTGAGCATATGGGGGCAGGCACTCTGTTTGGAGCACTCAGCCATAAAGGCTGTATCCCCAAGAAGTGTATGGGGCTCAGCCTAAGAGAATGCAGGTGCCAGGTGTTTGCCCAAAGTACTCAGGTTTGCACTGAGCTCAGGGCAGAAGGTTTTGTATGGACACAGAAAAAACTCTCAGAGGAAGACCCAAGTGTGATCTTGCTTCAACAGGGTATTACCCTCACTGCTCAGGAAGCCAGCAAGCCAGAGGCATCAGCTTGATTATATATCCTAAAGTGCAGTTATTTGTATTACTCAGTACAAGAATGTTCATTATTTCAGGAGATGGCTTGAAAAGTATGCCCTGGAGAAACAATGTGATTAACATAGAAAAGAACTCTCTAAAATCTATGCGAGAAATTTCTTGGATTATAATACCCTCTTCATTTCTAGCAGTAACAAAGGATGATTGATGTATATTGCTTTAGCTGATGAAAACGTACAACATCGTATTCCTTGGACAGGCATCCAAGATATTTTCAGGCAGTTTGAAACTGCAGTCACATTTCAACAGAGTTATGCCAACATATGCCAGCTGGGAACTAGCACACAGTATATCTGTTTGGTAACTGGAAATGGACTGTATTTATTTTTCTCTTACCAACATACATAAATTTAACAGTTATGACACATGACAAAAATGACAGCTCTGCAAACCAGCATCCTTTTGTTTAAATTCAGGGTAGATACAATGCAGCTTCCCCACTCCTGGCTTTGCACAACTTAATGCTGCCAGAAGGCAAAACACCCGTGGGGCAACAAGGTATTCCTTCTCAGCAGCCAGCTTGTCTTTCCCAGGTGCTAACAAGAGGAGAGGATTTGTGGTTTGTGGGAATCTAACTACTGGGTAACAGAATGAGGCCAGAGTTATACAGTGATCACCTTTAAATGCTTTTTCTACTCTGCTAGCCCTGCTTCTTGACAGCCAGACTTTAAGATGAGAGAAAACAACCAGAACTGGTATTATCCCTCAGCAAAGAGAGGAGGAGGAAAGCAATATCACTGGCATAGGTCAGGAAGCAGCAATGAGAAAGTAAAAATTGTCATCAATGCAAATGTTAGTTAGAATGAGCAGGTGACCTAAAGGTGAAAGATTTTATATCTCATTACCAATCTGTGGAGTGATTCAGTTTCCTAGGAACCTAATTGAATTGAGTGTGTCATTTTGCAGCTGGGTGTCTTCTGCCAGCTCTGGTGTTAACACCACTGTGCATACACCAGCTTTTGTTGTGGTCTTTGCAGGGAAGGTATAGCAAGTACAGTTTATCGGGGCCTCCCAGAACTGGAAGGAAAAAAAGGATTCCAGTATTAGAGTGCTGATGTTTTTTAACAGATCAATGTTCAGCTCTATAAAATCACTACATTAACCTTGCTAGGCACAGGCCAGTAAAAATATACTAGGCTTATACTAATGAATTTGATTATTTCACTTGGTTTTTTGGGAGGTTGGGTTTTTTTCTTCCCCTAACAGCAGAGTATTCAAACCATTCAGCCTAGTCATTAAAAGGCAACCATGAAAATTATTTCAGTTCCTCACCCTTATCTCTCCCCATCATGGTATTTAGCTTGGTCATGACTAAGTGACAAAGCAGAAAAATAATTCCTAAATTCTCCCTTGAGTTGGTGTTTCAAAATTCAGCACTTGGGAAATAGAAAACTGCAACAACATCAGCACTTGTGCAACCTGACACTCAGCTAAATGCTTTTTGTTTTGCCCCAGTGTATTTCACAGCAGCACCGTGGGCAGGCCCTGCCTAATGCCAAATACTGCCAGGTATTTGCTGAGGCTGGTCAGCAGTTCATTAGCACTAATGTACATGTCATGCACTCACACCCACTGGATTAGGTTGCTATTTAGATTAGCAAACTGCATTTTTGCAGACAGGGAAGGAGAATGTGCCATGTGGCAGCATTAATGAGTTAATTAAATTAGAAAAATTCCAATGCAAGAAGCTAAAATGCTTAGATGAGTAGAATATTATGGGAATTACAAGACAGCAAACACAGCACTGCTGTACCATTCAGCCTATATACCTAGATATTGACTGGCTTTGGAAAGTTGTATTAAAAAATCTATCAAGTGGTTCTGAAATATCTGGGCAAAATAATATTCCTTTCTATTTCTCTTTTTTTGTTGTTGTTTTCCTGTGGAATAATTAATTTTCATACACCACAAATTTCTTACACTTTCTGAAGCTGTTACAAAGTTTATTGAAACTGTACAGGCAGTGCCCAGAGTCAACTGTGCCCTGCAAGTTATTTTAGGCCCCAAAAAATTCCCTAATCCAGTGGTCCTATAGCTCTGACTGAAAACTTTCCAGCAGTCATAGTATCATAGAATGGCTTGGGTTGAAATGGACCTTTAAGATCATCTTGTTCCGAGCCCCACACCATGTTTAGGGATGCCACCCAACTAGACCAAGTTGCTTCAAGCCCCATCCAACCTGGACCCAAACACTGTCAGGGACGGGGCATCCACAACTTATCCAGACAACCTGTGCCTCACCACTCTCAGAGTAAAGAATTTCTAGCACCTAACCCAAACATTTCCTCTCTTAAAATCTTGTCCTACCTTGTCCTACCACTATCTGCCCATCATATACCAGGCCATGATAAAGTAGCTCCCCAAAGAAGTGTGGGAAGGGCCAGAGCTAGACAAGGAACCTGCTCATCTTTCACCCTTCCTTGGAAAGGTGTTGGACTAGATGATCTCCACAGGTCCCTTCCAACCCTAACTATTCCATAATTCTTTGATTTTTCTGTGATTTTAAGGAAGTACAGTGACACTGACACATGGCAGTCTACACAAAATGACTCATTTGAGAGCCAAATGTTGTGGATTTCTCCTGCCCTTATCCCATCCCTCTGAAGGGAATCAGTAGAACACATAATCTTATGGAATTTCTCACTGGTGAGCATTTCCCAGCAAAGAGACTCTCAGTAGAACATTCTAGAAACACGTGTGAAAGAAAGAATCCCAGCCTTCCACCCTGTTTCAGCCACAGTTTTCAAAACATATTTATGCTTTCTTCATGCAAACTAATCTTCCGTTTATTCAGCAAACTAAACAACCAGTAAAGCTTTCTATAGCACTGCTCCTAGGATTTAAACAAGTTAAGATTAAGGGCTTAAATCCAGCAAACCTATCAGTGTGCTCAAAATAATACCAGGAATTTCAATACATCAGAAAATAAAGAATATGGCATTAAAGATGTTATTACTACGACAGCTGTCAAGATGAATTGCATGAGAAGCATTTAAAAGATTTATATCTCAGTATCTCACCAGGTTAATTAAATGGATGCATGCATTCTTTTAAGAGGATAAGGTAGGTTGCAGTGACATAAAATGAGAGGGCACAAGATTATATTCTTTCAGCATTAACAAGAATGGGTTGAACCAATATCATTTCCGTATTCTGTAATAAGCATGATTCATCCATTGCCATTTTCAGCTCTCATTTTCTTTCTGGCAGAAAAAAAAAAGACTATGAACATTTATAGACTAACATAATCAAAGCTTTAACCTTTTCAATGTTTTCTATTTGGATTGGCTGTCCATTTTTATCATAGGATTTCAGGGCTGTGCCTCAGGGAGGAGAGGAATCGCCAGTAAATTACACCAAAGAATGTTGAAAGGTCAAAGGATTACCTTCTCCTGTTTGCTTTTATGGGATGTATGAAGCATTCATATCATGCAATAAAATTATCAAGACAAAAATGATGAAAGATAAGCAGACAGAATGCATGAATCTGTAGTCAGGACAGCATGGGAAGAAAAAGGATATATTATAGGGTTATCATCAATAAAAAACAGATTATGACAATGGTGTTTCTGTATCCTTAGCTTCTGCACTGAAATCAAATCCTTCAGAACACTGTAAGACCTGTAACCAAGAAAGAGATATCCAAGCATGACTGAGGCTATTCAGGCTAAAGGAAACATTAGATCCAAAACTCCCATGTCTTGGCTCAGTTTCTAACCACCTATAATTATATATTACATATTACCAACCAAATACTATTAGAAATTATGTGAGATAGGTTATTATGTGGTAAACATGGACTCCCTTAGTCACTGAGCCTCTTTCAGCAATGCAAGGCTGTTAACCTGCAAAAGGAATGTTCTGAACACAGCAGCAGCTGCCTCTGGGGGTTTCAACATACATTTGTCTCCCTTGGGAACCACAGCTGAGCTTAGTCAGAAATAGTCATTTCCAGCCACCTGCAGAAGCTGAACTCCAGGACCTGAGGAAATGTCACTGTTACTGTTCACAGACCTACAGGGTGATGTGGTGATTTCAAGGCTCAAAAGAAAATGCCCCATTTATATCCCAATAAAGACACCTCTGGCATCAACTAGAAGCAACCTCTAATCTAGTACATCATTAGTAGGGCTAGTTATTCCTCATGGCAAAGTGGCTGGCTGGCAGTAGAGACCAAACAAAAAAAATCTCATCAAACACTGAATTACAGATCTTCTTCAGAGGCAGTGACATTGAGTTCATCTAATATGTTCTGATATTCAGAAAAACAAATGCAATTAAAGCCAGAATCTGGATCAGTTTGATAGACAACTAACTGAAGGACAGAATTTAAAACACATACTCAAGATTTCTATGTTTTGCTCAGTTTGATTTGTGTTTTCTTCTCATATTTCTTTCACCTGTATAAATCAAGGCACTACTCAAGCAAGTCCAAGAATTTCAGACCTACATGTAAGACCTGTATCAGGGTCTCTGTTGCAAGCAATGGTGGCTTGCCAATTCAGCTTTTGAAACTGGAACTAGGAGCTTTTGAAATGTGCCTAAAGATCCCTCCTTCTCTGAGGCAGATGCATTTCAGTCAGCATCTCTTCTGCCTGCCCATCTGTTGTAATCACGGTCCAGAGGGACCACTAAAAATCATCGGTTCATTGTGTGCACTCCACCCCTCCCACCTGCACTGCTAAAAGAGATGATGACGTCTGCCATGGCCAGAGTATCCCAAATAAATGCAACCCCTTTTGGTCCTCCCTGCCAACAGAGATTAAAGGAATGAAAGATCATTTATTTACTGTGGTATTCCAGCTCAGTGGATATGAGGAATTATTAAACCATCTTCACATAGTGTTCAGACATCTGGTTTTACTCCTCAGAGCACTGGGTAACACTTCAAAATGCTCACATGGCTCAAAGGAAAACTCCCAAAAGAAAGTACTGTAAAAATGTTTCCTTAGTTACTAGTAACACGTTCAGCATCCAGCTCTGTGCATCATTAGATAACCAAAGTCATTTGCATCAGAGGGAAATGTCAGTGTCTAGGCTGCAGAATTTGTTCCTAATGAATCTGGGGCTTTGTGGGTTGTAACACGGTGTCTCACATTTCACCTTGCTGTACAGACACTCCCAGTGGGCCAGGGGCTGTCCTTACATTACAGGCAGTAACCTCATGATGAGGGTATTAGCTCAATAACAGCCCAGGAAAAAAAAAAAGCTGAATCAAGCTCATAATCCCATTCTGTGCTGTGAAAAATAAGGGAAGATAAGGTACAGTGAAATACACGCCATCCCTCCATGACCTGGGAAGGGGGCAGCTGAGAAAGGGCTCCACTCCTCTGTTTGCATAATGTGAAAATAGCTCCTCCACCCCACCATAACTAAAGCCCACCCTGGGGAAGAACAAGAAGGGAAAAACAGCAGTGATCTCTTCCAGCCAAACCAGAACTGAGCCCCTGGTTTGAAGGGCTAGACGAGCAGGGAGCAAAGCAAGAACACACAGCCTCAGTCAGCTGAGCAGCTCCAGGTGCTTCCCACACAGAACACCATGCACATTTCTGCCAGAAAAAACTCACGTATTACTATTATTCTGTGTAAATGCCTTCAGAGCTCTGTAAATCTGTGCAGTTAGGGCAGCTACCAGTCCTTGGACTCTGCAGTCACCTCTGTTCACTGCTACAGACAAGACAAACAAGAGATGTGGCAGCAGAGCAGAATTTGGAGGTACCAGAACTAATCTAGCTCATATAAAAATGGGCACTGAAATCCTTCAGCTGTTCCCCAATTTTTCAGCCTTTACAGAAGTTAGAAGTCTACTCTCACTTCAGCTGACCTAACACCTTCTAAGGATAACCTGAAAGGATTCAGCTCCAGCTCTCATGCCCACTTCAGCAGTGTCTGTACTTCATGGTCACAGCAGAAAGGTGACAGGGTACAGCTCAGCTCCACCACCTTCAGTTTTTTTGTGGGATGTATTCCCTATACACTGATGAGCATACATAAAGGAAAACTCCAGGGAGATATCCCAGCCAATAGAAGTTCACTTTTTTCTTACACAGCAGAGCATGTAGGACTGTGGGATATCAAGACCATAAATTCGAAAGGAATTGATACACATTGATTAAACTCCACCTTCAGCTTATGGCTAAGAAAACTATCATGGAAACACTAAAAATGAATAATGTTCTCTCTTCATGCATATTTTCTTAATGGTGACAGAGCACTGCACAGTGTTGGCATACCAAACAGCCCTCCACCTCTTATCCCTGCAATTCTAGAACAATCTCATCTCTATTGCTGAATTCAGCCAAAAGGATAGAGACAAACTTTGTGGAATTCATACAATTGCAGCAAAGATATTAAAGTATTGACTCAGTGGGGAACAATTAACCAGTTCCTTCATAGCAGCTTTAAACAATGACAAAGAGAAGACTAAAGTGTCAAGGCATGAGCATCCACACAAGTTTGAGGGACATATCCTAACACTAGAGACAGTGAGAAATTGATTAGGTTTATTGACAGAAGGCTGAAAAGAAATAAAGAGGGGGAAATGATGTCAAGTAGCTGAAGAAATTACCTAAAGTGAAATCCAATGCAGAGAATCATATGAAAAAATAAGGCAGGATGAAGTACTAAAAAAAACCACTGAATGTGAGAATGCTGCCAGAAGTGAGATGTCCAGCAACCCTGATGAGGAAGAAAAGAGTCTGCTCTGCCTTTCCTCTCAGCATCTCCATACTTTGCTGTAGTTCATCCACATTAGAGACAATTAAAGGCTTTTTCTTTTGAAAAAATGCTACTCCATCCTTCCTCCCCATGCCATCAGCTGCTGGCAGTGCTTATTCCAGTTCCTCAGTGTGAAGGCTGCTTGTCACACACTGATTTCTAATTTCTCCATCTGCCAGAAATGTAATAAAAATGCAAATTTAAAAAAATAATAATGAATTTCCTACTTTAAGGGTTCATAGCTCTTCTATGTTTTATGCCATTCTCTCAGTCTTTAGCTCACCTGCCCTCAGTTCTACCATGTAAATGTCAGTGAACATATAGACTGCCATCACAGATAATAATCCAACGCTTTGGGATTATGGATACAGTACTATCTATACAGAAAATATTAGAAAGAAAGGAGCTATACTATTAGAATTCTTTAGTCTATCTCTCAAGCATCAGTCCATTTTGAATGCAAAGTAAAAAGAGTTCAATTACAAAAGAAAAAAACAAAAAACAAAATCACTGGCAATTCCTAAGTCAGTTATTCAATAAAATCTGAAAGATGTCTTTGCTTGTAGAAACAACAGTTGGATTGGCACAGAATTTTTCATCCATTTTTTGTCCATAGAATTCATGTAAAGACTCAAAGTGGATAATTTTTACCTAGATTATTTCTTGGAAGTAATGCTATGCAGATTTAAATAAAACCTTTAACTGTATACACCTCTCCAGATTTGCAATAACCAAAGTTATTCAATATTACTATTTAGCTCAAAGTTCAGCTGGGAAATAAAAAGTATTATTAGTATGGAAGGGAAATGTGTTAATACACTTGCATGTTCTAAATGATCCACTGTGAATTTGAAAGTGCATTTCAAGACTAAATAAAACCTTTAAAATTTGGGATTTTTCTACTTATGGTTTATTAATTCAGGGTTATTGGAGAAAAAAACAGTTTTGAACATAAGCAAGGAAGAAAAAAATTCTGTTTCGTTCATTTCAGGTAAACCCTAAAAGTTTGCCCATATTTTGAGTTGGAGATTAGGTTGATTCACTGACTTCTCCTGTCTCAATTTCTTCACTGCCCTGTGAAGGCAGTAATATATAAGTGTCATTTACTGAATAAATCCTCTTTGTCAAAGGCTTTAATAGTGAAACTTTCTATTAGAGCTTCTTCTCTGTGTCATTACTCTTCTCTATCTACCAGATGTGCACATCACTATAAACTCAAACAGAGGAATAATCTTCTCTCCAAATTCTGCACTGTGCAGTGGAAGACACTCGGTTTTCATTCACGTCTTTGCTGTCCTGTCAAAATTAATTTGATGGGAGAAATTCAGCTAGAATTGAATTAAAACCAACAAAGAATCTGCCACCAACAGCAGCTATGTAGGTGAGACAGATATCCTCTACTCACTTCACAGATTTAAACTTTCTTCCCTGCAGGGGAAACTAGGAAGCATTAAAGCAGCATTAAAAAAAAAGAATTAGAGCAGCACCCCCCCCCCCCCCTTTTTTTTTTAATAGTGGGGGAATTAAGCAGGTTGCTGCAGTCTTGAGTGCTATTTGTCTCTGATTTTTCTTGTTGGCTCACAGAAGTATTACCTGCAGCTACTAGAGAGAAGAGAAACTCAATGGGACTGCAGGAAAGGGAAAAGAAAAGGAGCCAGGTGGGGCCTTCATGGGGCTTCTTGCCCAAGGGTGTGCCCTAAAGACACAAAGTTTCACATCCCCCCTTCTTGGATGAGGATCCTGGGAGTTAAATCTCCATCTCTGCTTTGCCACCAATTCTGAGCTGAGCAAGGTAGGAGCTAAAGGGATCTACCCCCAGCTGGTGCTGGTTAAGCCAGAGACCTCAGGAGGGTCTCAGTTATGCTTCCCAGAGTTACAAGCTCTTGAACTCTGCATCCAGGCTCAGAATCCTCAGTGATACATAGGATCCAAACCTGGAATTCAGGTAGGGAGGAATAAGTAAAACAGGTACAGCATAACTTGTTTTCACACAGACAACACCAGTGGGTAAAAGTGAGATTTCAGTGCTTTGCTGTGGAGACAGGACCCATCAATAAGATTTGCTCCCTTCCATGAACAAGGAAAACCCTTGTTTTTTTGTGGTGCACTGCATGTAGCTGTGTACTTCACAAACCATTCTGCTCCCAGGACTGCACCCAAAACTATCATCTAGGTGATAAATTCTTAGCAATGTCTTAAAGCTTTTTCTTGTGACAGGAGAATTTTCAAGTAATCAAAAAGAAAAGCAATTCTCTTGATTAAAGATAAATTGGTAAATATAAATGACAGAACTGGTTTCCCATGAACATTTGGATGCATTCCCAATCAATAACACCAGGACAGAACTGTAGCTTAAAGGAAGGAATTTACTAGTTTTAGGAAAGCACATCATTAAATCCTAGACAAGTCTACAGACTCTCAAGCAGAGAGACAAGGAGAATGGCCAACCTGAGGCCTTGTAGACTCTGCTACCCTTGTCAGTCATTAGGTGCTCTCTTTCATTTACTTCTGTAGCCTCAAAATATAGATGAAGATCTTGGTCTCAAAATTTAGAGCTAACAGCCAGTGACATAACACAGAGCTGTTTATTAAAATGTTACGCCAGGTTTCACTTTAGTGCTTTCCTTCATAGCAGCAGATGTTGAAAATCCTTAATGATTTAGCTGAACTTGTAATATTTTCTAAGTGTTCCTCATATGTAACTGCAAAGAGAACCTGGGCCTTTTACCTCTAGCATAATATGGGGGTTAAACAGGTCTAATTATTGATAATTAGGATTTTAGCATGTCACCTCTGGATTAGTGTTTCAAACTCAGATGAGGTTGATATTGAATAAAAGTGACTTCCATCAGCTGGCTGCTCAGTGACCTCTAAGAAATATTACAAGTTGGTAGTGGACAGGTGTCCATATGATTAAAATACACTTTGCAAGAACAGTTGGCACCCTGGAATTTTCTTATTACAAATCTATAATCTGCTCCCTCCAGCTCATAAATTCCAAGTATTCAGGGGCATTGAGATGTCATTTAAAAACAAGGAGGATACAGTGTTCTTTGCTAATCTTACAAACAAAGTACCTCTGTTTCTAGAGCAGTTTCGAGTCCCTGGACAAATGCTCTTGTACACTGCAAAGATTATCAATCACACTATTAAAACTCATTAATTATACATTAGGTACCAACATTAAAAAATAAATAAAAACCTAAGGTGCTGTAGGTTCTCCGTCAAAATCTCACAGCCAGCACCATGTATGGTGTTCACCGTAAAGACAAAAATACACACAGCACCAACAAAGTAGAATCATATAGGGTGTCCTACATATGCATGAACCAACATTAATTGAATCAATATTCCCAGACACCCACAGAGAACTCAAGTATTTTTGGTAGTAAAAAATGCTAAAATGTTTTTGGCAGGAGAAGGTGAGCCCAACCTCAAAATGAGGTGGTTCTCTGGCTAGGAATCAAGGAAACAGCTTTGTGTTTGAGTAGGATTTGGGGGATGGGCTGGGGAAACATCACCATACTTGATGGCTTTTGAATAACCAAGCCCATAATACAAGCCTCAAGCCTTTAACCTGCTTTACAAACATTTAACCCATTCAGAGATTTTGTCTGAGAATATGTGAGAGAATATATTCCATCCATTTTCTTTCTTGTTACACCAATTTGGACCGAAGCAAGGCAGAGCCCTTCAGGCTTTAGGCTTTGTGGAAGATGCAGCTTCATAGAACTGAGAGACTTCCCAAAATTATCAGTGAAGTTTTTGTGGACTTATCATTTACTCACATCTGTGTCAATGACAGAACGTAGGAAAACCTTGTACAGAATCTAAACAGGGAAGGACGCTTTGGTGGAATCAATCCCCAGCAGTTAAAATACACGTGCAAGATGTTTCCCCTCTCAGAAAAGGAACATTGTTTGGTCTGGCCCTGCTCAAGTTGCTATAAGGTTTATAAGAATATAAAACAACAGTTGCTAAGCTTGCACTGTTGTGCTGTAGGGGAAGGACCATGGATCCATCCAGGAACAGAGCCCTCACCTCAATGTGGGAAAAAACCACAGACAAGATTAACTAGCTCAAGAAAGGTAATCTTAATTTTGTGGAAAAAGTGAGGGACAAACCAGATTAAAAAAAAAACAAAAAAAACCCACAATTTTATAATGGTTCTACTAGCAAAGTCCTACTAGAAATTTCCTCTTAAGAATTTTGTTAAACTGATTTTCTCAGCCACTAATTTCCTCCACAAGTAGTAACTGAAATATAGGGACAAAACCACTGCTAAGCAACTCTCAGCATTTACCCCTCCAGTATCCAGTTTAAATCCATGAAAATGAGTCTGCATTTTACATACCTTTTAGATGGAGTGGTTAAAAGGAAGAGTAAGAACAAGAATGTGTGCAATCAAAGCAGGTATTCATGCACCTGTTTTAAACACATTTCTATCACATTTTCCAGCAGAATAGCAATAAAATAACCTGCTCAAACTGAACCACAAGCACAAAAAGTTAAAAACTGGAGACAGTACTGTTAACAAATTGCAGATGCATGAGACTCATCCAGAAAGACCTCACAAATCAGCAATGAGAGGAAGAGAGAGCAAATCATGCAGAAACTATTTAATCAATGAGTAAAGACAATTATAACATCTGTTAATCTTTTGTGTAGGTTATAATTAGATGCTGTGGAGGAGTAGCCTTTAAGGGGGAGGCAGGGAATCCTTTAACATCTGCTAGAAGGGCAAACACTGTGCAATAAATGACTTTAAATGCAATCAGCAAAATGAGAGCTGAGCAGAGTTCACAAAAGACCTGTATAAAAGATTGAGGATAACAAAATATTTTGCCAAAGGTCAACTCCTGCAGCACTAGAGCCTGAATAATGAGTTCTAGTTTATAGGCCACATCAAAAACAAACGTGATTGTACCTCTGAAAAACAATTCTTTCCTCATTTGTGTCATTATAGCAAAAGCACATGCTGCTGCTGTATATCACGTCAGCTTAATGACTTATTAGGGCTCTATCTATCAACCTTGAACAATTTAGAATAAACAGGTAGGTGCAATGTATTTTAAAGGCCAAAATTCAGTCTGATTAGACTGACACAGAACTGCATCATACTGTAAAAGTGATGTGATTCTGATTTCAAATAATTAATCATTCAATAGCTTCTAAAAGATCTAATTATTTTCTCATTTTGCCGTTGAAAACAACCATATGCTTTAAGCTGTTCCTCACTGAAAACGTGAGTCCAAGAGGGAGGTATTTTATCCTGTTTAACATGGCCCTCTACTGGCAAAATAACCCCCCAAAATCTTACCACTCTAGCATTTTGTCAGATCATTTCAGAGCAGCAGAAAAGATCCTACATTTTACAGCAGTTACACCAAATCTTAGAAGATAGAGTAGATCAGAGATTTAGGACTTTGCATAAATTAAGTCACCACTTAATCTCTCCAGAATCCCCTTGAGGAGAGCATTACTTC
This sequence comes from Cyanistes caeruleus, assembly GCF_971803275.1. NCBI lineage: Eukaryota > Metazoa > Chordata > Aves > Passeriformes > Paridae > Cyanistes > Cyanistes caeruleus. Next base: position 34,631,861 of record NC_141707.1, read on the forward strand.
CTTTCACCCACCAGATGCAGCTCTGGCCATCAGCAGAGCACTGAAGAAACAAGCCAAGTGCTCATATCTAGAGGAGTAAGTAATTTTAGAAACAAATGCAGTCCTACTTGTGTCAAGTTGTGCTGTGCTCCTCAAGGATTGCCACTGACTCCCCACAGGATTGATGCACACATGTGAGTTCAGTTTGCACAATTAGCTAATACTTAGTATAGGCAAAATGAGCATAATAGATCCCAGCTGCCAAAAGGACACTGTTTGAAATACAAATGCTAACTCCCATCAAAAGCACCTCCACTGCAAAAGAATTCCTGCTTCCTTCTTTTCCCCACCATTGCTGAAAATCCTCAGTTGTGATTCAATACAGCTTCAATCAAAGTGAAGCAGACAATGAAATTCGCCTCTGTTGTTGCATGTGGTAATTAACTCTTCCTATTTGTATTATGTTTGAGCAACAAAGAAACAAAAGGATACAGTAAAGTATTGAATTTAACAATTTAGATAACGATGAATTATAATAATCAATTAGCATTGTCAAAGAAAATAATTTGTGACATGTATTTGATTCTGTCCAGACCCATTGTGTGCACACACTGTCCAAGGCTGGTTTGGCTCTGGAAAACAAATAGATTTGTCCTGTGGAAAGCTTATCAAACATGCAGTTTAACAGTGGCATTTGTTCTTGCTGCGTGTCAATATTAATAGTCCACATTTCAGCAACATAATTTTTATCCACTGCTTTATAATCCAACCTGCTTTTCAGGGTCTGCATCATTCATAGCCCATAGACAATGTCACAGCCCGTTTCCAGAAGCCATTGCTGCTGTACAAACCCCGTTTATCTGATCCACCTGCATGCCAAGCAATGGCCACATAAAAGATTTCCCAGAGTTTTTCACATAATAGCTATCTAACTTTTCATCCTGCAAACATCATGACTAATTCACATAACCATCAAGGAAATCCTAATGTAATTCAGGTTCCTGCATGCTGCATGAGTCCTATCAGTAGACAGTACAGAACAGAGCATTACAAGTGTTAATGGCTCATGTTCTATTTACATTGTACATTTATCCTCTTTTAGTAATAAAACAGCATATTACATGCTTTAACTTCTGAAGGTATTCTGGCAGCTTTGGCATTTCTTCAGCATAACTGCAGTCCTGCCAGGAGCTGAACACGTGCAGAGCCACACACGAGCTGCAGAGCATCCTGCTGCATTTGGCCCTGGCTGCACCGTGCTGAGCTCCTCAGCCAGCTGAGCTTCCCTCTGACACCTTTGTTCCGCATCTTTTATCCCAACCTCAGTCCCACTTGTCAGACGATTACAGGCTGGAGCCTGCTCTTATTCCATTTCTTTTCAGATGGCGAGAAAGCCTGAAGAATTGTCATTCACTTGGCAATTGTCCCTTTCAGTGCCATCCCAGAATATTATCAGATTATACTCTGTATCCATGGGCAGATTTCTCTGGAAAAATCCAACCAGGGCATCCCTTGGCTGAAAAGTGAGCTCAATCTATATCCTAATTTGCTGCATTGGTATATAAGAAAGAAAATGTAAATGCGAGAAGGAAAATGCAAAAGAGGAAAATGAAAATTGGATGCCCACAGGCTCATCAGGTTTTGAGTGTCTGCTTCAGCTTTTAAGGGAATTAGCTGAAGATTAGTTCATGACTAAAGTGGAATTGTACCATCCTGCTCTACATTTACTGGGGCAGGAATTCTACTTCCATAAATCTAAGCCTCCTAAACACTTATACACAATTCATGTACAAAAACAATACCATAGGAACCCATGAAGTTTTCTTGAAAAGCTGTAATATTCACATTTTTCAGATTAGAATTTGCATTTAAAATTAAGGTGAGAAGGATAAATGGAATGTGAGTAGGGTTTTTTTTATTCCCATGTTGTTCCAACTATTTTGAAGATTTCAAAGCCATTTATTTGCCAACAACATCTGAAACTTTGCAAGTGTAAATTATCAGTTCACAACAGCAGATCACCTTTATTGGCCATAAGGTGACAGAGGGAAGGAAAGACTGGCTCTCAGGGATCAGTGATAGGAACCAAACCCATTCCATCTCCCCAGAGGAAGGCTTCTATCAAAACTCTCTGCTCTTCACTCCTGCATTTGGTGAAAGTTTCTGAGCCACAAAAATGTCTTTTAAAGACCATATAAACTTTTCAAATAGCATTTCCCAAAAATGAGGATGAACACCTGAGGAATAAAAATACGCTCTTATTTACACACCCATTAGAAACACCAAAAGTCTTTGCCATTCCCATGGTATTAATGCAGAGCTAAATTTAGGTTGGTTCCCCCCACCCCTTAAGAGAATATGCTTCCATTGCAAAGACAGAACAACAGCTCCTGCATTGAACAGTATTTTGACATGCCAAGCCACATTACAGCATCAAAAAAGAAGAGCTGGACAGTTTTGATCTGCTGTAGAAACAGGGTCACTTGAGAGGGGCATCTGCAGTTGTAGCCTCTCTGACCTTAATAAGAAGCCCCAAAAAAATCTGTTGCTGAGTGGGACTGAGAGGCCTTGTAAACAAAGTCAGTAGCAAGGAAAGCAAACCAAAATAAATAATGTTGATAATTCATAAGGAACCCTCTGATTCCTACCTGATTGATTTGTACTGACTTACCCTCATACACTTGCCAATCATAATTTTCTGATTTCAACCCTCAGAAATGTGCTTTGTCTTCACAAAGACAGATCATTAAACAGAGGTAAACAGTAATAAAAAGTTCCTCATACACAGTACTGTGATTATGTTACATCCTAGAAGAAGCCACTACAACTGAAATTACAGTAATTTAGAATGGGCTTCTGGTGAAAGATTGAAATGAGAAGCAAAAGACCTGGGGTGTGTTACTTGCTTTTGAAGTGGGTAAACTAAATTTTAATAAACCACATCTATGGACCAGTTTACTCCTCTGTCAAACACAGATAATTCCATGCCAATCACAGCTAGTTGTCCTGAAAATTAGTTAATCTCTGGTCAGAAAAACAGTTGTATCCCACAAACAGCAGGCAGAATAGCAAGTTTTTTCACAGCAGCTGCCAGAATGCGAGTTTTTCTGCTTTGATATTTCAGGATGTGATGTGATTCTTAACATAAATCACTCCAAACAAAAATTACAGTTTCTCATATAATTGAGAATTCATTCTATCCAAAAGGTATCAGATTTCAAAGCACTGTATGATTCTGTCTTTTAAACTTATACACCTCCAGAACTTGAGCAGGAGCTAAAAATGAAAAATAATCAAGTTCTGTTTGAAATAAATGCCGGCATAAGAAACAAAATAATTTTTAAAGAAAACTGTACAAAAAAACTAAGAGGAATTTATAATAAAAATCCTAAATAATCCCAAATATTCAAATAAATATAATTCAATTACAAGAGAACAACCTTCAGACAGCCCAGGTTTTGTTCACTTAATGACAGCACTCAGGAGACTTTAAGAATCTTAAAGTTTCATCACTTAAATTAAGAGAGAGCCACTTCAGCGTAATCTCATACAAACAAAAGCCAGAATGAAGTTTTCATTTGTCCTGACCCTCAGACAGATGCATGGCTGTAATTACTCCTAACAACTACATACTTGCCACTCTTTTAATTAAAACAAAACTACAAATAGCAACGCTGACACACTCCTAGAGAAAATAAGCTTTACAGAGATGATAGAAACACCAAAACAGCAAAAGCCTTACTTGCAGCAGTTCAGTCAAAACATGCCAGCCCTGGAGAACTCACAACCGTAAGAAGTCTTTGCAGTCCAGAAATTCTCTTGAGTTTATCCAGTGTTTATTTACTGAGCTTTAAAAGTCTGTGGTTAGAAGAACAGAGCTAGCTTTCTACACCCTCCACAGCACCAAAGTCCTTCAGTAACAGCAGACATGAAGTTTGCTGATAGTTGGGTTTGCTGCTGCTATGTAGTTGCTCAGTACTTGTAAATACAAGCTCTGTGGACAAAGTCCCAAATGACATCACAGGCAGCTGCTTATTGTTGAGTCTTTATTAACCGACTGTCAAAAAAGAAAAGAGAGGAGGAAAGAAAAGCCCAAACTATCTTCCCTGCAGCACAATTTGCATCTTAGTAGGAGTTTCAGGGCTACACATATAAATACTTCTGTTTACCCAACTGATGTTTTTCTAGAATGATTAAACAGTGTTTGCAGGGAAAGCAAAAAAAGTAAGAAAAACTTAAACAGCTTCACCACGTGAAGAACACAGGGAAAAAAAAAAGAAAAAAAAAAAACACCAGCGCTGCCTTTTTCACAATTTATCACTGAATTTCTCCTAATTCTTTTGTTTAACAATATGGGTGCAAACCTGCCTGGATTTTAAAGCACAGAGCAGAGGACTTCAGTAGGTTGAAATGAAAGTTTCAACTGATTCCAAATTTGAAGTTACAGAATTACAAACTTTTTTGTGTCCTTTGCAAGATTTAAGGCAGCTCAGCTTCAGTAACAGTACATTTTGAAGAAAACCCTCTTACTTTCCAAAGATGAAAATACAAGAAAGCAAGAAACAGCATCAAATATAGTCATTCACAAGGTGCTAAGGGCATAAATACTGACCTTTCCTGCACAGAGGGGAGCTCCAAGACTAAGCAGCACTGTGGAGCCAAAACACACATTCAACTCCCACCGAGGCACAGGGCACTCACTGGAGAACTAGTCCAGCTCCTAATCTGAATCTGTCACAGAGTTCCTGCTGAAAGAGAGGGGCTGGGACTCTGTGCCTTGATTTCTCAGAAGTCAGTCCTTTCAAGTCAGAACTTCAAACGCTGAAAGAGCTCCACCAAGGCTTGTGACAGACTGAGCTCTCTTATCTGTGCGCGTTTCCACACGAAGAGGTTCAATATTGGAAACACCTGGCCACTCACATCTAAACAGCCTAAACTATCCCACAAACAACAAAACAAGTGAAACTCGAGCTCAGGGATGAGCAGAAGCCAAGTTTTCACTGCTTTTTTAATTGCTACACATGAAAGCCTCAACCCAAATTCTGCCTGTATTTACAGAGAGAAAACCAATCTTGGGTCAGATCCTCATCTGCTGTAAATCAGGCTAGATGCAATTACACACCTGAACAAGAGCAGTCAGCTGAAAGCCTGCTTTTAGACTGAAAGAGTGCCATTAAAAACATTTGTGTGACCTTAATAACAGAGTGTCCGATTTTCTTGGTGCTTGCCCTGAGTGGCAGCAATACCCTGCTGACACAGTGGTGCTGAGTTCATTGCCACTGCTCATGTGGGCAATTGCTACCTCTGCTGCTTGCTGCCTCTAAAATATAAATTTGTACTTTTGATGGAGGTCTTTTGTAAATCCATCATATTTATTCCTGTGGCTAATCAGCCTGTAGCACACAAGAAACACCACGCTGTGTAGCTCTGGGTTATATTTACCTCCCTGGCTCAAATACACAGGGCTGTGTTCCTCTTCCATTGCACCCAGCAATGGAAGGTTTTATACCTTGCTCATTAAGAGCTTGCCAGTCTGATCCAGGAAGTCTTCAAAATACTTTGAGGATGAAGTGGGCTATGGGAGTAATAAATACTAACACATAATATCGAATCAGATCAATTTCAAACCATACAGCTTTAGTTCCAGCTTCACAAGTGCCATTTAAGCAAACATGAGCAAGGCCCTGTGCTTGGATATACAGCTCCATAATGCTTCAGCTTTTTCCATGAGAAGCAAACCCATAAGATCAGCAGAAGGGTTAGATTTTGCTTGAATACGTCACAGATTAATAGCGTGCTTTCTCAGGCAAGGGATTAAATTCATTTTTTCACCTGCCATTAGAAGTAGTTATAAAATTTCAAAACACAGGTTACATTGAGGCTCTCCTGATGAGAAAACTGGCTTTCTCTGAGACACTAATGCAGACAAACATGTGCAGAAGAAAGGAGGAAAGTATAGAGTCATAAAAGAGGGAAACCACTAGTTTAATTGAAAAAGCCAAGTACTTAATGAAATAAAAAAGGACGCGCCTTAAGGAAAATTTCAGCCTGTTCCCAGGAAGATTAGTAAAATTTAGCACTTACTAAATTTCCTAGGGTGTGTTAATGCATTTCCAGGCTAAGCACAACTGGGTGAGCAGGACTGGGACAGCACACACACAACTCACATCTTTCTGGTCAGAGGCATGAACTTGAGTTGCCTGAAAGCAATTTTTCCGAGTTTTTTCAGAAATTGTGGTTCTTGTAAAAATAAGTGCACAAAAAAAAACAAGTTCTGAGATTTGTGGGTTTAACCAGCAGATTATTCTTCCCAAGAGGAGAATTGCCATGAGGGTGGACAAACAGATTTTGCATTCTTCAAATTACAGCACTTATTAAGGGAGTGGCCATTAGCTCACCCTGTCAGTGCACTTATCCATCTAATTTCTATTCTAAGTCATAAGATATAGCTGCTGGCTGTGCAGATACAACTTATTTTTGGCAGGAATGCCACAGCTTTTGCTAGAACAAAACTAACAGCAGAATTCAGTCCTGGACTAGCTGCAGGTTGAGTGAAAAGATAAAGAATTCAAAGTCATGGGCTGCAGTCATTTCTCCTGGCCTGATGTGCAGTGATGGGCTACATTCTTGTATCTGAGAAAATAATTCAGCTTCGTATTGCCCCATTTTTGATGAGCAGACAGGTAAGATGAGGCATTACAAACTGATCTAAGTACATACATATTAAGAAAGCTTGTTAATTAACCTCGTGCAGTATGGCTAGGATCTCTCAAAGACCCCATATCTCATACGAACACAAAATCCACAGTATTTCAGGTTCACTGTCCACATTTGACTCTGCTTTGTTATTAACTTAGAAAGTTCCTCCTCACTGAAGAACCCAAAACAAGGACATCTCCCTGGAAAATGCAGTGGTTGGCTGGGATTGAGTCACCTAAACTGTACCTTTACTGAAGCATGCAGGAATCCCTCAACTTGTGATGTGCTTGCTCACTTCTTACCAGCTCAGGGGCAGGAAACAGCTTGGACCCAGGTGTCTCGAGCTTCAGTCTCTCATCACACCCCCCTAAAGCTGCAGCAGAAGTGATCAGACCCACAGCCTGAAGAGTTAAAAGGCAGGTGGGAAGAGCTAAGAGCATTTTCCCCAAGAGATGGCCCACTGTGCTGAGTTCTGTGTGATTCAGTGCAGTTACAGACAACCAACCCATGTAAAAGCCTTTGTTTTACTCTCCAGCTACTGCTGGGGCAAGGACAGACAAGGTGACAGGCCAAAGAGCAGCTTAGTCTTTGTCAAAATTGTTAAAATCCCAACAGATTGTAATGCGATAGAATATAAAATCCTAAACTGTTGTATTTTTATCCCGCAGTAAATACTTAGATTGCTGGAGTGAAAGTTTTTAAAAAATATAATAAAATAGTTAAACAAATTGTAGGCTGCAGGATTTGCCTTCTTTGGAGCTGCACATGGTTGAAAGTGTTGAGCTGGTTCCTAAAATATCATGGAAATTTCTCCAGTGTACTGAAAAGTGTTCTTTGAACATCACTATTATGCTCATTTTTATCAACACAGCTGAGTATGTCTTACAAAACATGTACCTACCCACAAGGATGTGAGGTGTCACAAGTTAACACAGTAAACACTTTCCTGGGGTAGCTGGCTGAGCAGATAAACAACTGACAAGTTGAAATAAGTGGAGAGAATAAAAGGAAGGGTGTGAGGGCAGTATATGAATCTCCTCAGATACTCACTGTCAAAAACTGGCCTTCAGTTGAAGCAGTTTGATCAGGCTGGTAAGCTTTTGATCACAAAGATAATTTGGTTTTTAGCCTTGCTAGGTGATTTTTCAAAGCTTTTTACCTCCCCTGCATGTCAAGAATAGGGAAAAGGTCCTTAGCAAAGGCAGCTTTTACTGCTGGAACAAACAATAGCTCTCTCTTCTGTCACATTTATGAATTTAAGCTTCAGAGAAAGCAGCAAATAGCGTATAACAGTAACAGTAACTACACGCAGGGCTGGGGCTGACATCAGTCTGGTTTGTCCTCACGAGTTGTGCTCTGGCACTGCCCTGCTGCCCCCTCCAAGAGCTCCCAGACAGATTCTGTAACAACCTACGTGCTCCTCAGTACCTGTCACTCCTGCAGCTAAAAAATATGATATTCTGCCTCCTGGAAGAGCACTTCTATATGGAAACATTTACCCTAACTCACATCCCACACTATGGGAAATCCTGTCCTTAAGTGTCAGGATGAAGCCTTGACACCTGATTCTGACACATAGGAAAAAGAAAGTCTAAAATGAAATGTTTAATCTAGCCTTTTCAGATGAGTTGAGAGCTAAAATGAGCATATATGATTGTTCCTGCCATAGCACTGATTTGCAATCAATTTCTAAATCTTTTTCAGTTCCATAATTTTTGCTTCAGTAGAATTCTATGAAAAGCATTCATTGGAGAAAATTGATGGGATGTCTTTAAAGGACATTGCCTTTCACTACAAATTGCCTCATTGTAAAATACGATATTAAGCAAATCATAAAAAGTTTGTTTTGAGTGTTTGCCACTTGAAACTGGAAGAAGTAGTTAGAACCTGGATTTTTTAATTACAAGGGAACTCAGAAATATTGTAAATATGATTACAAAATATAAGTACATAGGACTGACTCTCCTTAGTTCCATAGGTTAAGTCATCATTCCTTCTTTGACTTTCCTGTTGTTTCTGGAATCAAACAATTGATTCAATCACCAGTGACCTTATCCAGAATTAATTGAAATCAATGGCGTTAGTGGATTCTGGAGCAGGCCCAAAATCAATGTGTGTTCACAGGTTTTTTTTATATCCTCAATCACACAAGTAAGCCTCTGCAAATTCAGATTCCAGTGGATCCAATCATTAAATCAGTTCTGCAGTGTTTAACTTCACATATGGACAGGGCTCCCCTGCTGGATATTGAAAGTGGTCTCTATCATGAGGAGAAGGTTACTCTCATAATCTATTTCTGATGAAAGCATGTATTTGTACAGGTGTCAGTGATCCAGCAGGGCTGGCAGCTAATGGGAAGGCTGACTAATTTGCACTCTCCTGCTGCCTCCTCGGACATGTCGCTGTGTGTCGGCAGCAGAGGTACCGGCTTGTGAAACACACATTCCTCCGATGCAAGCATCTGGCTTCTTGGCAGCCAAGTTGTGACAGGTTCTGCGGCAGCTGGGATGGCCCCATGCTCTTTCAGATGGTTAAATAGTCTTGTTTTTCAGCCTAGCTTTGTTTTCCTGCTGCACTCCTGGATGGAAGCCCATTTGCCCTTTTAATCAATGAACTGGCCGTTGGATGGGAGTAATCAGCCACATTTCTGTGCACGTCAGAGCAGAGATTTCTGCCCAGACACTGCCAGCCCTGCAGCCCTGCACTCTTGACTCCGTGCTTAACCTCGTCCTGCTTCATTCTGACACCTAACACACCAAAGGAAGGACTGTCTTCCCAAACTGAGAGCAAAAAATACAACAGCATTCTTCATCCCTTTAGTCATGGGATTTCCTGGATTTCATAGCTCCTGCTTTGTACAGGAGACAGTATTCAGATCAACTAAGGAATACAATTTATTTATTTCAGATGGCTTTATAAACTGTCCCCCCATATGCATGCACCAGATGGAGATAAGAATCTGGCTGGAAGGTCTAGCCTTACACAGTGTGGCACAGAGGTAACAGCACATCAGATTATTGAGAGAAAAAATTATTCAGAGAAGATTCCATAAATCTGAAATAAATTTTATTTAAATTGCCTTTAAACATATTATGCAAATCCACAACATAACAAGCAGTTCTGAGTAATTCCCTCAAATAAATGAACGCATGGCACTACTAACACCAAATGTGATAACGCAGAATTAAAAAGGAGTTCTCAGAGGGATACCACAAAAATCAAAAGCTGTCATCTGCCTCTCAGCCATTTGTAAGCCACCTCCACCTTTTCACTCTAAATGATAATCTGTCTCTCCTTTTTTCTTAGGTACTGCTGCTTGTGGAGGGAAAATAAGTAATGAACTGATTTGGACTGGCTACGTTTTCCCCTGGTAGGGTTTTACTCTCTGCTCTTGTACTTGCCATAGGAAGCTCTTTTCATTGGGTGCAACTACTCCTGTTTCTACACTCTATACTCAGAAGGGAGAAGATACAAAAAAAGGCCAATTCCTGCCCCTGCCACAGAGAGATGAGGGAACAAATCCTCTCTGTCATCTCCCTTCATGTGCTTGATGAGGACCTAGTAACAAGCTGATCAGTCCTGTCACCCACTGTTTGCCAAACACACACACACTGTTAACCAGTTCTCATGGCCAAAATGATGCCTGAGGCAACCATACATCAGTATCACCATGGGCTCCAACCACACCAGGCCACACATATCCAGAGTGATCATAATTATCACTCAGCACCATACTGTCTTAAAGGAAGAGAGAAAACAGCAGTTCCAAACAACTCTGAGATATGTTACTATAATTTAAAGCTGTCTTTGGGTCTTTCCATTCCATCTCAAAAGCATGGCAGGCAAGAATTGCTTCCAGCAGATGACTTAGTAAATGAGAGCTGTAATGACATGCCTGGTTTTAATACCATGTAATTCCATACTATGACACATAATATAAATTGACAAAAACCCTCTCATTTTATCACGTTATCATGTTATCAAGAAGAGGCTATCTGAAATGCATTGCCAGTATTCTGGTCTCTTGAAACCCACAAAATCTTCAGAAAGTTGATCCATATCACAGGTAAAATGTTCAAGGGTTAAGCAGCTTGCTTAAAGCCCAAGAAAAGGCATCAACAGATTGAAGTCTAAGAATTACTGCTCCCAGCACTGTCAATGGTGCCCTGGACAATAGCATGAAGTCTTACTCAAAAGTAACTCAGTGCAAGCCCTCAGGCCTCTTAGCCCTCCTCTAGAAAAAGTCCTAGGTTGTAGAAATCTGTACTAATAAACAGTAGACACACTGAGATCTCAACAGTATGCTGTGATTACTTTAAATCCATGTAATACAACTCATAACAGCCAGCAAGACACTTTTTAGGAGAAGAGGCCAAAGGGTTTCCTTGAGAAAAAGATGATGGAAAAGCACCAAATTATTTTTGTGAGCAGAAAGGTTTCTTAGTCTTCCTGAAAAAAAAAATAAAAAGCCTCCATCCTGTTCCTCTGGATAGAAAAGGACAGGTATATCAAACAAAAGCTGTTCTGGTTTACCACACTGCCTTCTCCACTACAGTGTTGAAGATTTTATTGCATGCTATAAAGAGAGGAAAAACTCATCTTGTAGTCATATAAACACAGTGAACAACACAGAATAAGTATCAATTACTTTTGCAAGTTCCACTGATAGCTTCAGACCCTAAGGATAATTTCAAATGGTATGACAAAGACTTCAGTTAGATTAAAACATCAAAAGCAAACTAGCATTCAAAACCAAACAATTTCGTCTCTGCTCTGGAAGTTACGATAAATTTTCTGAACTGGCAGATTTCCCTCCTAGCTGTTCAGCTGTTCCTTTCCCACAGGTAAAATAAGTCAATCTGTTTGAGAAGACAATTTGCCACCCAGCTTACTTAATGCCACACATTAAAATTAAATGACTGACTAATTTTGTTGTCAAAGAGCTGTTTTAATGGGAATTCATGGTTAAAAGAAACAGCCTCAACAGGGAAATAAAATCAGATAATGCTGACTTCCATGTGAATTAGATCTAAATAAAATAACTGATCAACTTTTTGCCTCTTTCTACATGGAACTTTCCTCAAATCCTTCAACAGGTCCCTGCATATGTGTCAGTCCCTGTTTACTTTATGATCCAACTTTGGCTCAGTGATGTTAGTATAAACACAAACATGACTAACAGCAAACAGTCGATCTGTGATAAATTTTTGCTCATCTGGAATTGAACATGATAAATTCTTGTAGCTTACTAGCAAGGCAGTGTAGCTGCATTTTCCATTCCCTTGTTCCAGCATTAGTGGCTGTGGAAAGTGTGTGGCAGCGCTGGTGCTGGGTGTATTCACACAGTGCTGTGCTCTGCCTTGCAGAGACATTTGAAGCAGCTTTAAATAAGTTACTTTGGTTCTGGAAAGCAACTTGGCCACGTTAGCTCCCTGCATGGAGCCCAGCATGGGAAATACCCTCGGCAGAGGCCTAAGGGAGTGTTACAGTCCTGCCCCAGCCCAGGGAGCAGGTTCAGAGCCAGCTCAGTATCTCCACACGACACTGCCCTATGACCACAGAAATATTAAAAGTGTTCATTTTGCTTTCAGAAAAAGGTAGGAAAATTCTTTATCTTCACAGCGTAAGTCACAACCTGAAAAGGCTCTCCTAGCCGTGGTGTGAGTTCATTTGATTCATCCTAGAACACCATTCTTAACTGAAAGAATAAAAGTCACTCAGAGGTTAAGTGCCACCTTTGAAATGGTCTGCAGGAGCATGAAGCATGAAACACTCACCCCTGCTTTTTGATCAAGTGAAGGGCTAAGGCCCAGGCCCCTTCACTGCTCTTTGTCTGCAAAGGAGCAAAAACCCAAGAGCACACTGACCATCACAGCTGGGATCTGCTCCACGTTCCCTCGATTTCAGATAATCTTAGCAGTTCAGGTGAGCAGCCCAACCGGTTTTCAAAGGCTGAGTGCCATGCTCTTGGCTTTCCTACACTCATGGATACACATGTATTAATAACAGGGATTAGATGTCATTAGCCAGAACCACTTGCTTCCAATATTTGGAATATCCTGGAAATATGAAGCCTTTACAATTTTAACACAGATATTCTTGCTCTACTTTATGTTCCAGGTTGCTTTGCTGAACAATTTGGGTCAAGTCTTGTGTGTTGACCTAGAGGTCAGTCATAGCAGACACCTGGAAAAGTTTCTCTGACATCTGCCCTGCCCTGGTGCTGTTTCCTTATCCATCCAAAATTACAGATACAGCAGTGCTCAGTATGCAGAAGTGTATCTTACTCTATATGAGTGGGTGTTATGTTAGTGTTGTTTATGAGATGCCACAGGTAAATGGACAATTTCAAGGCATTTTAAACTAGGCACATTGTGCACATTGTTTCCATTTCATTTCAGAACTCTTTCAAATATCCCAGAAGTTTGGACAAGAACAATTTCTGCTGTGCTCCAGCTTTGGCACATGTCTTTTAACAGATGGAAATTATTGTTATGCAGCCTTAGGTCATATCAGGATCTCTTTTTGTTACTGTAATGAGGCCAAATTAATACCTAGGACTTTCTGCTACTCAAAGGATTTTTAAAATATCAGGATTTCAGCCAGAACTCTAATGCTGATGTGTGCTTTTATGATATAATCTAACTGTAATTACCCCAACAAATATCAACATAATAGTCATTCTAATTCTATAGGAAACTTGGGTATTCCATTGTATTCAAAAAATGCTTACTCTAAAAGGCTTTTCTCATTCCCATTGCAGGGTCAGCATTTCACCTTATGTGAAGTACAGTTGCAAATTAGAAAAATTAGGGTAATTATATTGAGCTAGACAGTCTTTGGGTTAGTCTCCATGAAAGTTTTGCTGCAAAATAAGACAGGACAGGACAGCTGTCACTCTGTGCAACCTTACCATTAAGACTAGAAACATCTGCACTGAGAAGAGGTGTAGAATTGCTATTTTGTAGTGATTTACTGCTAATTTTGTAGACAAAAGCCTAAAGCCAGCTTTCTGTTTTTAGGGCTTGTGCCTTTCAGAAACTTTTACATACAATGTAAAACTTTATTTGCAATGCAATGAAATACTTTATTTACAAAATATTCGCAGATTAATACTCAATTATTGTTCATTCACCATGCAGGACCTCCAGGGTTACCACTACCTCTGAAAAAGTCAAGCCATGAATGTTTGAATTTTTTTAACTTTTACTTGGGTGTCAAAAGTTTGTACTGAATATTTAACAATTCTGGACAAATGATAAAATGACAACTTTACAGTTCAGCTTTTTCTCTTTCTCCATCTACAGCACTGGAAACCTCCTGTAATAATTCTCAGCATCTTTGCTGAATCCAATGGGGCTGTTCACTAACTGTGGTTTCCAGCTGTTGCCCAACATACCTGAAAATTTCCACCAAAATCAACATCCTGAGCATCATACTTGAAACAGATTAAGACAATTAGATTGCCCAGATGCATTACAAAAGAAAAGTTTACAACCAAAACTAAACTGAATGTTACTAAAATATAGTGAAATTAATATAAATAAGCTTGGTATCTTCTTTCCCCTCCTCCTCTTCTCTCCTCAGAAGTATTCAATGACTAGATAGTTGTCATAAAAATAAACAGCAAATGCTACTGTAACTTAATAGAGGTTATGTACCAGAAATGGTAAATATAATGACAGGAGTTGCTTTACTATTACATGGTATGGTTTTTAAAATCTATTTAATTACTACTGTCAGAAACTGTGCTAAAAATAAGTTCTCTAGTTGCATTTTTTCTACATGACAGATAAATATAGGAATGTAGCATTCTCAAGGAACTGTTTGTACTAGGCAGTGCTGTATTTGCTCTCCACCCAGCAGAACTTCCAGAAGAACATATGAATTTTGCATGTATATCGAGGAGATAATAGTCACCACAGGCTGTAAAAACTGGAAGATCATAGACATGCAAGTATATGCAGGTGCTACAAGCAAACTACATTTTCTTCCTGCCAAAAAGACCTCTCTAATCTCCAAGCTAGTGAAAATGTCCTCATGGCTCCAATATTTTCCCTGCAGCCACAGCAATTTTTAAATATATATGCAGCCATTTGATTTTATCCCCTAGAAGGACAAACCCAGCAAGTGACAGTGTCCATCAACTCCCTTAAAGCTTACATACAATTTCTATACATCTTGAAAATTAGTCTACATAGTCAGGTTCTCTGTAGGTATTAAAATCCTACCATCACTTCTCAAGTAAGAGAAGGAAGAATGTTGATTTTAAATATTCAGACATAATTCTCCCTAAACTGAGTGAAGAGTCAAACCATATGGGGACATTAGGTGATTGCAGGTCACTGTTCCACTGTGATCATCCCCACAGTGTTGGTTTAGCTCAGAAATGTTTGGTGTCAGGACCTGAAACCACAGTTGCTCATCACCCAAGCAGCTGCTTAGGACAAGACGCCCCATGCGTGCTGGAGCGGGGCTGGCTGACACCAAGGCACTGAAGCCAACATGCTTTTATTTACTCAAAAATGTGTATGCTCATGCCTTGTACTCCTAAAAGAATGGCCCTGCTTCCATGGGGAATGGCAGTGTTTGGTGCTATGAACTAAAAAAGCACTTGTCCCAAACAGTGCCAAAGCAGAGGGGAAGCAGCACAGTCCAGTTCTGACTCTGCAGTTCCACACCTCCTGGTCTGGCTGGGTGGCACTTGGCTTCTCCAGAAAATGCCAAGAACTCACCTCAGAATGATTAATGCCACATCTTCTAACTAGGAAGTATTCACTTTTCACACATACTGAAAACTGTTGTCATACTCTGGAAACATCTCTGAGGAAAACAACACAGGTGTTGGAAGAAAGGCAGCAGCAGAGACACTTCCCAAAGAAGACGTTCACCTGGAATATCTTCCATCTGAGTTTGTGGGTGCTCAAGCCCTCTAACCAGCCACCTCAGCCTCACAGAAATCTTTTCTGGGAATTACACAACGACCAAGTGCCCGCGCCTTACCACAGCACTTACTCCTTGCTCTAGAATTTAAGCTTTAATTAAAAGTTTCTACACCTTATGCCTGCAAGGAAAATTTATCAAAACACAAGCAGAACATAAACCTTCAACCTATATAAAGCTTGAGACAACAGCTCAGAAATTCTGTTTTTCTTCTTAGCACATCACTGAAGTGAAATCACAGCATTTCCTAAAGGCAGCTTCACTGAAAACACCAGATTTTTAATAAACATTAAAGTGTAGTTCTCAGGGGGGTTTTTGCCACCCTTCCCAAGGCAGCCTACAAGATTTTTGCCTTCAGCCTCACTGTTTTTCCCTAAGAAAACCTGTACTTTTTTCCTATCTAAAACAAATTTAAAAGCAAGATATTGACAGACTACAATAAATTGTACTGAGCAACAGTATAATGATTTATTTAGCAGAGCTTTCCAACAGGCATGTATTGACACATTTGCTTAGGCAAAATCTCCCTCCTTCCAAAAAATCTTGAGCTGCAACCAAGACTTTAAGGAAATGCTGCAAGGTGTTGGGGCTGGGCAAGGACCCCCATGGTGGTACAGCTCTTGCCTCACGAGCCTCTGTGTCACAGACACTGGCACAAAACTGCCTCATGCCCATGTATTTAACACCACAATTAAAAGCTGACAGAATGACTGTTAATGTCCATGGGGATCCATTACCTTCCATGGGATTTGGGCATATGTACCACAAGCTGCACCACACCAAGCACCACCAAAGGAGAAAGGCCCCCACAAAGAACATTCCTGAACAAGATCCAAAGCCAAAGGGGAAACCTCATGCTGCTTGTGGCTCGTCCCTACCATGCAGTGCCATCTCAGACTCCAGAACGATAGTTCCCAGCCTCCAGGGAAGACACACATTTCAGTCATGGCACTCTGCAGAGGACATACAAACCCAGGTTTGTTCCGGGACAAAACAACAGAAGTAGCGAGGCACAGCAGTGATTTCACAAATCCACAGTCACTCATGTCACAGCTGCTCTTCACAGCGAGCCCAAAGCTGCACAGGGAGCTGTCAGCAGCCTCAGTCCCTCTCCCCATCCCAGGAATGCTCTCCCGCCTCCTCCCCTGTTCCCTATCACAGCTCAGGGTGACTCAGCTCAGCTCCCAGGAGGAAAATCATCCCTGCTGCTCACGCACATGAACTCTCTCTGTCCACAAGGATACACGTGCACTTCTGAGAAACCATAAAAAGGAGAGGAAGAGAAATCCATGGGGAATGGTAGGACAGAAATGGACTGGCACACACAGCCACAGCTATCCTGCATTAAAATGAAGCTACATCCATGTGGGTTTCCAGGAAAAAAGCTGCTATAGGATCTTCCATTGCACATCATTCAGTGTAGTGAGGTGTGCTGTGCTTGCACAAGGTGCCCCCAAACTTTTGCATATTGGTTTTATTCCTTACTCTAATGAAAGATATAAAGCTTTTAAACTTTCTTCATACAAAGACCAAATTTATCTTCTATACTGAGCCACGGGTATTGACATTGCAACCCTGCTGGTACCCACTGAAGAATCTTATCTGGCAACTCTTTCTCATGAATTGGCTTTAAAGACTCAAATACCTGTGCACTGTCACAAATCCCACCAATATTTATGGCTTCCAGTCACTCACCTAATAACTGTAAAAGTGCCTTCATGGGACTATATGGTTAAAAGGAGGAAAACAAGGGGGAACCCAGTGTAACACCACTTCTCCTACCTCGACTGAATGACAGAGGTTGCCCCTTACTCCTATTTCTCTTCCTTCATTCCTGTTCAAGTATGAATGATAGCATCCAGTGGACATACCCCTGGGAAGAATGGAGCTTCCTTCACCACTGAAATTCTACTTCTGTAAAATGCTTAAAGCTGCTAAGTATCCTTATAACACACAAGTTTCCAGTTCAAAGGATTGTGCTCTGTCTCCATGGCACTCAGCTCCCACAGTGGTGCTAAAAAGAGGAATTTGGTTCAGCTCTACCTACACACCATGCTAGAAAAAAAAAGGAAAAATAATCCCAAACAACTCAGTGGTCCTCACTCCTTCCACTGTAAATACATTTTCTAATCCATCGCTCCAAATCACACATTCAGGGCCTGATAAATCCTGGCCCAGTTCAAAATTAATATGTGCTGATAAAAGATCAATCTATGAAAACTAAAGGTTTGGACAAGTGGGAACAACTTCACTTTTTTGTAAGGGCAGTGCTTGGTTGCGTATAGAGACCCCAACAGCTCTGGGACCAGGGCTGGTGCAAAGATGGGAACTGAGCTGAAACATGAGGAAGCTCTTCCCACTGCTACCGGCACGTACGCAGCTGCCATCAAAGAATGCCTCTCACCTGAATTTTTTCAAGACACAAAAATAAATTACCACATGAGTTACCATTTCTTGGTTTCTTTCTGAACAAGAGTACACACAAAAGTTTTATAAACCACTTTGTGCAAGACAATTTTTAGTATATCACCAAAGACCCAAATTACTGAAAAAGCCCACAGGCCCTGGAGATGCTGCATGGTAAGGAAATATTTGAATTTTGATCTTTACCAGTTCTACTGACCAAGATATACTGTTGTAACCACAGAACTCATCAGGGGATGAAAGAGTTAATAAAAACATAGGAAACTGCACAATTACATAAAGTACAATCTGTCACTCAGATATTTGAAATGGACTATGAAGATGCCAGCATAAGTGCATGTACTCTTATACAGAGAACACTTTAAACAGTTGACCATGATTTATACATGCTGCAGCTGTCACACAAGCTATTTCTGACATCCAAAGAGCCTATGCATACTTTCAATGGAAGAAATTTCTAGTTATTTGCCATTTTGTAGGACTGTAAATCACATAAATGCTGATATTATGACCATGTGCTCTGACAGTTTGCATCAACAGACCATCCTGGAAGAATTACAATGATGAATTATTGACAGTATCTCATATAGCTGGCAAACATTTATTTGAAATGCTGTGGTACTGCCTCTTTCTGGTCTTCAGATTGACCCTAATGTAAACTGTAGCATACAACAGATCAAAAAATATATAGCCTACCTCCCAATTTGTGATCTCATTTTCATCATTCCATGGTTCCCATAAAGATTGTTTATTATTGATGTGAAATGCTGGAACCAAAATATCCTGTAGCTGGAAGCTGAAAATCTCAGTAACTGAGTCAGAGTGACTCTTCTGGCCTTCTCTCAATATGCTTTATTTCTTCTTTTGAATAAACAAACAGTCCCATTCTGTAATGACAACATGACCCAGGATTTTCCCATATTGTTTTGACAGATGTTGTCAGGGACTGATTACAAAAACCTGTACACCTAGATACTTACTTCTGTGATATTCCATAATATGACTGAACTTCATGCAGAATAAACTAATGTTGTAGGAAGCTGTGCTAATGAAAAGCCTCTGACTGTGGAAATTGAACTGCAAAATAATTTTTCCAAATGCAGCAAAACTATTTTTAAGGGTGCTGGAGATAAAAATATGTCATTTGGTACATTGTACTAATAGGGCACAGAAAACAATGATGGACTTATTACCAAAATACCTTAGTGTTTAGTTCAGGCACTTTGCAGGGAAAGATCAGCTCCTTTTCCAAAAGTCTCAGTACTCCAAAGCCCTCAGCCAGAACAGCCAGACCAGCCCTGTCTGATATTTGGCTCAGTAAATTTAGTCAGAATTTAGTCTATTAACAATGGTTTTGTGCTCTGTGTTTACAGGTAAGTGGAAAATGCATCAAAGCTGATGGGGTTGAACTATAAACAATTATTTTAAAGGTTTTTCTAGGACTTGTGTTGCAGGAGGGTTGGGAGAAGATACTGGTTCACTTACCATACCCATGCACTATTTAAAAAAAATAAATAAAAATAGACTGAATCCCCATTGCAATTACACACAGAACTGTGAAACGGAAAAATTTTCTATTATCAGGTGTTAATGTTCTCTTTGTAACTGTTAAAAGGACATGGGATGTCCTTTTGAATGCTGCTTTTCAGGTCTGTAGCCTCCCCTGCCCCTGACATTTACTTGTTAAATAGGAAATCACAGAGTACCAAGAGGACAATATTTTTTCAAAACTCAGGGAGAATGGGGGGACATCACAGTGAGAGTATTTGGACAAGCCAGACAGTGTTTATGCAAACCTGGCTGCATAATAATTCTGGAAATTAAAAACCTTCTGCAAACCTGGCTGACTAATAATTCTGGAAATTAAAAACTCATAATCCTATATGACTGACCAAAGAGATATAACACCATTTCATCCATGCAGAATGAGACACTACACAATTCATGTGTACAAGTGTATTTCCTCAGAATTTCTCTAGATTCCACAGAAACAGACCTGCATGTACGTGTGCATACACACTGAGGGTAAGGTTGAAAAGAGATAAAAGGATATCAACACTACACTGCACATTTGCAACAACTGAATCCTTGTGTGGTTGGTTTGAGGATGATCCTAACTAGATATGAGCCAAAACACTCTAAAAATGTTCAGTGATCAAAAGTTTTCACTGCTCTCTCTAATAAAATACTTCCTTTGGTAAAAAAAAAAAACAAAAACCACGAGATTTTTTAAATTAGCTGTGGAAAGGTATCATTTCATGGCTTTTCTTCTGTAGTTTGTCTTCAGGTGTGTTAAACAAGCCCAAACTTGACAATTTTACAATTTTTCTATTTCTAAATAACTTTAAATGAAGCTTAAAATGGAAAAATAAAAGCTTAGTTCTTTACCAGTGTGAAGGAAACTTGAAATATACACAGGCCTAAGTGACAGGTTCTCCTGAGTATCAAGACAAGACCAAACCCATTTTTAACCTTGCAAAAATTTTCCAATGATTTTTATTACTATTAGACTGATTTGATAGCAATCTCACAAAAGTGAAGAGTCTTTTCAGTTATCATTTTTCTTTTCTTAAAACCTTATCTTTCTTTATACTAAACACATATAAAGAACATTTTTTCAACAAACACAGCACCACCAATTTGAAAGCAATCCATGCCTAGGAAGGATTATGAACTGTCTATCATCCCTCTGTGCCCTAAGTAGGGTCAATAAGTCATTCTTGCCATGCACAGTATTATGTAAGAAATTACAAAGGGGCCCTATTTAGATGACCTCCTTTTTCTGTTTCATATTCTAATTGCCCAGCTAAAAAGAACACGTTGTCCCAGCGGAAACTTTAGGAGCAGCGCTGGGCGAGATGCGCATACAGGAGCACTTTACACGTGCACTCTGACCTCTCTTGACACTGCAGATCCTTTTCCAATTTCCAAAAGTTTCCAGGAGGAAGCAAAGGGAGGCAGCCCTGTCTGTGTGATGTCTCAGTGACATTTCGCTGAGATGATAGTTCACTGGGATTTGCACATCTGAAACTCCTCCAGGGAGGCTTGTGAAAGCTTCAGCCTAACCTACTTTCAGCACTCCATGGAGTAATTCTGTTCCGAGAGCCAGCAGCCACTGATGGCAGCAGGAAGATGCAAAGGAGTGCAAAGGGACCTCAGCCCTGTAGGACTCAGTGAGGCCTAAAAGCCACTCATAAAAATGGAACATTCCCATGAAGTTATTGAAAATTGAGGTCTGATTTCAGGGAAAAAGGCAGATTTTGGGGGGACGGTATTATTGAACCAACACAAAACCAAAAAACAAGTATGCCTTCAGATGAGAGTCAAGCAAAAACTTTATTTTAAAAAAAAGACAAATTTGAAAAAAAACACATTCACCCTCCAATATCTTTGAAATCCATTATGCTTCCAGCTAAAAAAGGTGTCATTGGGAGAGATACGTGATGACACTCATAATATTTCTAGCTACAGGATGCATTAGATGATTGGAAAACCAGAATCAGGCTAAGTCTGGTTTGCTCTGTTACCTGAATTCCAAACTAGAAGCAGCTGTAGCAGAGAGGGCTCTCCCAACACATTCATGGACCCCCACACTGAACTTTTTAATGATGGCCCTGCAGACAGAGAGGTATTTTCACCTCTCTTATTTCTTCCCTTTTTCTCATGTCACAGAGTCCCAAGAAGTTTCTAATATATTAGTTTTTAAAGGTATCATCTTTTCATGCCTCCTGAATCCAATTTAAACTTCAAACATTATTTGATTGAAGGTGGATGATACCTAGTACCCCGGTGAAGAAAATGAAGACTGTTAATCCATCAGCAAGTGATTCCGTCTTCAGATGAAATGAGCACCACTAGGAAATAGTGGAATAAAACAGATCCCCAAAAACCAAAACAGGTAGGAATCATCTTTAATTTAAATACATTCATTTGCACTGTTCTGATCACCTTCAGTGATTATTACTTCCAGCATGCGAGAAGAGCAATGTAAACCAGAACCAGTGGGTGAAGGCAAGATGCCAAGGAAGCAAAGTAAATAAAAAAAAGCAGAATTTCAGCTCTAGTGACAGAGGATGTAGCACTACTGATCCTCCCAGTGGGTTATGTACAAATGAGGACTGGCAAGTGAGGTGTCCCTTGTAGCAGATACACACAGGCTGGGCCACAAGTACTTCTCCCCAAGTCTGGCTGTGTGAGTGCTGATTCCAACCCAGCCTTTCTCCCATCAGATCCTTCAATTCTTCACATAATGTAGAACAATTTTACACATGAGCCAAGGTCTCCTTCTCCCTCCCACACCTGCCAAACCATGTGAGAGGAATACTCCCCTCAAATTCCCTTCCATTACACTGCAGCTAATAGGGGCTATGGGAAAGTAAAAAAGTGCTGTTGCCACCATAACTGCAATCTAGTTGTTCCAAACAAGAAATATTTGTAACTGTTTAAGACTGTCAATGATTCTAGAAAATAATTCAAAAAAAGGTTTTGCTTAGTTTAATCTACATGTTTGATGACTCTTCCAGTAAAATTTTCTGTACTTTATACAGAGTTCTACAGATTTATTTCACATCTGCATTATGTTATTCATATAAATTTGTCATTGGAAATTATTTTAGGCATAATGTTTACAGAATTATTTCAGTAAGAAAGCTTATTGCAGAGAGATTCCAGTTCTGACTGCTGAAACCACTTGGTCTAATCATTTATGGGAGTAAATAAATGTTATGAGACTTCATGGAGAAACTATTATCCAAATTACTGAACAACAACAGAAAAGCCTTTATTATGTTCCAGGAATGCATTTCTGGCAGAGAAAATAACATTTGTATACAATGTCTTTTTATAGATTAGACAGGAGAAAAATGCCTGCATTGATGTACTGCAAACTGCAGGGATTTTTTTCTTTCCTGAAGAATTACAAGTGACATCAGTTTTCAAAATGTCTGAGGAGAAGAGAACACACTTTGTTAAAAGAATTCCAGCTTTTTTTGTTCTGTTGAATTGTGTACTAAGACAAACTTTCCCATTGTTTATTGTTTGCCAGGTCGTGGTTCTGGTGTAATGAAAAAGTGCTTCAAGTTCTCAAATATTCCTCCTGAATAATTATTTTATTGTTTTCTCTGGAGCAAAGCAGCAAAGTGACCTGACTGAGATCTGTAACACCAATTGCCAGGGGCCTGAAGCCTTTGCCTCCAATGCATAAAATAAAACTGTGAGGTCTCAGGAGACTGCTCTCAGGATAGTTATTCCTGGATCATGTTGGTTCAAGCAACCCTCTTCAATGGTCAAATTTGTTGTATAAAGTCTAAGGAGTAATCACAGGGGTTCTGCAGAGGAAAACAGCTTATAAGATTTTCAGCAGGGAGGTAAGCAAAATACATATTGTGGAGGAGAAAAAGATCCAGCGTGTGGGATTTTATAGTAAATAAAGAATTTCTAGAGAATTCTACTTGTTCTTCCCTTCACCACTCTGTAACTGGCAGAGTTGAGGGCCACACTGCTGAAGTTCCCTGATCCCTCAAACAAATCTTTGCTCTGAAATAAACCTGAACTTCTTTCCAGGATTGTTGATTCTGACTGTCAAAATATTGGTTCTGGAAGCAGCAGGAGCAGCAGCCAGGCTGGGATGAACGAAAACCCTGGGGAGCAGGACATTAACCAAGCACCTGCAGTACCACCATGGGAGTTCTTGTGTGTCCAGCACCTGTGGCATGAAGCTGCATCCTCCCAGTATTAATAAAGTCCAAATGAAGCTGCACCTAAATTCCAATGTCTTAAATCACGTTAAAGAACAAGTCAGTCTCTAAAGCCATCTCAATATGTCACTCCAGCATATTCTTGGATGACACCAAATGTCACAGCTGCACTGAGGCTCAGCTAATAAGTTCAACAAATCCCATATCAGGATCCGTTCCAATGATGAAAATTACAAGTTTTTACTCATATTTGCTCTGCTCTCTGCTCTCCACCTCCTCTTATTTTTGATTTGGTTTTGTGCATGAAAAAATAGCCTTGTAGAGCAAAAAATCTCTCCATTTAAGTGTGCTGGCACAGAGACCAGCCTGCT
This sequence comes from Cyanistes caeruleus, assembly GCF_971803275.1. Taxonomy (NCBI): domain Eukaryota; kingdom Metazoa; phylum Chordata; class Aves; order Passeriformes; family Paridae; genus Cyanistes; species Cyanistes caeruleus. The sequence continues at coordinate 34,655,973 of NC_141707.1, forward strand.
GCCTTGCAGTAAATCAAGAGCTTTACCATTAGAGAAAAGAGAAAATGTCTTTGATCACAGCACAATCTGTGTGGAACTCTCAGTGATCAGTGACAGAAGCACCTCATTACAGATCCTCCACTGAGGAGAAGTTAGCTCAGAAGATGAGATAGGCAATCTCAAAAAGCCGATACAAACTCCAGAGTTAGAAATTGGGTTCTGAAGAAATTGCAGTGAATGGCTCATGTTGCTAGAAAAGACCTTACTAGAAGTATCCACATCTTGATTCAAACGCTGTCTTTGTGTTGCACACAAAGCCATTAAATTCCCCAGAGAAGCCTCTGTCCTCCTCAAACTAGCTCCTTTAAATTAACAAAGAATCCATTTAAAGATATTTAGTTTCAAAATTATTCAGTTTTGGCACTCCACCACAGCCTCCTGAGGGGTCCAGCAGCAGTACAGGGGCCTTGCTTTCTGCCCTCACAAATCTCCCTTGTTGAGAGGCAGTCCATAAAGTATCCTTTCAGTTTTTACTCTTAATAGTGACACATCACATTTGTATCACGCACTGCAGGCAGTCACAAAACCCTTTAGCAAACCTCATTTCACAGAAGAGCTGTAAATGCACATCCTACCCATGCACAGATATCCCCTTTTACCTGCACAGCCCAGGTGATCCCTCAAGCCTCCCAGATGAGCACTTACCCTGCTCATCTGGATTTAGATTGCCAAAGAAAGCAGGATTACATTATTCTCTGCAGGATTTTTTAAATCATGAAATTTTATACTCAAATATTCCTTGTAACATGTATCTCTATGCTACAAGACTGCATAACAATTCATGCATTTATATTAAATAATTCAGGACAAATATATGTTGCGATATTAAAAGTAAATTGTTAGCAACCAAAAGAGCAAGAAAGAAAAAAAAAAATAATCCCTGTCTTTCTCCACAGGAGAATCAGGGAGGTATGAAATATTTTTTTTAAAATTCACCTGCACTAACAAGCATAGCAATAGTTTTTCCTTGTACCTCGTGATGTCAGAGAGTGTTGCCAAAGGTAGAAATGTTGCTCTGGATGTGAATATGGTCCCAAGAATCCATTTTGTCCCCCATATAATTTTTTGCAGTGGGTCAGTTTCATTTTTGAGCTGTACACAGCCTTTCTAGACTGAAAAAATAGGAATACTACAAGCAGAGGCACTATTTGGATTGTGTCTCTGCATACATCCCTTATGGGCTCAGAGGGGTGGAAAGAGTAGGAACTACACAGCTACTGTTATTTTCTCTGGAAGGGTGATTTGGAAAGAATAAAGAATTGGCTTTTCCTTTAGGAGCAGTCACAAAACTGAGCCAGTGTGGGTGAGAGGCTGGAAAACAGAAGTAAATTACTTTTCTTCCAACAAATGAAAGAAATAAAGGCAATTCCTTCCTTGGAGCAATCACATTTATAAAAATTGGAGTCTAGAGACACAGTCTGACCCTACAGGAACAGAGCTCACAGTAATGAGGCCAGCTGCCTTTGCAGGCAAAGTTCTCCTGGGTTGATGTGACAAAGACAACATTCACGTGGGCTACACTGAAGAAATCATATAAAAATTAATCTGAATTCCTGCTTCATGGTTCTTACCACAGAAGACATCAAGGGGACAACTCCCTGACTTTGGACAGGAAAATAAATTTGGTCCTGCAGGCAGGGTATTTGTCTGGAACAATAATTTCATTAAGGCCCCAGATACATTTTGTGAACCACAGCTACCTGCACTGACCATCAAGGCTTTAAAATCTTATTTAAGTGTGATGTCCTCATTTATCAACTCTAGTTAGCACAAAATTAAAGTTTTGGACTACTGCCCT